>NC_133203.1:15509908-15707408 GCF_958299795.1 Porites lutea | reverse complement strand
CCTCTGGCGAATCTTGCTGCATCGGTTACAACACACGGCGTTACTTTTGGTTTTCTGATCCTCAAAATCTCCAGCACGGCGTTCCTAAAACGACAGTCTCTGTAGCAGTAAATAAGCGGATTTACTACAGAATTTGAATACAGAAGTGTGTCCCTTAATTGTAACACAAAACGTTTACGAAGAACTGGATAAACGCCTTCCAACATACCAATAACAGCATTTGAGAAGAAGGCAAGAATCAGGGCAACCGTAACTAAAGTAGTCGTCACAGCTACTCTCTGTTCGAGTTTCGCGTTCACCAACTCGCTGACTTGGCGAATTTGACTTAATTTACGTTTGCGAACTCCAAGGTACACCATGAAATAAAAATATATGATAAGACTTAGGGCAAGGAATAAGAAAGCTGAAAGAACGAGAAAGAAAATTTCCAGAGCTAAAGCCATCTCATTCTCTCTCAAAATCCCTGTGAGTGCCGTAATAAAATGTGTTGGCGATACAGTTACTATTGCTGATACCCAAGCTATAATCGCCAGCTTTTTCAAGCGGCTTCTAGTCACTATAACTCTGTAGTCAATCCATTTTCGAATGGCCACGTACCTTTCCCAAGCAATCATTGTCAGATGGAAAATCGAACAAATTGCAAGGGTGATCGTGAACGAAATCGCCACAGAGTCCAATTTGCAAATGTAATGGTCAGCCTGTATTTGATAAGGAACGAGCAGTCCAACCACAGCAGATAACGGTACACATATACTTCCTACTAGAAGATCTGTAATGGCCATACTTGATAGCAAGATATTGGAAGCTCTCTGCAGTTCTTTCCTTTGCTTTACTGCTATGATCACAAGTGCGTTTAAAAGAACTGCAGTTGGAGAGATTATAGATGCGATAGTGGCAAAAATCCAAGGCGAAGTTGTGTCATGTAAATCCCAAACTAAATGTGGATCGTGTGGACAATAAAACACTGACCTGGCTGTGTTCGAAAAGGAGGAAGTGTTCAGTTCTGCTTCGCGTTGATCCATGATGAAATATCTTTTCAAAACTTTTAGTTATCTTTCTTCTTTCGTGCTATGAGGCCTCGTTTATATAGCTTACACAGCCCATGTGATTCTAAACATTTTAATGTAAAATAACGCAATGATTACTTAACAGTAAGTGTTTATATGAAAAGAAACAGGTTATGGATTGGAGATTTTTGTCACAAGCGGCTCCAGAAAGGAGCGTATGAAAGAAAAAAAATTTGTTTAGTTACGAAACACTTAGGAGGCATGATATAATATTAAATTTACCGCTATGATCACAAGTGTGTTTAATAGAACTGCGGTTAAAGAGATTATAGATGCGACAGCGGCAAAAATCCAAGGCGAAGCAGTGTCATGTAAATCCCAAACTAACAGTGTGGCTCGTGTGGGCAATAACTCACTCTCTCTCTGACCTAGCTGTGTTCGAAAAGGAGAAGTGTTCAGTTCTGCTTCGCTTTGATCCATCAGACGAAATCCCTTGTCAAAACGTTTAGTTATCTTTCTTCTTCTGCGTTAAACAATAACGCCAAGCATTACAGTTTCTGTAAGAGTTTACACGAACAGGTCGTGGCTTGAAGATTTTCTCACAAGCAGCCCCAGAAAGGAGCGCATGAAGAAACAAAAAAAAATTGTTTAGTTACGAAACACTTACGAGCTATGAAATACTCATTTTTAAGTGTTCGTGAGTTCTGGACCAAACTGAAATCTGGCCTATAATTTTCTAATAACTTAAATTACTTTGGGGTCAAAAACATTAACGTTTTAAAACTGCAAATGATCGCTCTTTTTAAACAGTTCCAGAAAGTAAAAACTCAAACATTATCGTAAATGTTTAAAATATTAGTTCTTCCCTAATTTTTTATTTAAAAAATATTATTTCATTAAAACTTTCTCTTCTTTTCTTTATGTAGACTTCAATTAAATGACTTGTTAATTTAGCCATTCCGCCTTTTATCTTCAAATTGTATTTTATTTTACAGTCGGTTTTTTCAATAAGCTTCATTATCGGATGTCTGGTCACAATTATGCCTTAAACTTTACATGGGAGAGATTTTTGAGAAAAACTGAGTGTGTTATCGTTTTTGGGTCCACAGTCGAAATCAAACTTGAAATCCAAGCACCTGGTTACTTTAAACGAGGAAAAAAAAAATCCGCCACTCAGTTGAATAGCTCTTGTCATAAACTATCTTTACATTAGAACGAAATGTACATTTCATCGCATCGGTCAGTACAACAAGCGGTTTTCCTTTGTGTCTCCTAATCTTCAAAATCTCCAGTAGCAGTAAACGAGTGGATTAGCCATAGAATTTAGATTTACAAAAATATGATGTCCGCTATACGCATCGCGCAACGTTGACGAAAGACTGGATAAATTGCTTGTATTATACCACCAACAATAATTGAGAAAAAGGAAACCAAAGTAATTGTCATAGCTACTTTGTGTTCGAGTTCAGTTCGTTCACTAGCTCGTTGACTTGGCAAATTTGATGACGTTTGCAAACGCTAAGGTACACCATGACATAAAAAATATATTATAAGACCCAGGGCAAGGACTAACAAAATTGAAAGAACAATGAGGAAAATCCAGAGTTAAAACTAACTCTTTCTCCCCCATCATCCTAGAAAAGTACTTAAGAGTGGTCGAGATACAGTTACTATTGCTGATACCCAAGCTATTATCGCCAGCTTTTTCAAGCGGCTTGCTTCTAGTTACTATAACAGTCTATAGTCAATCCATTTTCGAATGGCCAAGTACCTTTCCCATGCCATCATTGTAAGAAGGAAAATAGACCAAATCGTGAGAGTGACCGTGGACCATATCGCAACAAAGTCCAGCAAACAAACTGTAATGGACAGCCAAACTGTAATGGCTCACTTGAATATATTTAATTATATAGATATTTGCGCCTTATAAGTTTTTGACATTAAATTAAATTAGTAATTGATAAGAAACTAACAGTCCAACCACAGCAGATAACGGTACACATAAACCTCCTACTAGAAGATCTGTAACGGCCATACTTGATAGCAAGACATTCGAAGCTCTCTGCAGTTCTTTCCTTTGCTTTAGTGCTATGATTACAAGTGTTCAAAAGAACTGCAGTTACAGAGATTATAGATGCGACAGCGGCAAAAACCCAAGGAAAAGTAGTGTGTTGTATAAAATCCCAAACTTACTGTGGTTCGTGTGGCCAATAAAACATTGACCTGGTTGTGTTCGAAAAGAAGGAAGTGTTCTGTTCTGCTTCGTGTTGGTCCATGATGAATCCTTTTTTAAAAAACTTTTAGTTAATTCATCTTTTTCTTAGTTATGAGGCCTTGCTTACATAACTCACACAGCGTGTGTTATTCATAAAATCCTATAAGAAGGGTGAATGGCGTTAGGATTACAGTAAGTGTCTGTATTTGAAAAAACGCAGGTTGTGGTTTGGTGATTTTTCTCATATATAAGCGGCCCAAAAAGGAAAATGCAAAATTTCACTTTATCGAATACTGAACGATTTCACGTTGTAAAAAACAAAAATGTTTACTCACGAAACACTTCCGAGCTATGAAAAACTCGCTTTAAAGTTCATGAAGTACGGTGTTCGTGAGTTCTGGATCAAACTGAAACTTCGGCGATAATTTACGGCTAATCAAGTGACAGTTAAGGTCAAAACATTAACATATCAAAACCGCAAATGATCACTCTTTTTTTGCGTACTTGTAGTTTACATTTCAAAGAGCTGCAGAAAATAGAAATTCAATCATTAGCGTAAATGTGAAATTGATTTCAGGACAATATTCGTGTTTTCCATTCGTTTTCTTAATTTTTTATTAAAAATTTATTTTACAATTTTTAAAACTTTTTCTTGTATATTTTCTTTATAGAGACCGGAGTTAAATGACCTTATTTCCTAATGAAGCCATTCCGCCTTTTATCTTCGAGTTGTATTTTATTTTAAACTCGGTTTTCAACAAGCTTCATTTTCAGATGTTTGATCACAATTATGCCTTATAATTTTTGCATAAGAGAGACGTTTTTAAATCTCTCCTCTGTGAAAACATTCTCATCGCAACAAATTCACGACAAACACCAAAAATAGAGATGACCAATATTTACTAATTTTTCCATTCGCTGGTTTTTAGGGTGAAGAGAAATGCATGTCTTTAACTTTATAAGAAATGAAAAGTAGACAAAAACCGAATGTTTTATCGTTTTCGAGTTGACAATCGACCGGCAAATATTTAAAACATGTGAATGTAAATGAAATGTAAGTTATACTCAAACGACACCAATATTCCAGCCAATATTCCAATGTTCCTAACGCGCGCTTTTATACCCGCGTGGGGACGCCGAAATATCTCATTACGAAACCAATAGAAAATCAGGTAAAAATTGTAACTACGCTAGTAACTAGGATCAAATCATCAAGGCATGAAAGTCACGAAATCAATGAAAAGGTATTGTTCTTTATGTTTTGTCCTTTACACCGATTCTATGAGTCATTATTTTGAGGACTGTTAGAGAGAAACCTTGCATACAGATATCCAGAAGGACTGAAACTGCTGATATGAAACTGGTTTTTACTATTCTACCGATTTTTATCGCGCTCGGCACAGGTACATTGTAAATCACAGGGACACCCAACGAGAATATAGTTCAAAACCACTTAAACTAAACGTATTTTAGTATTTAAACGGCAGATATTGGCATATTTTTATCCCCTAACAATTTTTCATCTGTTCGGATTTCCTAGCTGAAAGTCTAGTGATCCGTAAATTATAGGGATCAAAACTTGCCTTTTCGAAAATTCAGCCAGGTAAAAGGCTCCCGAAAATTCTAGGTGATCTTTTTAGGGTAAAAATCAGTTAAAAATGGGAAATTATACCACTTTTTAGATATTCGAAAATCCTAAGAGAGGCAGGCAAGCAAGAAATTTTACAACAAATGTTCCGAAAATTCTAGATCTCAAATCGTCTTCCGAACAGATATTTTCCGAAAATTGACGTTGGGTGCCCCTGAAATCAGTTCTGCGGTCTACAAATCTTGCGGCCGCTTCAGTCTCGGTAATTTCACCTGGCCGATCCAGGGGGCCGATCATATCGCTTGACACCGAAGGAGCCTTTATTCCGAGAAACGTTTTCTTTCAATCGAGGACTCGACTGAAAACATTTTTTTCCCTATGACTTCTGAAGTCTCTGAAGTTACTTCCATTCTGTATTTTCGCTATCATGGATGTAACCGAACAAAGTTGTATTTTGAATGTCGTATTCATGTTTCGGAAGCGTTTTACGTTTATTGAGATAATCAAAAAAAGCATAGGCTCACGTATTTTACTTTGGTCCTGCTCAAAAAGTCATTAATATCCGCGTTAAGTAAAGCTATGAACATAAGGATAATATGTCATAATTATTGATAACCTGATTATGGTAAATTCTGGCTTCAACGAATCCTGCATTTGACTGATACAAGCTTCAGATAAAGTCCCTTCCTCAAGACTTTTACAAGTTTCGGAAGAAATTAAATAGCATAACGTATTGGTAAAAGGGGGCTTTTTAGAGTACAAGCATCTACTGATTTACAGTGATTTATTGACTATTCACTTGTCGCTCTTCTTCTTGAGAACTGAGCTCTAAACTGATTGAACAGTTGCTGTTTTTGAGGCGACCGAAAAACTGAGGTTAACCCAACTTCATGTAACAAGTTTCATCTGTTCAGATAAATGGAATCGTGAGTAAATCGTGAGTATTCAATGGAAGTTATTAGACCTTTCAAGACATTATTTGCAAAATAATTCAAGAACTAACCATTGAACCTAAATCAAATGCGTTATGCACATGTATAATATGTACAATCGTTGCCAATAAAATTTGGTGGCCGTTAACCACCATTTCTATTTATACACTTGATTCAAGGGCGTTGTAAACATTTTGATATTTCATAAAAAATTCACTGACCGTGAATTAGCTTTTTTCACCATGTTTTACTGAGAAACGTTAAAGTGTTCTTTTTTTTCTAACAGTTCAGTCAGGCGATAAATTCAGACGAGATGACACTTTGCTGACCACTCTGCGAAGTATTGAGCGTATACTAAAATTTGGTAAGCAAAGATTATATTTCGACTCCAGTTGGTTAGAGTTTTCTTATTTTGTTAAGGGTTTGAAGGGTAAAATAGCCAAGCATATTAACAAACGAGTAACAGAACCACTCCTTTGACTAACTAGCTCTAGCCAAAAAACCAAGACCCACTATGGTGGGCTGACTGTCTGATCGTGTACAAAACATAAGAGAAACCTTAGGGATAGCTCCAACAATATTCATAGAAATAACAATTTTGTTTTTCATGGAGAAGGTCCTTGTCCTAGTGGCTGGACGTATTTTAAAGGCTACCGTTACTTGGTGAGCAGCTCCATCAAGACTTGGCACCAGGCCCAAGCCTACTGCAAAGAACTGGGAGGAGATCTGGTGAAGATCAACAGTGAAGAAGAAAACGAGTTTGTATTAAAGCTGGTTAACAAGCGCGCTCCGTCATTGCGTCAGGTTTGGCTGGCACTGGCGTGGAACCCGCAAAGAAAAGCGTTTGTCTGTGCTGACAACTCAATTCCGACATTCACGAAACGGTTTCCAGGTGAGCCGAATGGAAATGCTTGTGAACCATGCAGCAACTTTTGGACCAGGAACACGTACCCTGGAATAAACGGATACTGGAATGACCTATCCTGTTCGAATCAAAATGTCCCTTGTGGTATTGTCTGCAAGAGGCTGCCTTAGGCTTGACCGGCATCAAAGCCGAAAGTAGAGAGATTCAACTAATGTAACTTAGTGTATAGACCTAACCAAAACGCATCACAGCTAAGAATCAAGACGGTACACACAAATGAAGTGCGAAGATGTAATGTCAGCTTGAAAATAAAACAACAATGCTTCCTATTTGTTTTTTATTTTCTTTCGCTGCTATGTATATATGTAAGGAATGGGGCGTAAGGGTTTGCGGTATTGCGGTATTGGGTTACTTTTGGTGCGGTGTTGCGGTAATTTTTCTCTCAAAGTACGTTATTGCGGTTTTCAGAGTCCAAGCGGTGTGCGGTGAGTTTAAGTTTTATGTCGCGGTAGTCGGTTAAAAAAGTCGTTGTCTCGCGGTGATCTGCTTCTTTTTCATGACAAAAGGATACAAATCCTAAGGTCTCCCTAGCTAGCCTGCGTGACCTGCGTATCTTCCTATAGTTTTACAGTCGGGGATCGTTTTTTTGCGCAAACAGTCCAGACAAATCGTATGGCTTGTAATTTCAGTTAATACTTGATATGATTAACGACATTAACTTTTTTATCCAATGATACGTAAACATTTCGCATTATTTATGACCTCATGGACCTTGTGGGAATACTCAGCTTGGTTAACGGTAATAAATCCGTGTTCACATACACCAATATAAATAACCCGCTTAAAATATCTTCATGTAACATGTAACTATGTGTCACTCAACATAACTACACATTACTTCCCATCACGACACATGACTGCACGTCATTATCCATCACTACACGTGACTACACATCACTCTTCATTACACTCCATCACTACACATCACTGTCCATCACTATCAATCACTATCCATCACTACACATCACTGTCCATCACTATCCACCACTACACATCACTGTCCATCACTATCCATCACTATCCATCACTACACATCACTGTCCACCACTATCCATTACTACACATCACTTTCCATCACTATCCATCACTATCCATCACCACACATCACTATCCATCACTGTCCATCACTACACATCACTGTCCATCACTACACATCACTGCTCATCACTACCGGTCACTATCCATCACTCCCCATCACTACACATCACTAGCCATTACTACACATCAGTATCCATCACTATTCTTTTTACCTTGAGGATGGCTAAAGCTTTGTAGATGACCGTTCCTTTCGTGTACATTGAAAACTAGTTTATTTTTTAAATAAATCACTAGAGCAGCGAGTTAAGAACATGCTTTGATGCCGCACAAGCTCTTCTAGGGAGTAAACTTACCAACCGAGAACAGACCCAAATCTGTTATAGTTTTTTTTCGTCCCGCCAGTTTCTGAAGTACAGTTTGAAGGCGCCGCTATAAAGGAAAGCGATATGAATGCAAACGATTAACTGCTCTGATTGCTCAAAGGTATTTGCACTTTCTTTGATTGGTTATCCTTCCACCTGTGATAAAAAGCTTTATGCCATTCCTATTGACTGTATAAGTTCTTCTCACATTTGAAAAAAAAAGCGTATAAATTTCTACAAATAACCTTTACAAAATAAAATTCTCGTGTTACGTGTATTAAGTACTTTATATTGACTATAATAATTATATAAAGTGGAAGGAACAAGAACTCATTTTTATATTGATGATCTTGCTGCCATTGCCGTCGTCGAGAAACAAGCCACAAGGGCCTTTCGCTGTTCCAATATACCCGGGTCTCTTAACCTTTTCTTTCTTATTTTTTTTCATGTTCTCTTTTTCTCTGTAAATTATCTTCTTGTACTTGCTCGGATTCTATACTGAAAAGTTTGAGGACGAAGTAATTCAGGATGGGTGTTCTTTTTTGTTTCTGTTTAGTACCGGGGAGTTTAAGCAACAACGACGGCGAAGGCTTTAAAAACGTCACTAAAAATGTTAATTTGCGCCGACTCAAACTTGATCACGCTTATTCCATCTCGTTTAATTCGTCCTCGACAAAACATGATATTAGGCAGTTTCACCTTGTAGTCAGCGTGATGCACGTGAATGCCTAATTTCACGTTATGGAGGACGAGGAGACTTGAAATCTGGGTGATAATTTTCTAATAATTAAATTACTTTGGGGTCAAAAACATTTTAAAACATTTCAAAACCGCAAATGATCGCTCTTTTTAAACATTTCCAGAAAACAGAAACTCCAACAGTATCGTAAATGTTTTAAAACATTAGTTCTTCCCCCCTTTTTAGATTAAAAAAATAGTATTTCATAAAAACTTTCCGTTCTTTTCTTTATGCAGAGTTCAATTAAATCTTAATAAAGCCGTTCCGCCTTTTAACTTCAAATTGTATTTTATTTTACGGCCGGCTTTCAACAAGCTTCGTTATCGGATGTCTGATCACAATTACATGTATGCCTTAAAATTTGCATGGGAGAGAAGTCTTTTAGAAAAACTGAGTGTTTTATCGTTCCCGGGTCCACAATCGATTTCAAAGCTCAAATCCAAGCACCCGGAAAAACCGCCACTTGAATAGCTCTTGTCATAAACTATATCTTTACATCGATTAGAACGAAATGTACATTACATCGCACCGGTCAGTACAACAAGCGATTTTACTTTGTGTCTCCTAATCTTCAAAATCTCCTGCACGGCGTTCCTGAGACGGCGATCCTCTGAAGAAGTAAACGAGTGGATTAGCTACCGAATTTTAATGTCCAAACATATGTCTGCTAGACTCATTGCCAAACGTTGCGAAAGACTGGATAAAGTCCTTGTATCATACCACCAACAATAATTGGGAAAAGGGAAAGAAACAGGGCAACCGTTAATAGCAGTCGACTTAGCTACTTTTTATTCGAGTTTTTCTTTCAGTAACCCATTGACTAGGCAAATTTGATGGCGTTTGCAAACTCATGCTAACATGGCTAAGGTACATCAAGACAGAAGGAGACCCAGGGCAAGGACTAACAAAATTGAAAGAACAATGAGGAAAATCTCCAGAGAATCTCCCCCATTATAATCGAAAAGTAGTTAAGAGTGTTGAAGAGACAGTTACTATTGCTACAAGCTATTATTGCCAGCTTTTTCATAAGACTTTTAGTCACCATCACTCTGTAGTCAATCCATCTTCCAATGGCCACGTGCACCTACCTTTCCCATGCCATCATTGTCAGATGGAAAATCGAACAAATCGTCTAGCAGTGACCCATATCGCAACAAAGTCCAGCACGCAAATGTAATGGTCGCTCAGTATTTGATAAGAAACTAACAGTCCACAGCAGATAACGGTACATATAAACTTCCTACTAGAAGATCTGTAACGGCCATAGCTGATAACAAGATATTGGAATTACTGCTATGATTACAAGTGTTCAAAAGAACTGTAGTTGGAGAGATTATAGATGTGACCGCGGCAAATACCCAAGGAAAATAGTGTCTTGTATAAAATCCCAAACTAACTGTGGTTCTTGTGGACAATAAAACATCGACCTGGTTGTGTTTAAAAAGAAGGAAGCGGTTCAGTTCTGCTTCGTGTTGGTCCATGATGAATCCTTTATTAAAAACTTTGAGTTAACTCATCTTTTTTTTAGTTATGAGGCCTTGCTTATATAGTTTACACAGCGCGTGTTATATTCTTAAAATCTTATAAGAAGTGTGAATGGCGCTAGGATTACATTAAGTGTCTATATGAAAAAGACGCAGGTTGTGGCTTGGTGATTTTTCTCATATATAAGCGGCCCAAAAAAGAAAATACAAAATTTCACTTTATCGAATACTGAAACGATTTCACATTGTCTGAAACTTCGGCGATGATTTACTGCTAATCAAATGACTTTAAGGTCAAAACATTAAGGCCCGTTTTAAACGTGGTGCTACTGCCGTGCCGAACTAAATTCGACTTTAGCACGTCAGTAACGCGACATTTGAAACCAAGTCGTGCTACTGCCGTGTAGCACGGCAAGGCTTGCCGTGCTACACGGCAGTAGCTCGACTTGGTTTCAAATGTCGCACTACGGCCGTGCCGAACTCAATTAATAAATTATAAATACATTAAAATACATTTAAAAGTTTGCTAAACCGTTTCTTTGTTTTAGTGCTGGTTTTCGGCAACAGCCGGTCTATATTCGATTGAATTAAATTCGACGTGTGAAACCAAGTCGTGCTATGGCTAGTGTCGTGCTGCAGTCGAGCGTGACAGTCGAGCCCGCTTAGCACGGTAGTAGCACGACGTTTGAAACAGGCCTAACATATCAAAACCGCAAATGATCTTTTTTTTCGCTCATAAATAGTTTACCTTTTGAAATATTTTCAAACAGTTACAGAAAATAGAAATTCAATCATTAGCGTAAATGTGAAATTGATTATTCGTGTTTTCCATTCGTTTCCTTAACTTTTCCTTGTATATTTTCTTTATAGAGAGTTAAATGACCTTACTTCCTAATAAAGCCATTTCGCATTTTATCTTCGAATTGTATTTTATTTTACAGTCGGCTTTCTACAAGCTTCATTTTCAAATGTTTGATCACAATTATGTCTTAAATTTTTGCATTAGAGAGATGTTTTTAAATCTTTCCCATGAACACATTCCTATCGCAACAAATTCACGACAAACACAAAAAATAGAGATGACCATTATTTACCGAGGGTCTCAATGGGGTGGTGGCATTTACGGTTATCGGCTAAAATTTTGGCTCTTTTACGGCTGTCGGCTAATTTTTTTCAGTTACGGTTAACAAAAAAGTTAAAAATTAACTTCTTTTGTTTCAAAAAGTTAGATATTTATTAACCTGTATTTTTTGTATCTTATAAAGCAAAATAAAGGTCTTGGGATCATCTCGGGATATGAAATAAGCTATTCTTTTGAAAAATTTTAACTTTTGATAGATCATACTTTTTATGGAGTATTCCACTTCTAATATTATTTTACACATAAAAATGTCAATAGTCAATTTAAAAATAATCTTTGTGAAAAAGCAAAGAATACACGCGAACGCCTAACTCAAGGCCGGGGCGCGACATTCATTACAACAGAAATGCCGTTTTCACACTAAAGACGGATTATTCGTGTGAGACGGGTTATCCGTTTGATGATTCGCGTCAGATAGGCAATACGTCTTAATTTGAAAATGGAATAGTTTTAATTTTGCATGAACAATCCGCCTGACTTTATCCTTCAACTTCGACGGACAGTTTGAATACGGGATTATCCGTTCCAGATAGCCTGTGTACAACCGCCCCTTCCCCTCAGAAAAAAAATCGGAGAGGGGGTGTCTGTCGGGAAGGGGGCGACTGTACACAGGCTAGTCTCAGACGGATAATCCGTTTCCAGCTCTAGTGTGAAAACGGCCAATAACAAAATTCCTGTGTCCAGTGTTTTTAATGGTAGCGAAGGACTGTACAGAACCACTGTCAGCCGTTTTGCCTTGTCCGTAGGCCTTATTATTTCGCCCGGCTAATGCGTTTCGGGTCACGTGGTCCGAGCGAGTTCGCCACCGAAATGCCTTGACCGAAATTGCGTGGGAAGACGCCGTGCAGGGACTAGGCATGGCAATGTCTACCGTAGCTTCAGAGAAAAACAGGGAAATGTTGTTTATCGGCAACTTGTTTTACAAACAGTGAGATCTCTTCGTGTTGTTTCACTAGTGTTTCGAGGGCACGACCTCCTGAAAATCGCAAATATTAATCCCTAGCAAGAAGCCACACTTTCGCTATGGAAAAAAAATTAGTTCCCTGAGAGAACGGCGGAAATGGAAATGGGTCTTGGTCTTTACCTAAAAGGCGCTTTACCTAACGCGCGTACGGAGCCACACTAGCGGCGAAATAAAAAACGCAACCATAAGTGAGTTTAGTACCTTCCTTAAAAGTAGCAAATCTAGGGAACAATTTCTTTTACGGTCAACTTTTTTTTACCCTATTTACGACTAACGGTTAAAATTTTTCAATTTTTACGGCTATCGACTAAATTTTTGGCCGTTTTACGCCTATCGGTTAACCCCATTGAGACCTTCTTTACTGCTTCTGCCGTTCGCTGTTTTTTGGCGTCAAGGGAAGTGCATGCTTTTACGTTTTCAATGAAATGAAAAGTATGTAAAAACTAACCAAATGTCTAGGCTTTCGGGTTGACAATCGACACCAAATAAAACACGTAAATGGAAATGAAGCACATACTCAAACGACACCTCGAGACACCAATATTCCTAGTACGCCACTATCAGGGGCACCCAACGACAATTTTCGGGAAAATATCTGTTCGGAAGACGATTTGAGATCTAGAATTTTCGGAACATTTGTTGCAAAAATTTCTTGCTTGCCGGCCTCTCCTAGGATTTTCGAACATCTACAAAATGGTATAATTGCCCATTTTTAACTGCTTTTTACCCTAAAAAGGTCACCTATAATTTTCGGGGGCCTTTTTTCTGGCTGAAATTTTCGAAAAGGTAAGTTTTGATTCCTATAATTTTCGGATCACTAGACTTTCAGCTTAGCCTGAAATTCATCCGATTGCTTAGAGTCGTTTTCTCCTCTCAACAATTGCAACGTCTGAATCGACCGGCCGTTAATGCCGTCCAGTGACGTCACTCACTACCCGAAAACCGGGTAGTGATTTTGATTGGTTGATTGTTTAAACATTCGCATAATTATGTATAATTATGAAAATTTTAGCGGGATTGTCGCTTAATATTCAGCGGATCGCATCCCTGGCATTCTTTCGTTTAGTTCGAACATTTCGATAAGCTTAATCTTTATCTTAAACAGCAAAATTGCCCTTGTCTTCGAAACAGAAATGCTAAATTGAACTGCGAATGAAGACTCATTGCGGAGAGTCGGTAGGTTTTTCACTTAGAGCTGTTGGAGCCGCTTTGTGGTTTCGGCGGCCGGTGATTTTGTTTACGCGTCAAGTGTAATGATTCTGTTAGCTTTTCTTTCCAGTCTCCTTGTTTTTTTTTTATTCGGTAACGACCAAATAGCTTCTTTTCAATTTTAATTGTGTTTTTGAACTAAGTGTTCCGTGTGTGTGTGTTTATTTCATTGCGTAATTGCGACCGAGTTTGATTCTAGAATTTAGTACAACCGGTTCAGAGTTGTACTGCATGCAGTTGATAGTTTGAAAGTTAAACATGAATTACGATCGAAAAAAATAAAGCAGTTATGTATCATGCAGATATTTCCAAACGATATTTCTCGGTTTGCCACTTAAAAATCGTGTTTTACTTTTTGCATGAATTAAAGCAAAGGTCAAGGAGCAGTGACGTCACTGGACGGCATTAACGGCCGGTCGATTCAGACGTTATTGAGGGAGTAATAACGACTCGAAGTAATCGGATGAAATTCAGGCTACTTTCAGCTAGGAAATCCGAACAGATGAAATATTTTTAGGGAATAAAAATATGCCTATATGTACCTTTTAAATACTAAGATACGTTTAACGATGCTATGTTTAAGTGGTTTTGAACTATATTCGCCGTTGGGTGCCACTGACTATGCATTGTCTAGAAAGTCTCTGCAAGATTCTTTATTATAATCACAATTGCTTTTATATAACTAAGAGATTCACCAATTAACTGTTGTATGAAAGAAAATATGTCCGACTTTCTTGTAATACAGACCTAGTTGTTCTAGGGGCTGTATCAGTTAAATCGGTCAACAACGAAATTCACGGCTTACTGTAGTTTGCGAAACGAAATGAAACGAAACGAAATGGAACGAAACGAAATGAAAATCCGTAGTTTGCGAAATGAAGTATTGAAAATCAAAAATTTACAATCTTAATTTTCAATTTTTGTTTTAAGAAAAGTAAAAAAGAAACTCATTTTTCAATATTTTTAAAATCAAAAATTGAAAATTGAAAATGGCCAGTTAGTGGTTTTAACTTTTTGTTTTCAATTTCCTCTTCCCTAGATTCACGGTTATTAAAAAGTTCAAACTAAACAAAGCTATTCAAGTGTAATGAAAATGCGCGAAACAGTATTAAAGCTGATGAAATCCAAAATGAAAATGGTTTTTGATTTTTGTATTTATGAAAAACAAAAATTGCCAACAGGCCAAAAATATCTGTGACGGGAGGGGAGGGTAAAACCGGAAGTGGCGCGACTGCAAACAAGATGGCGGTCGCCTTGTAGTGAAGGAGTGTTCCGTGTCTCCGTCGAGCTTTCTCTAGCGGAAAAGTTACGCCAACAGCAATCCAAAGCCTGCCTGTATCATGGCTGATACGTTTTCCAAGAAATGAACTGAATGTTTTTTTCACTGGTAGTTAAGCTTTTGTTATAACCTTGCAGCATTACGTTACGCAGGGTAGAGCGTTTCAGATCAGAAAGCATAAACGAGGGACTGTGGACTGCGGACGGCGGACGGAGGACTGCGGACTAGGTATCTATAAAAGATGGACCAGGAATAAAATGCGAACTACGTGCTATGCTTTAGTCGAATAATATTGAGAAGAACCAATGACGGCGTGGGGATATATTTGCGCGAGTGTGTTTTTGCCCATAATAAGGTGCCAGCTGTGTTTAATTAGAATCTTTTTGCGATTCGGAGTTGCAGGATAGAAAGTCGTTACAAACGGCAAAATCTTTTGTTTTGGGTTTATTTCATAAAGCCGCATTGCGCGATTCGAAGAGGAATTCGGCTAGGATTGTTTCCACAAGGTCGTGAGGGTAGCCTCGTTCTGTAAGGAGAGTTAAAAACTCTTTCTGCTTTAACTCTAGTTATCGGGAATTATTTCTTAACCCAGTTCGTTCTGAGTAAGTGCAAGGCTATTGACAGTTCGTCACTGTAAAGTTTATTGTCGTGTGGAAAGAGTTCGCGAAATCAATAATGTCGGTCTCAGGAAGAGTCCAGACTGAGAATATGTCATCAATAAATTTCTTCAAGCCGGAGAAATGGCTGTAAGGGCTCGCATGTAGTATAGTTGTTTCTCAACGCGAGCCATGAAAATGACCGAGAAAGCAACCGCCATTTTGGTGGCCACTGTAATGCCGTGAGTCTGCACGTAGTGTTTGTCGGTGAATTTGTTGGTGAAGTTTTCTGTTAAGATCACCCGCATTAAGTCTTCGAAATATGAAGTAAGGATAGGTAACTTTGACTGATAATGTTCTTCGTAATGGTGACAAACGATGTCGATTCCCTCTTCCTGGGAAATGCTAGTACAGAGAGAACACACGTTTATATTAACGTAGCTTAAATTGCTTCATCTGGAAGAGGCGTGTTTTCAATGATATCACTTTGGTGTGCAGTGTCCTCGATGTAAGACTCTTGTTTTTGCACGATTGGCCTCGTAAAGGCGAGTACACAGAGCTAGAAATGCGTTCTTTGGAACCACCGCTACCAGAGACGATTCAGTGGTCTGCCGGCAGGAATAGTTTTAAGTATTTTGGTCAGCGTGTAAAACGCTGGTATTCTTCGGGTGATTTTGGCCAAAACTGAGCCATGGGTAAGTCATTTGAGTAATATGCCCGTTTGTGAACAGAGCGTTTATAGCGGCTAGCTGATATCACTTTTCTGGCTGTTTCGGATACAATCGGTTCATCTTAGGCCCAGTTCAGACGTCGTGCTTCTGCCGTGCCGAACTAAATTCAGGAATTAAGTTCGACAAAAGCACGGCAGAAGCACGGCGTCTGAATCAAACTTTTGAATTAAGGGTGTGTTCCTTTCGGCGAATCCAAAAACGGATTTTTGATCCTAGATTTGCCAGATTTCGCGGTCGAAAGGAACGTGAAATCCGAAATTGGATTTGTAACCTTGGTAACCTTTCGCCAACGCGTGCAATATGCACGACAGCCTCTCAAAAAATGACGTGTTTTCCACTGTTTGACAAATTATGCGATTATACCGTGCAGAATTTAGTGGTCGGCAGTTCGAATAGCGACGATGGAACATATAAAACAGACAAAGAAAGAATGTCGGCCAGTTTGATCCAGTTCCATAGCTCGGATTTTTTTATGTAAGATGATCGAGTGCCTGTCGCGTCTACAAGCGAGTTTGTAGTTAGATAGCAGTTCATTTGTTACTTACTTATTTCTGATTTCAAGCAATCTTTAGAGACAAATGGTTAGTATATGGATATTTTAATGTACCAGGAACAATTTTCTAATGTTTTCAGATGTTTTGCGGCAAATGACAGGAACGAAGAAACTCTACCGCTGGATCATCTGACTAATTTCGGATCCACTGTGAATGGAACAGCGTAGATCACTAATCCGTTAATCTGGATTTGGATTCCTCGGATTTCAAATCCAATGAATCCTTTTTCAGAAAGGATTCACCAGATCAAAAATCCGGACTTGGATTTGCCGAAAGGAACGCGAAATCCGTTCTTAGATCTAAAATCCGTTTTTTGATTCACCGAAAGGAACACACCCTAAGTTCGGCAAGCAATTAAGTTCGACAAGCGCTGCCGTGCTACACGGCTCTGGCACGGCAGCGATTCAAACGTCGTGCTTCTGCCGCGCTAAACAAAATTCATAAGTTATATTAATGTATTTTGGCGAGATTGCGTTCCCACGGGGACTTGGGAGAAGAATTGTTACGAAGCATCAGTAAATCCTGAATTTGGTTCGACTCTGGCACGACGTCTGAATCAAAGTTGTTTTCCTGCCGTGCTACAGTCGAACCAAATTACAATTAAGTTCGGCACGGCAGAAGCACGACGTCTGAACTGGGCCTTAGATTTCCAAAACCGGTCCTGCTATTAAAGTTTATTTAAACAGTTCTTATCAAGACTCTGCGGCTACCATTGATTGTTAAAGCCTAAATCCCTTCACTTTAACAACAACAAAGGAGTTATACACGGTTAGGGTCGAGTGACAAAAGTTAGTTTACGCAACAGGACGACAGAAAGAAGAGGACGGCAAAAGGCTTGTGTGTGACAAACGTGACAGGGCTATTAACTGCGTGTTTTGTCGTGATTTTCACTTCACATTAACGTTTTTTGATCTTTTACAGAAAGACCTGTTCAAAGGAAGGTGATGTTTGGCGGAAAGTGTTTTCAAACAAAATTATTGTCACTCTTATCACACAAGGTTTGACGTCTTCTTTCCTCTCCCGTCCTGTTGCGTAAGTTCACTAATTATCATTACATTAAGACATAGTACGTAGTTCGCTTTTTATACCTGGTCCGTGTTTTACACGTACCCAGTCCGCTGTCCGTGGTCCGTAGTCCGCACTCCGCGGTCTATTTTTATTAATACTGCCCGACTGAAACGCTTTACCCTGCGTGGAGTAATGCTGCAAGGTTACAACAAAAGCATACTTATCAGCGAAAAAATATTCAGCTTAATTCTTTAAAAACGTGTCGGCCATGATACAGGCAGGCTTTGGCTTCCTGTTGGCGTAACATTTCCGCCAGAGACAGCTTGACGAAGACACGCAACACGGAACACTCCTTCACTGCAAGACGACCGCCATCTTGTTTCCTGTCGCGCCACTTCCGCTTTTACCCTCCCCTCCCGTCACAGATATTTTTAGTCGATTGTCAATTTTTTGTTTTTCATAAATAGGAAAATCAAACAATGATTTTCATTTTGGATCTCACCAGCATTAATTCTGTTTCCCCGCAGTTTCTTTACACATGAAATTGCTCTGTCAAGTTTGAATTTTTAATAAGCTTGAATTTAGGGAATAGGAAATTGAAAATACAATTTTAACTTCGGTACCAGGCAAAAATCTCAAAATTGAAGATTATCGTTTAGTTTTCCTTTTCCTTAAAAACAAGAAATAAAAACCACCAACTGACCATTTTCAATTTTTAATTTTTGATTTTCGAAACATTGAAAATTGTTTTTCAATTTTATGTTTCTTAGAAACAAAAATTGACAACTGAGATTGTAAATTTGTGATTTTCAATTCTTGAGGCATCAAACATTGAAAATCACGATTGTGAATTTTTGATTTTCAATTTGGAATAAAAATCAAATGGACGAAAACCACACGGACCAGTTTATCCATTATCCTATAGTTAATAATTATTACTACCTATACTACGACAGAAAAATTTGGTTTCAGGGGGAAGTCGTTGGACTTTTCAATGTATCAGGTTTAGTACTGAAAGTAAATACTTACGACCAGTAATTTTAGTGAAACGTTGTCTGAATTGTCGGAATTTACTTGTCACGCGTGACGGAGCATTGCTGTAACATGCAAAATGATTTTATGTCAAGTTACTCAAAGTTGTGGAGTAGAATATGTATATGTGATAGGAGAAAATAATTACCAAGTCATCACCAAGAAATTTAAGGTTTTTGGCAAAAGCTATTAAGTCCTACCATGTTTAGTTTGTAAAATGCCACAGTAATGTGTCCACTATCACTGAAGGTTACTGAAGATTTTAACTATCATTGAAAGTTATGCACATAATCCACTTTTATGAATTTCGCGGTTTCGTAATCATGTTTACATCTCCCACCATAACTTGTTTTAGCTTGTTTAGGGGGGTGTTATGATCATATCCAATTCTATGAGTCATTTCGATTTTTTTGAGGACTGTTAGAGAGAATCTTCGCGTACAGATATCCAGAAGGACTGAAACTGCGGATATGAAACTGGTTTTCACTCTTCTACCGATTTTTATCGCGCTCGGCACAGGTACATTGTAAATCATTTCTGCGGTCTACATATCTTGCCTTTATTCCGAGAAACCGTCGGTTTCAACTGAGCACTAGACTGAAAACACCCTTTTTCCTATGACATCTGGAGTTATTTCCATTTTGTTTTTTCGCTATCATGAACGTAACCGAACAAAGTGGTATTCATGAATGTCGTATTCATGTTTCGGAAGCGTTTTTATTTCTGCGTTTATACGTTTATGTTTATTGAAATAATAAGTAAAGCTATGAACATAAGGATAATATGACACAATAATGATAAGGCATAATTATGGTAAATTCCGGCTTAAACGAATTCTGTATTTACTGTTACAAGCTTCAGTTTAAAAGTCCCTTCTCCAGGACTTTTACAAGTTTCCTGAAGAAATAACATAACGTATTATTAAAAGGAGGCTTTTTAGAGCACGAGCATCTATTTACAGTGATTTATTGATAATTCATTTGTCACTCTTCTTCTTGAGACCTGGGCGCTAAATTGAATTAACAGTTGCTGTTTATTGAGGCGACCGAAAAACTGAGGTTAATCCAACTTCATGTAAAAAGTTTCATCTGTTCAGATAAATGGAATCGTGAGTAAATCGTGAGTATTCAATGGAAGTTATTAGACCTTTCAAGACATTATTTGCAAAATAAATCACGAACAAACTATTGAACCTAAATCAAATGCCTTATGCACATGTATATGTATAATCACTGCCAATAAATTTGGTGGCCGTTAACCACCATTTCTATTTATACACTTGATTCAAGGGCGTTGTAAACATTTTGATATTTAATAAAAAATTCACCGGCGTGAATTAGCTTTTTTCACCATGTTTTACTGAGAAACATTAAACTGTTCTTGTTTTCTACCAGTTCAGTCAGGCGATAAATTCAGACGAGATGTCACTAATGCGGCATTTTTGACCACTCTACGACGTATTGAGCGTATACTAAAATTTGGTAAGTAACTTCAAGCAAAGATTATATTTCGACTCCAGTTGGTTAGAGTTTTCTTATTTTGTTAAGGGTTTGAAGGGTAAAATAGCCAAGCATGAACAAAGGGGTAACAGAACCACTCCTTCGACTAACTAGCTCTAGCCAAAAAACCAACACCCACTATGGTGAGCTGACTTTCTGATCGTGTACAAAACATAAGAGAAACCTTAGGGATAGCTCCAACAATATTCATAGAAATAATGATTTTGTTTTTTCATGGAGAGGGTCCTTGTCCCAGTGGCGGGACGTATTTTAAAGGCTACTGTTACTTGGTGAGCAGCTCCATCAAGACTTGGCACCAGGCCCAAGCCTACTGCAAAGAGCTGGGAGGAGATTTGGTGAAGATCAACAGTGAAGAAGAAAACGAGTTTGTACTGAAGCTGGTTAACAAACGCGCTCCGTCATTGGGTCAGGTTTGGCTGGCACTGGAGTGGAACCCGCAAAGAAGAGCGTTTATCTGGGCTGACAACTCAATTCCGACATTCAAGAAATGGTTTCCAGGTGAGCCGAATGGAAATGCTCGCGAACCATGCAGCAACTTTTGGACCAGGAACACGTACCCTGGAGTAAACAGATACTGGAATGACCTATCCTGTTCGAATCAAAATGTCCCTTGTGGTATTGTCTGCAAGAGGCTGCCTTAGGCTTGACCGGCATCAAAGCCGAAAGTAGAGAGATTCAACTAACGTAACTTAGTGTATAGACGTAACAAAAACGCATCACAGCTAAGAATCAAGACGTCACACACAAATGAAGTGCGTAGATGTAATGTCAGCTTGAAAATAAAACAACAATGCTTCCTATTTGTTTTTTATTTTCTTTCGCTGCTATGCATATATGTAAGGAATGGGGCGTAAGGGTTTGCGGTATTGGGTTATTTTTGGTGCGGTGTTGCTGTAATTTTTATCTGAAAGTACGTTATTGCGGTTTTCAGAGTCCAAGCACCACCTGTGATAAAAAGCTTTATGCCATTCTTATTGACTGCATAAGCTCTTCTCACATTTGAAAATAAAGCGTATAAATTTCTACAAATAACCTCGCGTTACGTGTATTAAGTATTTTATATTGACTATAATGATTATATGAAGTGGAAGGAACAAGGACTCATTTTTATATTGATGTTCTTGCTGCCATTGCCGTCGTCGAGAAACAAGCCCCAAGGGCCTTGCGTTGTTCCAATATACCCTCGCTAATTCGAACCTCGCGCTGACTCGAACCAAGGTCGATACATTCACTATAATTTCACCCTCGCTAACTCGAACCCTCGATAACTTGAACTCCCG
This sequence comes from Porites lutea, assembly GCF_958299795.1. Taxonomy (NCBI): domain Eukaryota; kingdom Metazoa; phylum Cnidaria; class Anthozoa; order Scleractinia; family Poritidae; genus Porites; species Porites lutea. The sequence continues at coordinate 15,685,804 of NC_133203.1, read as the reverse complement.
CTAACTCGAACCAATTTTCGTTTCCCCTCCCCTATATAATTTTACCCTCGATAACTCGAACCATGTTTTGAGCCCTTAAAAAGTCCGGAAAAAACCGTCTACGGCTGGCGTCCGTAACACTGAATTTTGGATTTCCTATTGAAGTGTTGTGGGAGTATAGTTTACTAGTGGAGGCTGATGTTGTTTGTCACAGGCTAACGTGAAGCAACTTTACTTCTCAAAACAGTAAAACGCATGCTCTGTTTAGGCTTCGTTCTGTTACATTACGTTCTGATTTATAATCTAGGATTATCTCTTAATTTTAACTTGACATTTCTTAAATGTGATTAAAATGTTTACTGTGCAGTAAAAACTGTTTTTAACCTCACTCTCGGCTATTTTCTTCGAGCTCCCGATAACTCGAACTCGATTTCCCTTGAAGGTTCGAGTTATCGGGACTGTATATGTTTTATGGTCATGTTTTCAAAAGATAATTTTCACCCCCCCCTCCCCTCCAGAAAACTACTGGTCCGTCCCTTATTACCGTCAATGCAATTGACACTCAATAGATGATCATTACTGCATCATTGTAACTGTATTCACTTTATAACGGCCAACTCTACTATGGGTTACGATCCCCGCCAAAATTCATGTTTTAAATTTTAAGTTGTTGATTTAAATTTTCAACTTCAACACTTCAATTTTACGGCAGAATTCAAAAATTTACACTTAGAATTTACATTACTGGAAAACGTTTTTACAATTGTCTTTTAGCTTTTGAACTCGCTTGGTCAAATTACACAGTCAAACCATACAATTTTTAACTCGACGAACAAATTTTTATACACTGCTACTTTTTATTAGTTTTGATGCCTTAGCCAGTAGATACGAACTCTGCATTAGATTCTCACTCGGCGCATTCAAAACATGAATTTTGGCGGGGATCGTAAGCCACACGCTACGACTAGTCATCGAAATCTTTTTTAAGTTTAATTATCTCATTATCGAGGACATTGAAAGTCTTTCTTTCCAGTGGAAGAGCAATGTCAATCTCCATTAAACTATCACTAACTTGTATATACATTGATTGAACATCATCCACACCACATTGCTTTCCTGAATTTTTGAAATAAGGAATCACAGCACATAATAAGCAGACTTCTAAAAATTTAGAGCAGACGTAGAATCGGAGCTACGCGGAGGCTGCAAGTTTCTTTTTGATGTCTGGAGAATATGCCTTAGCTTTGGAAGTAAACTGCCCTTGTTTCCTTTACACAAGACTAATTCCTTGCACTTTCCTCCACCGCATTGTCCAGAACACTTGCACAACCTGCTGCAACCCCGATACTTTAGAAGGCATTGGCATCTTGCATGACTTTTGTATTTTCTCCTTTGGACATTATTTTTGCTTTTATTAGAGCCACAACGACAGCTGTTCGTCCTCCTTTGACAAGTCCCTAGAAACTAGTTAAAAATATATAAGTAAGAAGAGAAGGCAAAGGCAATGTGCAGTATGTAGGGAGGTATATAATTACACCAGTACCTTTAAGTGCACAATCGTCAATTTGAGCGCCGTGACCAAGTCTAGTTCTCTTTTAAATAAGTTGTTTATCTACAAGAATTTGGACGGTTTTTTTTGTAAATGATTTCTGCTTATTTTCGTGGTTCTTAAGATCCCTGTAACTAGTTCCTCTCTTTCAAATGGTCTCTGGGTAAGTACTCCATTTCATTTAACCTTCAGGCTATTCTCAATAAAATGTCATTTATGGACTGCAAACTGCCATTGAGAGCTATTGAGATGCTGCATTTGCCAAAATTAACAACCTACAAGTGTGTGATGTGCCATTACAATTACGTCCCGCAAATGAATTGGCCTGGGCTGAAGGTTTATAACGGCAGGCGTTAAGCACAAACATCATTGAAACATACTTCGTGTTCATTCGCAGAATAAAACAGTCTGTTCCATTAGTACATGTCAAACGGATAATTACGTTACCGTGTTTGCCTCTTACTCGCTTGTGACTTACCCGCGCTCCCCCCCCCGCCCCCGCCTTGACAGGGATCAAAGTTAGAAAAACAAAGCGCTTAGGGAGGAGGTGGTAAAATATCGGTTTGACACATTACTTTAGCTTTATAAGGTTTACATGCAGATAATGATTATAGCGAACCTGTAGAATTACTCAGTGGTTTCATTGAAAATAAAGTATCATAATGACCAGGGCCAGAGGACGTATATGCCAGCATGATTGGAACGGAACCACTAACAGTTCTAAGCGGGCAAACGCTTATGACTGGTGTGTGTGACTCAGAGGTACTAATACATAACGGCAAGTTCAGTACGTTGGACATTGCCATGGGCATCAGATCTTCAAGAGGGTCATGAAACAAACCCTCAGATCTATATTTTTTGGCCTCTAAATTGAAATCGACATCCTCTTCTATAAAGTTCATGTATTCTTCTGCATTTGGGCCTGTCCATTCTTCCACTATTAGTGCTCGAAGAACTCTCGCAAGTTCGGTGATTGCCATGTCGGCAGATAATCCCATACTATTTAGGTGGTTTACTATATCTGCATGTGGACTAGTTGCTGTCAGTAAATTTGACACATAGAAGGCAACTGATGAGAAGAAACAGTCACCGTCTCCTGGAACAGGGGCAATACTTAGACCCAACCCTTGAACATGTCCAGTCAAAGTTTCATTGATTTGAGCAGGGTCATGCTTTAACGAGTTCTCACTTGATCTAATAACGTCTTTCAGTTTCATTAACGAAACGTTCTTTAGTCCAATTGAGGATGGTAGTCGACTTTTCGATAAATATCTCGTTGCTCCAAGGCTCTTCAACCCTTCATAAACTTCATAAAAGTTTATGGCATCTAGAGCAATTTGCAAAGGAGTCTTGTGTGTCGAGCAATAGAGATGGTCTTCTGAAGAAGTTGAGTTTACAAAACTTTTTACTATGTCTTTAACATAATCAATGGTTGAAGGTGTTAGTCTTTGGGTTGATTCGTTTTTTCCACTTTTTAGGTGTAACATAGCTGTCGAGCCATACAAAATCGAAACATTTTTTGGCAATCCAAAGGTCTCAACGAAACGATCGCTTTCCTGTAATCTAACAAAGTAATGATGCCAGCAAACTCTGGTAGGCTAGGTCGAGTCTAATTCTGTTTGTATGCAAAACGGCATTCAGGTAACGATGGATCCTTTCGTTGTCAGAGGTTGAACACTGGACCGGAATGCCGCTTAGACATCCTCTCGATATGTGTTTTTACTGTAAAGCCTTCCTTCCTTCCTTCTGCGTTCAATATAATATTTCCATTCCATCTTTTAGTTGACCATTTCAATTCAAACCCTGCCAAGTTCTTTAGCATTTTCTCCTTATCAGCAGTGGGTTGGTTACGTTTTTCGCCCAAATCCGATGGGCGACGGAAAACTAGGCCATATTCTTTGGCAATACCACTGCCAATTCTAGCACCAACTGGAACAGTTTTCAAAAACCGTTGGACTGCATGAAAGAGATCCAGTCTGATGTCAACATCAGGAAAAATGGCTGTGAGGGAACTTTTCCATTTGCAGCAGTTGTCAATGACAACTCCCCGTGCCTGCAGTCTCTCCTTAAGATGGATGAAGATATCTCTAACCTCTTCAAAAGATTCACCACGTGTAATTTTCCAGTGTAGGATATGTCCACCTTCCCCTATAACGATAAATACACATTTGAACAGTTTGATCCATTTTCCATCACTTTCCTTTACAAAACCAATATTAGCAGCACTTTTAAATGTGTGGTCGCAGAATATCCAAACTGAGGTTCTAATGGCCATGTCGTCATGAAATAACTTGCCGAAAAGAGAAGTATATGAACAGAACACTTCCGTTATAGCTTTAACATGTGGAAAAGGGAAAGAAGATTGATCAAATTTGGGGAAATCGACTAAATTTGACTTTGCCACATGTTTACTGTCTTCGTAGTAACGAGATCGAAAATAGGACTGTTGGTACTGTTCGTGAATAATATCCTCAACTGAGAGAAAACTAACTCCATGGTCCACAAGAGAACAAATGTGACATATCAGTTCGGTGGAAAATCCAGCTCGATTGGTTAAAAGGAATGGGACGTGAACGGTTGAGGGAAGACTTGGCAGAATTTGAGGATTATGTGATGGCACTTTATGGTTGTTTCTACAAGTGTAAACACCCGACACAAGAACAATCATGGCACTAGTGTCGTGGATTATCCTTGGTGGATATAGCGCCTTAGTTGTCCCGTCTGTCCAAATCCCGCATCTAACTAAAAGGCTTGAGTGGCCATTCCTTTCGCAGAAAGGACAAGGAAGAGATCTAACAATTCCAGCGTATGACTTTAACACGTCCCACAACAAGATTGCACGTGATGTGTATTCTTCCACCGCGGGTGTCTGCCTAACATGCCTGACCGAACCGATCAATGGCAGCTTTAATCCTTAAAGTGGTAAACTTTGATATTTCAAAGCAATTGTTGAGCTTTAAAGAGACAAGTATAACGACAACCAGTAATATCTTTGAAGCATAAGCGAATGACCCCATATTTTTTCAAAGCAATTGTTGAGCTTTAAAGAGACAAGTACAGCGACAACCAGTAATAACTTTGAAGCATGAGCGAATTCCTTAATAATTATTTCAATATTAGCGTCTGACGGTTGCGCAACGAACTACGTGGGATTTAGTCAGTCGTCCCTCAATGCGTGTACATATTGTACAATGTGTGTAAATTTGTACCAACCGACTCCTAAATAGAACTTAAATTTCATTTTTTTTTGTTTGGGGGGACAGTCATGTGGAATGGCCTAGAAAATGCCCTTAAAGACGAGATAAATCTCAAGTCTGCCCTGTCTTTGCCTTGAACCAGGGATCTCCGGCCTTGAGGGAGTTGAGATAGAAAACTAGTTCCAGTCTCAATGTATAGACAGATATGATCTCTGTGGCACAAAAACAATTAAAACGATCAACTTACCTCAAACTGTGGTATCAACATAGAGCACAATCTGGTTTCAATGGTATAAGAGAGACCCAGTTGCTTTATCCTCTGGTATCGAGGAACAGCACGATCTGGTTTCTATGATATAAGAGAGATCTAGTCACTTTATCCAATGGTATCAAGGTACAGGACGATCTGGTTTCTATGGTATAAGAGATATTTAGTTACTGTATCCTGTGGTATCAAGGGACAGCACGATCTGGTTTCTATGGTATAAGAGAGATCTACTGTAGTTACTGTATCCTGTGGTACCAAGGTGCAGCACGATCTGGTTTCTATGGTATAAGAGAGATCTACTGTAGGTACAGTATGCTGTGGTATCAAACAAGGTATAGCAAGATCTGATTTCTGTGCTATAAGAGAGATCTAGTTACTGCATTCTGTGGCACCAAGGTACAGCACTGTCTGGTTTCTATGGTGTAAGAGAGATCTAGTTACTTTATCCTGTGGTATCAAGGTACAACACAATCTGGTTTCTATGGTACATGTATAAGAGAGACCCAGTTACTTTATCTTGTGGTATTTAGGTACAGCATGATCTGGTTTCTATTGTATAAGAGAGATTTAGTTACTGTATCCTGTGGTATCATAGCCTGCCACGCAGACATTCTTAGGGGTTTGTCACACGTTCCTGCCCCATGAACGTCTGCTGACTTGAGCAGAAAAACACGTAGACCAATCACAGCAGACTTCCAGATCTGGGAAGTGCACTTTGGACCCTGAAAAATTTCGCGCTTGACTTTATAGCTCAAAAAAGGTCAGTGAGGTCTCATGAAAGGTGAAGACCTTACAGTTTTAGAACAAACTACTAAGTTAACTCACAAGTGTTCTTACTAGTGGCTACCCTTACAATCTCATTGAAAAAAAATACCTCAGAGGTTAAATTTGCTGAACGGAAGTCGGCTTTACTACAAAACAAGAAAGTGTGAAAAAATATTCTGCCTTTTGTTCAGTCTTACAAGGTAACCCCGCCGTTGCATCACCCAAAGAACAACTTTATGAGCAAATAACATCTAATCCAGCCTGTACAGAGAGAAATATACAACAACCACCGTTTCTCTCCTAAATTCTCGTCTGGAGCAAAAATCTTTGGTCACGTATCACACGCTACAGAGCTTGTACGTATGTGTTTGGCTTGCCAACACTTTGACTTCAACAGCACCGAATGGATCTCCGATAATCTGCATGTGATCTCCAGCTGATATTTGTGAACAGTGGGAAACGAATTTGTCTTTCGGTTCTGCAGACGTTTGTGGGGCAGGAACGTGTGACGAACCCCTAAGAACGTCTGCGTGGGAGGCTAGTGTTATCATGGTACAGCACGATCTGGTTTCTACGGTGTAAGAGAGATCTTGTTACTTTATCCTGTGGTATCAAGGTATAGCACGATCTGGTTTTTATGGTATAACAGAGATACAGTTATTTTATCCTATGGTATCAAGATACAGCACGATCTGGTTTCTACGGAATAAAAGAGATCTACATGTGGTTACTTTACTCTGTGGTATCAAGGTAGAGTCTGATCTGGTCTCTTTGGTATAAGAGAGATGTATAGAATGGTATGGAATGGTATGGTATAGAATGTGACAATATACTGTTCTGCGTTCTCAAGTAAGAACACGCAGATTGACATTTGAATGTGTCTGGATTTTTCCAATTAGCAGTGATGCTAAGGAACCAGTTAAGGCCGTTGGACAATCCAAGGTTGGCATACGACCATACAAGCTTCACAATGGGAATGGACGGGTGGACGTCTGCAACCGTCGTCACCTGTGAAAATCTCAGGATCCTTTTTACAGAAGCTTTCCGCAATGTCTTTCAAAGGTGTGGCCTTACCTACCAGTGATGATGTGGAAAGCTCACTGAACCTCAAGGGGCAACATGTCACAGAACAGGCAACAGTATATTGTCAATAAGAGAGATCTAGCTACTTAATCCTGTGGTACCAAGGTAAAGTACGGTCTGGTTTTTATGGTATAAGAGAGACGCTTCATCCTGTGGTATTGAGGTATAGCACGATCTGCTTCCTATTGTATAAGAGAGATCTAGTTACTTTATCAAGATGAAGCACGATCTGGTTTCTATGGTATAAGAGAGATCTAGTTACTTTATCTTGTGGTATCAAGGTACAGTACGATCTGGTTTCTATGGTATAAGAGAGATCTAGTTACTTTATCATGATCTTGTTTTAAGTTACTGTACCGTCTGTTTTTTATGGTATAAGATATATCCTGTGATATCAAGGTACAGCGTGGTTTGTTGGGGAAGTACATGTAAATTTGAGCTATAGTTGCGGATGGTGTGAAGCTTTTGAATTCTGGCGGCTTCTTGAAAAAAATGCGAGTTCAACTCAATTTCAATTAATGGGCAATCCTCAGTTTGGGGGGAGGGGGGTGGGGAATTAAATGTCCCAATAAGTGTTGACTGTGTGCGCGCCAGTAGGTACGAATGACGTCATATTGCTGTGAGTTATTTCTATATATTATGAACTTGTTTTATGCTGCATATGTTGTTTTTGATGAAAATTAGTCGATTTGTTTCTTTAGTAAGAACCTTCGTGAGATTAAGCTAACTTACCAGCGGAAGAAACTATTTTAAAATTTGGGCATGCGGGAGTAAGGGGACTTCTTTCGAAGAGTCAATTGCTTCTCATGGCTAGAAAATTAAACACAGTGTTGCTTAGATGTTTTCTTGGAGGTGCATTCTTACCTTTTTTGAAGAAGATCGAGAAATCCGCTGAAGCTATAGGAACTTTTTAACGCCGCGAAGAGTTACCGCGGCCGCCGACGGCCACCGCAAAGCCGCCGCCATTGTAAACACTAGTGTTCAGTCTTTCTCGAAATTTGTTGCACCACAGGCCACCCATACACACTTTCTGTAGCGGTTTGAAAAGCATGGCGAACGACTTTTGACCCAGGACCGAGATAAACGTACATTTTTTATTTATAAGCAAAGATGTATTTTCTCAATAGTGGAACGAAATGTTTAAAACCGTCAGTTTCAGTCAATGGAGTGGTATGAGAGAGTCATACACGCGGAAAGCGGCTGACAGAACATTCCAATTTTCGGAAACATGGTGGACGAAAAACCCAGCAAGCGAGACCATTCAGCGTCAAGATAGAGGTAAGTTAGATTACATTTAATCTTCATTTTACATGTTTATTCTATCTGGATCAAAAATTATTTTTTGAAAAGTATGTTTAAGAAGCAGCAAGCGTGAGATACAGCAAAGCCAACTTTAAATTTCGAGAAGAGTCCATTAATTTTGATGACCTTAACCAGGGTGAGGACAAAACATGGACCAAAGGTCCATGGACTCCCACCTTGGACCGGGTCCATGGACCACTTTCATGGATCGGGTCCATGGACCCCCTGTCATGGACCGGGTCCATATGGACAGTTTTTTTTTAAATAGTGAGAAATGAACAAAAACTTCTTATGAATTGTTTCCTCTGACAGGTGGATTATGCTTTGAAGGAAAACGTTTTGACTCAGCAAATGTGAATTTTTTGCTGCTTACAATGAAACCTGTATGAAACGGACACCCTCGGGGAATGCTGTACTCTCTGCTTAATACAGGGTGTCCGCCTAATACAGGTTTTGATAGATAATGTCAAATGCCATTCAAATGAACAGTGGAAACGTTCAAAATACTCCCTGAGAGACTACGATGATGTACGTTTGCATTAATTTCTTTATCAAAGTGGACCAATTGATCATAGTACCATATTAAAACATAGATTGCAACTCAAATTCGCGGAAAAATCGGCTGATTTCGCGGGATTTTCGCCGGAGAAAAGTCAAATTCGCAGAAAAATCGGTCGATTTCGCCGGATTTTAGCGGAAAAAAGTCAAATTTTGCGGGATTTTCGCCGGAGAAAAGTCAAAATTCGCAGAAAAATCGGCTGATTTCGCCGGATTTTAGCGGAAAAGTCAAATTTCGAAGGATTTTCAGGGGGAAATTCTTAGAAAAATCGGCCGATTCCACGGGAAATTTCGGGGGGGGAACTTCGCTAAGAAACAATCAGTAAAAACAGCCAATTCTGCTGGATTTTTTTTGGCAAATTTCGCTAAAATCGATCAATTTTGCGTCGATATGACCAGCGTTGTTTAACGTTTTTTTAACAGTGATAATCATTTGCTCTTTCAACAAAAGTTCGCTCGAGAAATGAGCGAATACTAAGGCCATTAACATTATGGTTAGTGCCCAGTTTTTCGCAACGTTCATCTAAAAATGCCTGGTAGTTTTGGGACGTTGTTTACTCGTTGCGGTGACGAAATTTTTAAGATAAATTTGGACGTTTGGGGTGAATAAAACAGGTGTAATGGCCAAGATAAGTATTAAATATGTTTTGCTGACATATATTTGGAATATTTCTGGCGGATTTCGCGGTATTACGCTTTTTTTGGGGGAATTTCGCGGGATTTCGCGGAAATATCTGAATTTTGCGGGTCCGCGACCGGGCAAAATATCAGAAGCCCTGACAACTAAATATTTGTGAACAGCATCTTGTCAAATCTTATTTTTGCACTATTTCTGTTTTTGTTCAATTCTCACTACTTAAGAAAAACTGTCCATGGACCCGCTCCATAACAGGAGATCCATGGACCCGGTTCATGAAAGTAGTCCATGGACCCGGTCCAAAATGGGAGTCCATGGACCCCTGGTCCATGTTTTGTCCTCACCCCCTTAACCACAGGTATCCCAAACTCTGTGGGAGTTCGTTGAGACTTATGTATACGAGAATGTATGAAAATAAACAAAATATGTCCTAAATTTAATTTTTTGACAAAAATAGAATTCAAAATTACTTGCCTTGTGTTTTTGTTTTGCTTTTTACTGTCTCTTCACTTCTAGAGCTATTTGGAAGCTGTTTTGTCGACATTAATTTAAGATTTTGAGTTGCACTAACTGAAAATCTTAAACGTGTTAAATGGCTTCCAAATAGTTCTTGAAGTGAAGAGACAGTAAAAAAACAAAACGAAAACACAAGGTGAGTCATTTTCATTTCTATATTTTTGGTCAAAAATGGAATTTAGCCCATATTTTGCTTATTTTCACATTATTATTCTCTTGTGTAAATTCAAAGTCCCAACAAACTCCCACAGAGTTTGGGCCACCTGTGCCTTAACCAGGACTTTAAGAAGTCATATCATTAAGTACATAGTCCGAAATTTCCATATTGAATGTTTGTTGCAAGAAAAAAAGAGTCTGTAGTGATACAATGTACATTGCGGTTCAATTTTATCCTTAGTTGGTCTTGGTTCAGTTGGTACAGCTACATGTACAGGTGCGGATCCACACCGGTTTCCACTGTTTTATGGAAGTTGGTCAGATTTTTCATAATAAACATATCTTATAATAATAGTAGAACTTTCCAAGTTGAAATCTGGAAAATGGTCTGCACAATGTTTTCTTTTTCCAATTTCCGGGCATTTGATGCCCCCTCAATGAATCATGAAACCCAGGAAAGGGAACTTTGGGGAGTTAATATCCAAAAAAATTCCGAGGGGTTCATGCCCCCGGGCTCCTCAAGAAGCTCGCTCCCTCAGCCCCTGTTTTAGGAAATCAGTCAGTATTTACCCTAGATCCATGCCTGATGTACATGTAGACCTGCTAACCCCTGATAAAGGAAAATGTGGAGACTCATGAAAGAAAAATTAATCTGGAGATTCTACATAAAGTGGAAAGATTCTATTTTTTCTATATCAAGATTTTTTTTCATTGGGTATTGATTTGGGTGGGGCAGGAGGATTAAGTATTTATTTAAATATTCCCTTGCTATATTTGTGGTCCATGTCGTAATTTTCTGCAATGTTTCTAAGAGGTTATCACATAACAAACAATCATAAAACTGAACACAAGAGGTCATTTCTTTGAGACTAACCAACTAATCATGGCCAAAATGTTAGACAAAGTCGCAACAAGGCTTTAAAAGGTACTAGCATTTCCCATTGGGAGTGTTGTTGTGAGCATGAGAAAAGATAAAAGAATCTTGAGACCTGTGGCAGAATCATGAGAGTTGGCAGGTCTGATGGTAATGAGTTGAAAATAAAGGAAAACTTTAAACTGAGGATAAAATTGATCCACAAGATAATTATACAATGTAATGTTTACTGCAGTAAATGTGAAGCGGAGCAACTTTAATAAGATTAACAAGGATTGATAAAGAAAAATTTCATAATGATAATAATTATTATTAATAGTTACTAAAACCCTGAACACTCAGACACTCCAAAGCAAGCCAGAAACACCTTTAAAACAGCAACAACTAAAGAACATTAACAACAGAAATAACCTGTACAATATTTGGCAGATTGGGGCTAATTATTTCTGTTTGTCTCTAACGTCATTCTTATTTTCCGACTCTTTAGGGGCTTTTAGGGGTATGCTAGATTCTATCATTCCTTTTCTTAGTACATGTCCTGTTTTCTCTCTCTCTCCATCTTTATTTTGACTTTTAAGGAAAAACATGGGAGCTGCATGCAGATTTCTAATAATAATGTCTGTGTGGAAATTCTCCATTTTAATGTCTTTTATCTTGCAAAGACAAAAAACAGCGCAGAAACTTTTCCTTAGAAAGGCAGGAGTAAGCTGAAAGCCAACTGGTGAGAGCCCTGCTGGTCTCATAGATGTGCATTGTATTTCAAAAGAAAACCACTTGCCAAAATTCAGATTTAGATTTATTATTTTGATATATAAATCCACTCAAAATCTATTTTTGGTATTGGTAAGGAAACACAAAGCCTGTTTTTGGATTCAGGGATCCATATTTTCCCTTTCTTGAAGAAACAATTGAACCTTTAATAGTTGAGCAAAACAACTCTGTACATGCATCACAATTCTGGACCACTGGCTAGCTTCTCTGTTTGAAAAAAAAATACCAATCTAAAACTTTTCATAAACATTGTTAACAACATGGAGTTTCAGATCACTGAAACAGATTTCTGTTTACAATAAAATTATTTAGAGAGAGTGGCAGTGAAAGCTTTTTTGATGAAAAGTAAGTTTTTAATATCCTGAAAAGAAGCATTTAAACAAAACTCTCAGAAGTAACAGGTTTTCTTTTATTTCAATAAAAGTAAACAAAATAAAAGATTGCAATATTATGTCCAAAAGTTAACTCAAGCCCTTACATGTATGTACAATGACTTAAATGACCACTTTCCTCGCCTTAAAGGTTCAACCTCCCCTCCCCAGACCACCTGGTCCCTGTAATTAAGGTGGCTCGATTTCAAGGTCAATACTGTACCTCGCAAGTTTGAGCATAAACTACGTGGCCATAATCAAAGACTTGGATAAATTTCCACCACAGTTGTAGTAAATTAAGGTAAAAATTTGTGATGATCAGGGTTGCTATTCCTCCTAACTGAAGAAACTAAAACCTTATTAAACCTTCATTTAGCTGCTATAAAAAGCTTAACGCTTCAAAAGACAACTTTTGGTCAACAAATTCCCTAGACTGCTTCAGAGGTCAAATGCCGTCAGAGAAAAAAAAACACAGGAAATCAATGCACAGGAAACACATCGTCCTCATGATCATGACCACTTGGTCGGCAAAGATAACATTTGCTCAAAACGAAGATCCTCCACAGCATACTTTACCCTCTTTTCAAAGGGGCCAGTTTTCAGTGATCAAGTGCTCTTTTGATGTTGAGCTCAGATGGATCAGGAAGTTTGCACTGCGTGACAAAAGTCAATATTGTGTGATGCACTGTTGTTATATAGCCAATTTCCTGTTGCGAAAAGACACTAATTTCAGCCCTTTGTGAACTAAGGATAGCACATGTGTCTTAATTTTTGAGATCTTTCCCTCAAAAGATGTCTTTCAAGGAGTTTGTAGTGTTTGCTGTTGTACTGAAAGGACGTTGAAGTCAAACAGAGGTTGAGTAGGTCCAGCTCCAGGTGTTCACTTAAGGGAGGGGTCCAACTTAAAAGATAGTCAGATAGAATGACTGAGACACAGTAAGGACTAACTTAAGATCTTTACTTTAGGGAGGGGTCCACCTTAAAGATAGTCAAAGAGAATGACCAAGGAACTAATCAATCCTCTTCTCTGGGTGACTGATAGGAGACTGGTTCTTTGCACATAGTTTAAGGTGTGCAAAAGGTAGAGATGAATTTTCAGGAAGCATATGTCAACATAAAGATCTTTCATTGGTGTGACAGCGGGAAATCTTTTTTTAAGATTTTGTTGTCTTTTTTAACAACACTATTATCTGACAGTTGTACGTGTAAGCTTTTGATAGTCTTTTGTTTTTTATTGAAGTGTCGGTGTTCAAGATTAAGGAAATATTTTGTATATTTTCCCACATCAATTACCAACAGGCTTTGGATCATAATTATCATTCAATGTGCCTTTCGCTTTGTATTTGGAGATTTTTCTCTTTGTAGTTTTCTAGCAGCTAGCTCATCCAGTATTTGAGTCTGTACTGTTTCCAATAAATTAATTGTCCCCATCTAGTCTTTTTTGAAGGAAGGCAGTGTTGTTTTTGAAGCAATTCTGCTGGGATTTTATTGTAGCGTTTGTTTATTATTATAATTTATTTTTATTGTTGTTGTTCTCATAAGTAAGGTTCTCATTAAAATGCAAGTGTTTGATCTCACTGAGATGAAAAACATGTTTCATCTCAAAAGAAAACCTAGTGGTGTTTTATCTGGTGTTTGATTTGGTATCAAGATTCATCCACCTGACCCAAATGGCCATCATTTATTGGCTTCTGACTAAATGAATAATTGATGAGTCTGAGAATAATAAAGTAAAGCTGGGTTTTGTTCTCGTCGCTCAAAAATTATTTTAATTTGCCACACATAAACTGTCCCTACTCTAAACTGTTAGTTTTTGTCTTTTATTTATAGCAGTCCAGCCGAGAAATGATTCTTGTATTGTTGGACAAAGAACTGCACACAGACAACAAATCTCTCATACCTCTGGTGAGTAATAGTACAGTAAAGATTTGTTTTAAGACTATTTTCAATCCTAGAAATTAATATTTTTGGGAAATAAGTGGAGACCTGACCAACCTGTTTTCCTATGATCATGCCGCAGTTCTTCAAAAGGCAGATAATGCTATCCACCCCCAGATATTAAATAATTACCTCCATCTAGTGGTTCACACAACTTGATGCTAATACAAGTAATATTCGAGTGGATATGGATTTATTTGGTGGATATCTCTATCCACCACTTATATTTTGAAGAACTGGAACCAGTTTCATAGTTATGTTAGTACTAAAAGGATATGCATGATATGCATATAGGATATGCATGCATTGCTGTTGTTGTTGTTGGTGTTGTTATTAGCTGTGAAAGGATATGCATGACTAACTCATTGTTCAGATTCTGACTGGTCATAAATTGACAAAAAATGACGGTAAACTCTCTCTTAGGACACCTGTAAGACAGACAACTCCCAAAAACGGACACAAACATGAACAGGAGAGTAATGGTTCATACAGTTCCTCAGTCATTCTATTTGACTATCTTTAAGTTGGACCCCTCCCTTAAGTGAGCACCTAGAGTTAGTCCCTACTGTTCCTCAGTCATTCTATTTGACTGTCTTTAAGTTGGACCCCTCCCTTAAGTGAGCACCTAGAGTTGGTTCCTACTGTTCCTCAGTCATTCTATTTGACTGTCTTTAAGTTGGACCCCTCCCTTAAGTGAGCACCTAGAGTTAGTTCCTACTGTTCCTCAGTCATTCTATTTGACTGTCTTTAAGTTGGACCCCTCCCTTAAGTGAGCACCTAGAGTTAGTTCCTACTGTTCCTCAGTCATTCTATTTCACTGTCTTTAAGTTGGACCCCTCCCTTTAGTGAGCACCTAGAGTTGGTTCCTACTGTTCCTCAGTCATTCTATTTCACTGTCTTTAAGTTGGACCCCTCCCTTAAGTGAGCACCTAGAGTTAGTTCCTACTGTTCCTCAGTCATTCTATTTGACTGTCTTTAAGTTGGACCCGTCCCTTAAGTGAGCACCTACAGTTGGTTCCTACTGTTCCTCAGTCATTCTATTTGACTGTCTTTAAGTTGGACCCCTCCCTTAAGTGAGCACTTAGAGTTAGTTCCTACTGTTCCTTAGTCATTCTATTTGACTATCTTTAAGTTGGACCCCTCCTTAAAGTGAACACCTACATGTAGAGTTGGCGTTTTCTTTTTTTGAGTTATTCTCTTTAATTGTCCTTAGGCCAAAGCTCTTCCTGAAGTGGACACCCTAGAGTTGGTCCCTTCCACTCCAACACCTATAGCTGGTTCCTACTGTTCCTCGGTCATTCTATTTGACTATCTTTAAGTTAGACTCCTCCCTTAAGTAAACACCTACAGTTGGTTCCTACTGTTCCTTAGTCATTCTATTTGACTATCTTTAAGTTGGACCCCTCCCTTGAGTGAACACCTACAGTTAGTTCCATCGAGTTAGTTGCTAAGACTGTCCCTTCCTTAAGTGAACACCTTCAGTTGGTTCCTACTGTTCCTCAGTCATTCCATTTGACTGTCTTTAAGTTGGACCCCTCCCTTAAGTAAACACCTACAGTTGGTTCCTACTGTTCGTCAGTCATTCCATTTGACTATCTTTAAGGTTAACCCCTCCCTTAAGTAAACGCCTACAGTTGGTTCCTACTGTTCCTGAGTCATTCTATTTGACTGTCTTTGAGGATGACCCCTCCCTTAAGTAACACCTACAGTTGGTTCCTACTGTTCCTCAGTCATTTTATTTGACTGTTTTTAAGGTTGACCCCTCCCTTAAGTGAACACCTACAGTTAGTTCCTACTGTTCCTCAGTCATTCTATTTGACTATCTTTAAGTTGGACCCCTGCCTTAAGTAAACACCTACAGTTGGTTCCTACTGTCCCTCAGTCATTCTATTTGACTATCTTTAAGTTGGACCCCTGCCTTAAGTAAACACCTACAGTTGGTTCCTACTGTTTCTCAGTCATTTTATTTGACTGTTTTTAAGGTTGACCCCTCCCTTAAGTGAACACCTACAGTTAGTTCCTACTGTTCCTCAGTCATTCTATTTGACTATCTTTAAGTTGGACCCCTTCCTTAAGTGAACACCTACAGTTAGTTCCTACTGTTCCTCAGTCATTCTATTTGACTATCTTTAAGTTGGACCCCTTCCTTAAGTGAACACCCACAGTTGGTTCCTACTGTCCCTCAGTCATTCTATTTGACTATCTTTAAGTTGGACCCCTGCCTTAAGTAAACACCTACAGTTGGTTCCTACTGTTTCTCAGTGATTCTATTTGACTATCTTTAAGTTGGACCCCTCCCGTAAGTGAACACCTACAGTTGGTTCCTACTGTTCCTTAGTCATTCTATTTGACTATCTTTAAGTTGGACCCCTGCCTTAAGTAAACACCTACAGTTGGTTCCTACTGTTTCTCAGTGATTCTATTTGACTATCTTTAAGTTGGACCCCTCCCGTAAGTGAACACCTACAGTTGGTTCCTACTTTTCCTTAGTCATTCTATTTGACTATCTTTAAGTTGGACTTCTCCCTTAAGTGAACACCCACAGTTGGTTCCTACTGTTCCTCAGTCATTCTATTTGACTATCTTTTAGGTTGACCCCTCCCTTACGTGAACCCCTAGAGTTGGTTCCTACTGTTCGTCAGTCATTCTATTTGACTATCTTTAAGGTTGACCCCTCCTTAAAGTGAACACCTACATGTAGAGTTGGCATTTTCTTTTTTTGAGTCATAACAACAACAACAACAACAACATCTTTATTTCTTACATTACATATACAAATATCACACCACCTGCAAATAGCAAGGCTAATCGAGGCAGGTGGTGTGTAGACGGCTTAAGATTTATTACGAATAGTTGAAGTGAAAAAGTACCATATTTATAATATTTATAGTCATTCTCTTTAACTGTCCTTAGGCCAAAGCTCTTCCTGAAGTGGACACCCTAGGGGTGGTCCCTGCCACACTTCAGCCATTCTTTTTCATTTTCTATAAGGTGAACACCTCTTTATAATGCACACCAAGAGTTGGTCGCGGCTATTTTCAGTCATTCTCTTTAACTCTTTAGGTGCATGCTTACCATTTACACAAACCACCCGGGTGGAAATCTTTTGCATAAAAATAAATCTATAAAATTTTACCTGGTGGGAGAACGACCCACTCCAAAGCATATCCAAATCATGTTAACAGACTCAAGCGATTAGAAAAAAAATAATTGCATAGCTTCAAGTCACAGCCGATTTTTTCTAAAACGTCCCAAACGGAATGGCGCAAACCTTTTGATTTTTTGCTTCCCCATGTAAATGGTAAGTGCCCCTAGAGTTAATCCCTGCCATTTCCTGAGTCATTATATTCCATTGTCTTTAAGACCACTTCCATACACCCCAGCCTTCCTTTAAATCCGATGTTTCCTATTGATTTATTTTATTGGCGCCCTTAAAACTCCTATAATTGGCCAAAAACTCCTATTTTTCCTTTAAATGCTATTTATTTAGTACTTAGTTAAAAAAAAGGGAAAAAAGCGAAAACTGAGTGCACAGGCCTTCTACCTTGTCGCCTGTGTTTGATGTTATTTCTGGGATTTTGTGAGAGTAGAAAAGGTGTAACAGATGGCAGAGTTCGTCTCAGACCTAAAAATGTCATTTCTCACACCCGTTTCAGGCCTGGCCTCTAGAATTCATACTCGTTTTCAGACCTGGTCTCTAAGAAACTGTGTCATTATTACTCAGATTAGAAGAGCAACAAAAAAGATTTCTTAAAATCCATGTCGAATTCGCATATTTCTCTTTCTTTCTTACTCATTTGGAGTGAAACGATAAATACACTGAACTGACAATACACTATTCACTTTGGCTCTGATGACGACTGATTACCATACAGGTTGTCAAAATATGTTATTTAATTGTCCATCACTAAACTGACAATACACTGTTCACTTTAACGCTGATGACGAGTGATTTCCACACAGATTGTCAAAATATCAGTGATTTAATTGACTATCACTAGACTGACATTGCACGGTTCACTTTGACTCCAATGACGACTGATGTCCACACAGGTTGGTAAAATGTCAGTGATTTAATTGACTATCACTAAACTGACAATACACTGTTCACTTTGACTCTGATGACGACTGATTTCAACACAGATTGTCGTAATATCAGTGACGTAATTGACCATCACTTAACTGGCAACACACTATTGAAATTATACAGATTAATCATGGTCAAAAGACAATTCAACGGGATACAAAGACTGTCACTAAACTGACAATACACTATTCACTTTGACTCTGATGATGACTGATTTCCACACATATGGTAGAATTATCTCTGCATTACAGTGCAGGCACTCAAAGTGGACACTTGGCAGAAGATTGTCCACTCATAATTTTTTCTGAAAACAAAGGATTCCAAAGTTGTTTTGAAAACAGACAGACAGAATTTTTAAATTCTGAACCTTAAAAGGTTCAGCTACAGTGTACGCAACCATGAAAACTTTAAAACCGTTTGAACTTACTTGACCTCCCAGGAAACAGCCCTCAAATTTATGATTGTTTTTGGTCCGTTTGCAAAGAACTTCAAGCATCTTTTGTTATCAGAAAACGTTGTGGTTAGGCAAATTAACTTATTCCAAGTGTCTCGGTTTGACAGGACGACACAGATACGTCATCGAAGACAACACAGATACCCAACGAATGCAACTACATGCAATGTCTTTTGAAGTGAAAGAGCTTCCAAGAGTGGGGGGGTGGGGTGATGGCTTCCACATCAGAACGACCGGGATACCCATCCCCTCACTTATCTCATAAAAGTATTGCTTTGGGTTATGCGTTAAGAAATATCTATATAAACAGAACAAGGTTAAGTCATACTCTGTTAGCTTATGGTGTCCTCTAGGGGTCAAATAAAGCCTGAGCCATGCACAGATTGGTCCTCTTTACTTGTTTAGTTCTAATTTTCCGACCAACAGCTCCATCATTTTTATAGGAGAGTCCTCTTTGGGAAAAGCTCTCCACCAATATTCCAAGACAAGACAATACTACCTGTGTCTTGATGCTGATATTGCATTTTTCTTGGTCAGATACTATACTTCACGCAGTTCCTTACCTGTATAGTTTGATTTATGCAGCTTCTACTATCACTAAAACCTTATGTCTTTGTTACTAAATTTCTAAATAGCTGTAGAGTCCTACCGGTAACTTATGCTTTTCATATTTTTTTTTACATTTTTCACTAGACGTCGGTTGAGGTGGATGCAAGTGATCGTGGAATGAAGAAACACAAGAGATCAACGAAAGCAAGGGGTCAAAGATCATGGAGTGTCAAAGGAACATCACACAAAGTGATCAGCAAGGACAAAAGGTAGCGAAATGATTTACATTTTCCAAGAGGTCACCGTAGCAACAGGCAGTAATCCTCATCGGGTATTTGTTTCATACCATTTTTTCCTTTTTTCACATAGACCATAATGCGCCTTGTCCTCGCCCCCCCCCCCCCCCCCAAAAAAAAAAAAAAAAAAATGCATAACCACTGTGTTTGATTTTTCTTGGGACGACTGTAATACCGAGGAGAAATTGGAAACAATGGTTATGCAAAATTTTGGAGGGTAAACAAGGTGCAAGGTGAACCCTACGTCCTAAGACTGAGTACACCAACTAGACTGCCTACACTGTCTAACACCGAGTACAATGTCTATATCGACTACACTGTGTAACACCAAGGACACTGACTACACCGAGTACTCTGACTACACTGACTACAACGAGTACAAAGTCTACATCGACTACACTGTCTAACACCGAGTAAGCTGACTACACTGACTGCACCGAGTACAATGACTACAACGACTACACTGTCTAACACTGAGTACACTGACTATCACACTGACTACAACTGACTGCACTGTTGTCTACACTGACTGCTGAACTTTCTTACACCGAGTGCACTGACTATCACACTGACTACACTGACTACAACTGACTGCACTGTTGTCTACACTGACTGCACCGAGTACAATGACTACAACGACTACACTGTCTAACACCGAGTACACTGACTATCACTAACTAAACTGACTGCACCGAGTACAATGACTACAACGACTACGCTGTCTAACACCGAGTACACTGATTGCACTGACTATACGGAGTACCACACTGACTACATCGATTACACCAAGGACACTATGTACTCTGACCACACCAACTACACTAAGTACATCGACTAAACCGTCTAACACTGAGTATACCAACTACGCATGACTACACTGACTACATTGAGTACTTTGGGTACACCAACTATACTGACTAGACTGCCTTCACTGAGTACAATGACTACATCGACTACCCTGTCTAACACCGAGTATACTGACTATCACCAATTATTAAAATCCAATTAGTGGTCTATTATCAATGCTACGTTCTGATTGGTTGAGCTACTACTAGGCTATACGTTATAGCCCTCTAGTAGCAAAAAGCGCGGGCTTTTGGCGGCAAAAAAGGATTAAAGTCTAGCTTTAACTAGCTAGATTTTTTTTATTCTCGATATTTTAGACCAACTAGTTGGATTTTACTAAAACAATTATTCCTCTGGTCCTCATGGGCTCTGAGTCGGAATAATTGTTAACTACACTGACTGCACTGACTGCATCGAATACATCAACTAAACTGTTATACCAAGTACACTGACTACACTGACTACACCGATTACACTGACTATCACCAACTACACTGACTACACCGACTACACCACGTACACTAATTACATCGACTAAACCGCCTAACACTGGGTATACCAACTAGACTGACTACACTGACTACACCAAGTACAATGACTACATCTACTACACAGACTACACAGACTGTACTGACTACACCGACTACACCACGTACACTAACTACGTTGACTAAGTAGCCTAACACTGAGTACACCAACTATGCAAGACTACACTGACTACACCGAGTACAATGATTACATAGACTACACTGTCTAACGCTGAGTACACTGACTATCACCAACTACACTGCCCACACTGACTGCACTGAATACATCGACTAAACTGCCTTAAACACCAAGTACACTGACTGCACTAAAGTAACCGACTACATAGCCTACATAGACTACACCAACTATAGATACCACACTGACTACACCAATTTCATTCACTAGACTTACTAAACCAACTAAACACTTCTTATACGCAATTTAAATGGCATAATTTAAACTCACTCTGTGGTGCTGTAATTTTAAACTATTAATGGAACATCATAGTCCAAGTTTTGTTTTGATGCCCATTATGACCTTTTTGTACTTCTTACGCGTTGTCCTTCCATAGTTTATTAAGCGATTATTGTTATAACTTAGTATGTGACTTGTTGTTGCATGCTAAGATAGTATAAACGAATGAGTGATTACTTCTTCAAAATGTGTCAGTTAAATCTTAGAGAATTATTGTCGCAAATACATGCCCCTCTCCTTCTGTTTGAATGCTTTTTTTTATCTAAATGGTACCTCTTCTTTTGAAACTCGATTACTTCATTATCTTTGTAATTAGTCATGATTATTTTATGATTTCTTACCATATTTGGATTTTATTTTATTTTGTTAATTATTTAAGTAGTTCCTCTTGTATCTTTTTCGTTTTTCCTTACATAATGTATAGCTATATATTAGATATTTTATTTTTAATTGTATTATGTTGTAGTTTTGGAGGGCATTTTTTATATGGGAATTCAGTTTCTCCCTATTGCTTTCCTTTACCTACTGTACTTTTACATATAGTTTTTTTTTATGATGATCATTGTTATTATTAGTTGGAGTATATTTTTATACAGTGGTAAAGAGCATCATTAAACTTAAACTTAAAGAAATGACATGAGTAGACAAACATTTATTAATTCATATGTTTTTTTTCTCCGATTTCTTTGCAGAAAGGTGAGCAGATTGATGGATAGATTGTACAATGAGTCAAGGGAGGAGCCACGCAGCGAGGATCAAGGAACACTCAGGGATATGAAAGAACTTCACTACTCATCAGAGTAAAAAGAAGAATTGATGAAGGAAGTAAAGGTAGCAAGTTTAGATATTTAAACTTTCTTTCTCGAAAAAAATGGGGCAGGTATTGAAGAAGGTCTGAATGGATGCATAACTGATTCTCTCAGTGAAAGGTTATAGCAGTTGTCAATCTTGCGTGACCTTCACTTCATTTTAGAGCAAAGTAAGCTAAATTTAGTGAATGTCAATCAAAGAAAAGCAGTTATACCCTGCGAGCAGAGGTTTCTTTCTTGCATGGCTTTTAGCGTTTACGAAGTCGTTTGCGTGGCTTGTCTGTCGCAATGTAAACAAACCAACTACGCAACAGACAAGCAACGCGAACGACTTCGTAAACGCTAAAAGCCATGCAAGAGAGACTGAACCTCTGCTCGCAGGGTAAGCAGTTAAAGTTGTGACACGATGGTTCAAGGCAAAGGAGCCCCAAAATGATCGACTTATTTGATTGCCCGGAGAAGATTGGAGATGACCAAAAACGTTTTCCAAATAAAACTTCGTAATTATTCAAAAAACATGAAAAATCGTTGGTGCAAAGAAAGACTAACCATGAGAAGGAAGAAACAGACAAGATCAGAGCCAATAAAATGATCAGGGGAAGCCCAATAAAACATGATCAGGTTCAAAAGTAAATTGCCTGTTAAAATTTCCAGAAGCTCAACGCCAAAAATATTTCGAATTAGTTTTGCAAAGTAGTTTTTATTGTGTAAAAAATTTCGTTTGTAACGTCAATTATTCTAAGTCCTCGTTTACGTGAGAAATTTAAGACCTTGATGATCTGTATGCAAATTCTATTAAAAGCGGCTGCACATTAGGCCAAATTTCAAATTTTTTAATCATGAGTTTTGAATTCTTATATCAAAAACAGTACTTCTTATAGAAATGGGCTCTTGACAATTTATGGTGCAAGTTTTTATGAGTACTTATTTACACTAAATGAACAACAATCCAAAACCAGTCGAAAAATAAATAGAATTTTGATGGCTTTGTTTTGATTGACAAACAAACAAACACCAGTTAAGATGATAAATATGCAATGGTCGCCACATTATTGGAAACAGCGTAAGCAATTGCTCAGGAAATCAGCGCACGATGCAGTATTACTTTTCACTTTTTAAGAAAGACCATCGCCATTGCTTGATTTGAGTTTCTGCCAAGACAGACGAACATTCAATACTGCAGAAAATAGCGCCAGAAATCGGGGAATTTTGTAGATTTGAACGTATTTATTTTCTTCCAGCAAATATATAGCGCGGTTAATTTGATTGTGTTTGTATTGTGGTAGGAAGCAAATTGCTTTCGAGTGTGCAAGCTATTTCTATTGCCATACAAGCAAAATTAACCGAGCTATTTGGATCTCCTGCGATCTTTTACACAATTGATAATATGTTCAAATTTCACAGCGTTTCCCAGTTTTAAGCGCTCTGTTCTGTAGCATCGTTTGTTTTTCTGTCTTTGCGGAAATTTAAGTCTAATTGTTTTTGGTTTACTCGCGGTGCAAATGTTTAAACGTACAAATTTCAATTCTCCATTCAGACCTTCTTTATTTTTTTTAAGAAGCGGCTAAGATTTCCAATTCAGGAACAAGCTTTAAGTACTTTCGCTGAAAGACGCCGTCTTGGTAAATTATGCAGCGCAATTTCTTTCTGAAAATGTTAGTGTTGTTTAGATAAATTTTATGTTAATTTCTTGTTTTCACGAAAATATGATTGGAATGTGGCTCCAAAAGACTTAGAAAAATACGGCGCGCCCACGGCGCATGCGTCGTATTTTTTTAAAAAAAAAAATAGAAGTTTATTTACTTCAACTAGTATTAATACTAATAAAACAAAGAAGAGAATAAAAAAGTATTTTTCAACTTGTCTTTTATTTCTTGCTCTTACTATTATCACAATACAATAAAGCAATCAACATTTTGTTCTACTTTAATTGTATTTTATTTACTATTACTTTCAAAATTATACTAAGTCTTTTGGCGGGAAAATCTGAGCAACTTTGCACAGCGTTTCCCCTGACAACATTTTCGAGACAAAAATATGCAAGACGTGCCTTTAGAAAATTCTCAGCTAAATCTTTAATACAATTTCTCGTGCAAAAGTTTAAAAACCAAGTAAAACGAGCAATGTTTTCCTGCAACTTGTCGCGCACAAGGCCACTTTGGAAGGCAAGATGCGGTTTGTTGCGTGCATTACTTTCTACTCGCATAGCAAATTTTCACGCTGCAAAGAGTCGAAGTCTTTTCTGCCCTTCGCAACACGAAAATTAATTGAACGAGTAGATGGTAAAACACACAAACTGAATCTGTGTGCTTTACCATCTATTCGTTCAATTAGTTTTAGTGTTGCGAAGGGCAGAAAAGACTTCGACTCTTTGCAGCGTGAAAATTTGCAAAGCGGGTAGAATGTAATACACGCAACAAACCGCATCTTGCCTTCCAAAGTAGCCTTGTACGCGACAAGTTACAGGAAATAATTGCTCGTATTACTTGGTCTTAACAGTTAGAAGCAAAAATGGCAAGCTATAAAAAGTTCCGTGTGAAAGACAAAAAATGCGAATTTACTCAAAAGTTGTAAAGCCAAACGAAATATTTCCGAGTAAAAAGAACAAAATATTCTCCTTGCGACAAATTTATCGCTTTTTGGAAAGTTTCCCTCCCTTTTGTAATTCTATTTTTGTTTTTAAACAGATTTATAGCTTGCCAAGTTGCCTCTTACGCCACCTCCTGCCGCAAAATTTTTCTACTAACACCTATTTCAGCTGACACAGTTCGTATTCATAGCACAGGAACCGACAAAAGTAAACTTTAAGCTGCAAAATTAAAATTCCCCTTTGATACGTTTCTTTCGGTAAGCATTTGCTTTTCTTTGCTGTTCCCCCAAGTTCATAGTTTTAAACCGCAAACCGCCATAATTGGAAAAAAAAGGTAATTATAACCTCCGAATTATTAGATATTTTTTCCTGTGCCGAGTTAATTGTTCACTGAAATAAGCCTTTTACCAAACTAATAATAAAAATAGCTTCCCATAAAACCCCTTCGTCTGGTTTTAAAACGAAAATTAATTTGCTTGCATGTATTGCTTAATCAAAAAGTGAATTGAATAAAACTTGGACAGACCACATATCAAATTAACACCGAACGACAAAAGTCACAAAATGTTCAGCCAAGTAAATGGATCAACTCATCTGAAACATCTATGATCAACACTCGAAATAACCTAATATACAAGAATATAAATAAGCGAAAAGAGTTTCACACAACGTTTCCATGTCGCCATGATCAAGTGAAAAAATAAACTCGAGAACAAACGTAACGTGTTTGCACGTGTGAATGAAAATGAAATATGTTAAACAGTTTTGTTCAGATGGACGCATATTGCCAAAATTTATCGAAAAAGCCTTATAAAATTTTCGTTGCGGTAAAACCTAATAGTGAAAAAGTTGGAACAGTAGATTCGATTCGGTACTTTAAATCTTCAACACATGTGCCCTTTGCTATTTCTTCCTTGTTTTTGTCAACATATTGCAACATAATTTTGGTCTTGAATACTTGGAGACGGCGGTGAAACACGTGAACTAATGTAAACGTTAATTGATTTCATGTAAGGCAAAATTGCCAAATGTTATTGAACAGCTTTACAGTTTTCAGTTTTATTTTTTGAAATCTAGTGGTGATAAAATTGAAGAAAACGTTCTGCATCTTTACATCAAGTTATGTTTCAGTGCTCCAGTTGATAGCCAATCATGTGTGTTCGATGATAAGTTTTTCAATCTATTAAGGAAAAGCTACCGATTGAAAAACAGTACCATCTTTGGTTATGAATGTTCTTTTAGCAGGAAAATATATTGCAAAGTAATAACTGAAAAAATGAGTGAGCCTTGTTGTTTTTACACCAGCTTTGGTTGGAAAATTAATGACAAGAGTTACAAGAGTCAGTTTTCATGTTTCTACTTTAAGTCAAGTTTCAAGTTAGCACAATGTTTGTATGATTAGAATTTATATCACTCCATATTAAAGATACGGATCATAAAAAAGACCGAAAGATATGTTTTTCTTGGTATCATCAGTGCGAAAAATCTAAAATGATTTGACTTCATTATGATAACACAGCGTTGGAGTTTCTTTGATTTGTCGTTGGCGTTATTATTCAGACAAAATATTCAAAGCAACGGTTCACGTCTTCTTAAACCTCATTTCCTTTTTTGGAGAAAAGAAAACGAATTTTACCCTGTAACTTTCATATTCAAAAAGCAGAACTACACAAACATAGCAAAACCATTCACCAGTTTGTTTTCATAGAAAATCATAGTCTTGACATTCCTAGTTCAAATAAAACGAGCTACCGCATAGGTCATGAGTCAGAAAGATCGCTTGAAGGTTTTGATTTCAAAATCATAGAAAAAAATAATAGTCTCAGTTAAGATGTGTACCAGCAAATCTCCTTATCTATTATTTTCGCCTACTTATTCATGAATAAATTTCAGCAGCTTATTATGTCGTCTTCAGTAAAGTGGATGAATCAAAACCTTGTTACTGACACAAAAGAGTGATAGTTTGATTATCAAGTTTAATCATCTGGAATTCTCCGAATGAGCAAAGCTCGCCAATCTATTTTTGTCAGTGGTTTTTTGTGGTGCGTAAATGACCTCTCGATCGATTAATTGAAATTGTTCCATAAAAAGGAAAATGAAACGATTGAATAACAGTAGCATCTTTGTGAATGAGTGTACCCCTAAGCTGGAGAATATCAAGCAAAGTTATGACTGAAAACTTGAGTGCCCTTTGTTGCGTATTACACCAACTTTGGTTGGAAAACTAATCACAAGATTCAGTTTTGATGTGTTGACTTTGACTCGTGTTTCAAAAGAATCAATTTTGGAAGAATTTATACATATGACTCAGTTTGGAATGACGGAAAAAGAAAAATCTTAACACCTTGGAAACATCAATGCGAAACATCTTTGATTTGCTTTAAATCTGACAGTACAAAGTCGATTTGTTTTGGAGAGAAAAGTAATCTATGCAACACTTGACGTTTTCTTTGGTCGTATTTCATTTTTAAAAAGAAAAGCGAATGTAACTAGAAAACCATACAACAGTTTGTTTTTTTTTCTGATCTTTGGCAGATCTTTCATATAGAAATGTTTATTTAGCAAGTGGGTCTAAAATTTGAGCCTGTTGACGAAATGCTATGATGTTACCATTCAAATGAATCTTCTTCAGCAGTACTTTCACATGGTACTGTTTCTTGAGTAAGTCTGTGGATCAAATCCCCTAGTGTTACCATTCAAGTGAAACCTCATCAGCAGTACTTTCACACGCTACTGTTTCTTTAGTATAGTGTTCTCACTTTTGAGTCTGTGGATCAAATCCTATGATGTTACCATTTAAATGAAACCTCATCAGCAGTACTTTCACGTGCTACTGTTTCTTTAGTATGTCGTTTTGAGCCTGTTGATGAAATCCTATGATGTTACCATTCTAATGAAACCTTTAACCTTATGTTTACCTGGTACTGTTTAAGGTGAAGGATTTTGCAAATTATCAGTGTATTTGCTCCAGACATGAAATGCTATTTTGACCATGCGCAGCTATATTAAAATTTCCCTACTTCAAAATCTTGACTTGCAACATGATTTTGTGTACGAAAAGTATCTCGCAATTAGGTAGAAGAAATTTCTCCAATTTTCTTTTAACGCTGCATTGCAACTAAATGCTACTTGAGTAGAAAGACAAGTCGTGAATTAGGTAATCTCTTCTTAACTTAGTAAACAAAAAGTTCAGAGTAAACATAGTGGACCTTCAAACGTACAAGTGATCGAACTACAGCACCGTTTATCAACTTGTCAAAATGTAAGTGAAAGCGGGCCATTTGCACTAAGAGATCATGTGACATCGTTTTAATGACAATAAAAGTTACATAATTTTGCCTTCGAAAAACGATTCGTGGGTCATATCTTAAGCAAAAAAAAGTGATTTGGCTTTTTCAAACCCGTACGATTTTCTTAAAATGAGTAAGTTCGTAGCTGGTCACGTGACCAAAATTTGATTTTTAAAATTATGAATTACCTCTGTCTGGACACAAATTTTGCACTTAAACTTCCAAGGAAAATGTTGAAAAGATGATGTGGTAACGTTTACAGCACATCTGAGCGTAACTATCAAACGTTTAACAAGCTAAGAAATAAGCAAAAATTAGTTTTGGCCGCCATGTTGGAGGGCAAGTGTATTCCCTCCAACTACTTTGTCGAAAAATCAAAGTGCCATAAAATATGTCCCTTAAATGCGTTTCCTCTCAAATTTCGGGTGTAAGACAATTTTTTTGTGCTCTGTTATTTTTTCGCATCAGCAAGATTCCAACTCATTGTTTAAAGGAAGCATTGGTCACGTGACCTCTTAGTGCAAGTGGCTTATTCTTTTAATCTTCATGAAATATGTCCTTTGCTATTGACCCCTTGTCTTGACAAAATATTGCAGCAAATACCAATTTATAATCTTGAACTTTTGGACACTTGAATATAAGAGAAAAACCTGTTTTTTTTTTTCCACGACAAAGTCAATTAATTCTCAGTGACTTAATTCAGTCGAAGCAGCTCTCTTTCAGCGGGCTTTCTGTTAAAGTAAATAGCTAACAAGAGTGGTTAAAAATTTTTCAAAATACCTGCATTTTACTTTTAAATGTACAACTGGTTACATTTTGTTTCATTTGGTGTTTTTTACGCGCTTTCATGAGTAACATATCTTTGTAATTTTGTTCGCTTTTGGATGGTTCTTTCAAAATTTTCAGATACCTTTGTGACTAGAGAAGCATTTGTCCGATGTTTAATTGTGGTATCCAAACTCCAACAAGAAGTGCATTTAAAAAACGAGGGCACCATCAAATTTGGAAAACCAATGAAACATTCCTTCTTATATTTGGCACGCTCTCATTAGTTAATTCATATTTTGATGGCATGCGCAACCCTTTTTCATTCAGTTTCATCCGAAATGGTAAAGAATTTCAAAGCTGGTTCAATAACCCAGTTTTGAGCGAAAAATTAAAACCTTTAGCTTTGAACAGACGCTGATAAGTTCTCTTTTCCTTTTTCTTGTATAACGTGATTCATGTTCACATTAAACACGTAAGAATGCCAAACTTGTTTAGTTTGAAAAGCTGCGTTAAAGGACAGTCTTTTTTTCTAAAAAAAGTCAATATCCGCCTTGGTGAGTTTGATTTTGAATGTTTCAAATCGAACATCAGTGCCGACCAAGTAATGAAACTCTTTGTTCTTTCAGTCATCTGTAACGTTCATCTAGAACGATCGATTTCGTAACTGGGCTTGAAATCAAAAATGATTCTTTGAAACCAATTTTTCCAGCGCAGCTTTTCACATTTACTTTAGCAGAAAACAAAAGTGTGCAGAAACAAAACAAAACAATCCCGCTTGCTGTTTAAATGTTAGTTAATCAAGCACATATCACTTGCTACTTAGCTAATTCAATTTGAAAACTATCAACTTGATTTGCACAGTTATAAAACAAAATAGACAAAGTAAAGTTGCTAAAATCCGATTTCTTTCGTTTGGTAATCAGCTGAACTATTTTGGATTTCTTTTGCATTTTTTATAAAAAAAATATACAAAGTTAAAATTCTATTAAAATTTTGCAATCCGTCGAGCAGATAATTTCTTTTGTGAGGTAACTGGCTAATTTTTTTTTCAATTTGTTTTGCACTTTTTAAAACAAAATGGAGAGAGTTAAAACATCCTTTAAAAAGTTTTGCAGTCCGTTTAGCAGATAATGTATATCGTTTGGTAATCAGCTGAACTATTTTCCATTTTTTTTTTGCACTTTTTTAAAACAGTTAAAATCTGTCAAAAAGTTTTGCAGTCCCTTAAGCAGATACTTTATTTCGTTTGGTTATCAACTGAACTATTTAAATTTGTTTTGCCCTTTTTAAATCAAAATAGACAGAGTTAACATCCTTTCAAAAGTTTTGCAGTCCAATTAAGCATGTAATTTATTTCGTTTGGTAATCAGCTGAACTATTTTCAATTTTCTATACGCAATTTAAAAGCAACAGTAAAAATGCTGTGAAAAAGTTTTGTAATCTGTTGAGCAGGTAATCTTTTTCGTTTGGTAATCAGCTGAACTTTTTCACTTTTTTAAAACATAGTTAAAATCCTTTAAAAAGTTTTGCAGTCCGTTGACTCAAGCGTTGAGCAGTCAGATAGTTTCTTTCGTTTGGTAACCAGCTGAACTATTTTCCATTTCTTTTGTACTTTTTTAAACAGAGTTAAAATCCTTTCAAACGTTTTGCAGTCTGTTAAGCAGATTATATTTAAAATTTGTTTTGCCGTTTTTTTAGATAAAAAAAGACGGAGTTAAAATCTCTAAAAAGTTTTGCAATCTGTTGAGTATATATTTCGTTTGGTAATCAGCTGAACTATTTTCAATTTCTTTTACACTTTTTAGAAGCAACAGTGAAAATTCTTTAGAAAGGTTTTGTAATCTGTTGAGCAGATAATCTTTTTCGTTTGGTAATGAGCTGAACTATATTGAATTTCTTTGCACTTTTTTTAGTTTTACAATCTGTTGAGCAGATAATTTCTTTCGTTTGGTTTCGATTTCTTTTGCCCCATTAAAATAGACAGTTTAAATTTGTGAAAAAGTTTTGTAATTGTTGAGCAGACAATCTTTTTAGTTTGATAATGAGCTGAACTATTTTCAATTTCTTTTGCACTGTTTTGAACAAAATAGACATTTAAAATTCTTTAAAACGTTTTACAATCCGTTGAGCACATAATTTCTTTCTTGTGGTTTCGATTTCGTTTGCACTTTTTTAAAACAAAAGAGACAGAGTTTAAATTTGCGAAAAAGTTTTGTAATCCGTTGACCAAATAATTTCTTTCGTTTGGTAATAAACTAAGCTATTTTTAGTTTTTCAATTTCTACTTGTGGTCTGCGTAACCAAAGCACCAAATTACCAACTTTTCGCCAGCCAGACACCAGGGTTTATAACAAGCTAATAATACATCAGACATTTTCGATTACCTTGCTTGCAGCTTAGTCTCGACGAACTTATCCAAAACATAAAGTCTATGATCTCTTTTAAATTAGTTAAATAGTTAATGATACAAGGCTGGGTATCTTGAAGATGACCTGGTTGAGTAGGCAGCAGTCTGTGGAATGTAGTAATTTTGCTCATCTTTTCATGTTGGCAATAGTGCGAGGCTTAGAAAACATGCAGCATCTTATTGTCGCTTTTGGAAACTCATTTATTTGAACAAAGTAAAACAAAAAAAAACGAAACAAAACAATTTAGCGTGAATGCAGACTACGCTAAACGCTCTCATGAAGTTCACAGAGCCACCTTAAAATGATCACTGCCTTGTGTCACTAAGTGAAACTGTAGCTATGGTAACCAAAGGTTCTGAATGTGGTGTTGAGCGATCGCGATGTGAAAAGTATTAAAAAGAAAAGATTATCATTCAGTGCCCTTTGAAAATCAGTCTCAATAGTGGCTGACAACAGAGATAAACTGATGAATCTATTAGAAGTAAAACTCGTACGTTCTATTTGCTCATGTCCTGAGGTTTTTAGAGTGTGTGGAAGTCTATCTTTTTAGCGATTTGACGCAGCCAATTGTCTTAAAAACTCCAGCTGATCCTTGGCGCTTTCTTTTGAAAAGAAAAGAAGATTTGTCAAGTCAGCCACTATTGTTAGTAATAATATAATTACATTTAAGTTCTTATCTTTGTAGTTTATCCTCCATGTGATAGAGTGACTCCATATTTGCCCCTCTTTTAACTTCAAATACTTTCTTTTCCACCCACCATGCTTGAGTGATTCTGTAAAGGAAACGGTCAGATTTATTGGTGAAACCAATTTTATGTAGCTTGTAATTTCAGTATATATTGTAAAGCATCTTGTTAGCGTTTTAAGGCAGCAGTCTTAAATTTTACGATTGTCGATTTATTACGTGTTTGGAGGTAAATAAACACAATTTGAATATGCGTGTATTGCGAGTTGTTTTTCTCGAGTTTGTAGGCTAATTAGCTTTTCTTGCACGGCTGCCCGTGTCAATTCACATATTTTGCTGAATGGGGCCAAAACGTTGTTATTTCGGCATTTTGAATGAAGCAAAACGTATTGTTGCATATACCTAAAGCTGACACTAAAACCTCTTGGGTGACGCTTTCTAGCAACATTTTGAAGACATTTTATTCTTCGGAAAGGTCAACTAAATGTCATCTTCATGAACACAATACTCGCCTTGAAAGATATCAAATGGTTGTTAAAATCTTGTGCTGCCGTTCCCACGACCATGGTCCAGTCAATCTAAAGAGAGAAGGGCAAGGTTCAGATATGGCTTCATTCGCTTAATTCTAATCTTTCAACCCCGGAATTTAACGTGTATTAACAATAAAGTTACATGACTTTGCAAACACATTTAAGCAAAAGACTGTCAATGTTCGGTTGTTATGAGTTTACACAGTAACACGAGGTTGAACTCTTTGAGTGAAGAAATTTACCGTCGAACCCTGCGCTAATGGCCACCTCTCCACAACGGCCACCTTTCTTCAACGGCCATTTTTTTATGGCGGACATTCCATGCATTCACTCTTGTTTCAACCTCTCTACAACGGCCACCTCTCTACAATGGCGACTTTCTTATGTCGCCAACGTGGCCGTTGGGGAAAGGTTCAATTGTAATAATTTTACCCTTGGAAAGAAAATAAACCTTCAAAATATTGTCTAAGGCGCGTCCTTACCTTCAGATGTATATTTTTGAAGCAATTTTGTCTGGACTTGCCTCTTATATCTGTCGTTGATTAACTGTTGTTGAAGCAAAAACCCTCGATCCGCCCACTTTCGCGACTTCGGCAAAATGACTTTCTTGGGTTGGCGATTTTACATTAATATGCATTAGGAACTTAAGCCAATCACTTTGAAGAACGTTGAAGATTTGATTTGACAAACGAATCCAGAATTAAATGCTAGGGTCTAGTAGGAATCAGTAAATATTAAAGCATCTTATATAATGGGGCATTTTTTAGGAAAATTAAACAACTTTCTTCGGATAAACAGAGGTTTAACCTAAGGCGCTTTCCATTTGTCAGAACTGACATGCCAGACCATTCCCGTCGCAATGAGAATTTCTATTTGAATCAAAACTCTCCAGCCATATCAGTCAAATCCTAACTGGTATGCGCCAAGGAGATAGTTTATCAGCAAAATCTCTTGGAAAAGGCTATTTCATTTTCAAACTGACTGGTCGGGCATTGGGCCTATCGTCCAGTTCTAAACTTAGTTTGGAGAACGCCTGTTCTACGTGCTCTGAAGAAGATCGAAAATCGAAAGTTAAGAAAATCCTGAAGATCTTCCTTCAAATTAAGCCTGGCTTTATGGGTAGTTTAAGGCACGGCTAACAAAATATTCGTTGAGTTGAAAGACAATTTAACTGAATTCCGCGTTATCTAAAATGCGACACCTTAAAACTTAATAAAGCGATCAAGGACAGCATGACAGTGTGCCGGATCTGTTTACAGTAAATATAAACTTCAAGGATTAGAATTCCTAGCACGGAATAAACCAGACGTGACCCTTTTAGGTTTTTAGTTTAATTTAATTAATTAATTAATTTATTTATTGCTATAGTTGTTTAAAAATCAAAATAATCCTGTGTGAGTGTATGGATTACACAGTCAGTGATTTTGTTCCAGTCCTTTATCACCAGTGTAAACTGAAAGTGAAAATAATAGTACACTGAGGAAACCAACTGCAATGGCTGGTTTACACCGAAGTAAAGAGATACAACGAACAAACACAAGGATATGAAAGGTTTTGTTTCAATCTCCTTTTTATTTTATGTATTTTTACTTCGTCATAACACATATAGAAGAGAAATAAAAGATCATTGTAACGAGTCGCCTGATTTCCCTGTCTTATTATTCGATATTCAAGACATATTATGCTTTTAAAACTTGGGACAGAGTTTGCGTTTCAATGCAAAAAGCAATTATATTATTAAAAAATTATAATACAAAATAAATTAATACAAGTAAACAATAAAATGAAACCTTGTGCTCCTCACCTCCCCCAAATATAATTGTGATGTCACCTTACATATTCGAGCCTGACATGTTGACATTTTCTAAGCCGAAAGGCGCGCACTTAATGTTCCCAAACGTTTGCTATTTTTTTCCTAGGCCTCAAGCGTTGAAAACTAAAGAGAAGGGAATTCCGGGTGGAAAGGAAGGGATTCCTAGTCCTTCTCCCTCGCGCGTCGAGCACGCACGCGCCTGAATTCCCTTCCCATTTCCTTTCGAACGCCTTCCATGTACGCTGTCTTTTCTTGGCTGTCATTTAAGCGTCAGCTTTGTACCTCAATATCATAAAACGAAAAGAAATAAATCAAAGTATACAAAAAAGCAGTTTTCTTCTTTTCTCCTTCATCTCTTCTCTCAGAATGTTGATGACATTGTGACTATTGCGTTCTTCATGGTTCTTGCTGACATTGCAGTTAAATGTTAACGCTA
This sequence comes from Porites lutea, assembly GCF_958299795.1. Classification (NCBI taxonomy): domain Eukaryota; kingdom Metazoa; phylum Cnidaria; class Anthozoa; order Scleractinia; family Poritidae; genus Porites; species Porites lutea. Next base: position 15,651,277 of record NC_133203.1, on the reverse strand, counting down.
AGCCTCGTCAGTGCGCTCATAGGTGTTTGTAAGACAGGGGGGGAGCAAGTGTAATAAATATGTGTTCTGTAGTAACTCGCAAAGTTCGGCGGAAAGAGTTTGAAATTAAGGGCGAAAAAACAGAAGGGGAAAAAAGGCGAAAAAAATGTACCAGGAGAGGAGGAATCGAACCCTGAATCAAACAGATGACAGACGACAGCGTACGCTCTTAGGCCACGAAACCCTTCACACTTTTTCGCTCATAAAGATTTGTCGTAAATGCGCATTCGCTGAACGTTTATACATTCCTCAACCTAATCATTAGTAATCATTTCCTAGTATTCTTAGTTGTTAAATAGTTTTTCATACACCTAACCTTTACCTAATCATACCAAGGGATGCCTTATCATATGTAGCCATACCTAGTCATTGCTGATCTCACCTAATAACGAGAAATACGTGTATCACAAAACCTCTGGTGGGCAGTGGGAATAAAGAAAAAACAAACGAAGAGACAAAAATTATACAAAAAACAAACAAACAAAACGATACAACAGCAACGGAAAAAAAAGGAAAAAAAAACGAATCAGCCGAAGCTTGAACTCGAACTGCCTGCCTTCCGGGTAATCTTCTGGTCTACTGAGCCACAGAAGAAAACACAATGGATAATGTCAAAAACATTATATTTAAAGCATATTTTTGTGGAACTTTGCCCGTTAACGCCGTAGAAAGCTGGTCGAGCGGTATATATTAAGCATGAATTCAAAGATATTTCTAGAAAAAAGCAGGGAGTTAAATTGAAATTAAAGCCCGAACTTAAACACTTATTATCGCCTTTAAAGAACAAAGCCCATGACACTCGCCTTCAGCTGACGCAAAAAAAATGTTCTCTTACCTCTATTTTTGCTTCTCTGCAGTCAAAATTCATCCCCAGAAGCATTTCATGGCCGAAAGCAAAATTGTACTTTGACGTCACACTTGATGTCGTAACCGCGGATATCAAATAGACATATAATAAGCCGTTATTCTCTATGAAGCCCGCTGGAGGTCTGTTTATCTCAAGCTATTTGAGTTGGGCTCCAGAGGAGTGGAATTTCACTCAGTGTTGAAGTATATGAAAGGGGTGGAAAATCTGTAATTTCGGGCGGTAAAAGCCCAAAAAGGCCAACAGATGCATTTTATGGCTGTGAAAAGTCGAGAAAACGTTCTGGTTTTGTCATTTATTAATACTTCAAAGACGGTGCACTTACAGCAGCTGAAAGGCGGGGGGGGCGGGGGGTACCTTTTCTGTCAAAAATGGTATATAAAATGGTTAGTGGTTGGATCTAGGGGCGGAGTATCGCGGACTATATAAAACTTTGTTGATTAGTGGGGGGCCTTATTTTATTAAGCGAAACTGGCTTCATTTATTAAATAACCTTCACCGTTCCCGATTCCGTGATTGTTCTAAAACTAAGACACAACAATAATGTTGTAGATTATCCTCGAAAAGACGCCTCATTGTTGTGATTGGGTGCGGTGTTTATTTGAGGGCGGCGTTAATTCGAGAGCGGCGTTTAATCGACGGTAACTGTCTGCTGAATTTTTACACTAATAATCACCTGCTCATATTTTATCATTACCTAATCATATCTTATAATTACATGACTGCAAATACATGTTCTGCAGTACCCCGCAAAGATTGGCGAAAATTAAGAGCTATGAGTATGAAATCAATGGCAAAAAAAAGCTTGAAACAACAACAAAAAAAATGTACGAGGTAGCAGGGAATCGAAACCTGAAGCGATCGAATAATAAAAGACAGCGTATGCCCTTAGGCCACGAAACCCTTCACACTCGTTCGCCCATAATAATTTTGCTAAAAGTGCATTCCCTGAACGTGAATCATACGTAAAAATTTATGAGCCTCGCTACGCTGGAGCCTTCAGCCCTCGATTTCTCAACTTAATCTCCTATCATTTGCTATACGTCATACTCAGTCATTACTTAATCATAGTTTTTCATACACTTAACCATTACCTTATCATACTATAAAGGGATGCTTTGTCATATCTAGCCATACCTAGTCATGGCTGATCACACCTAATGACGAGAAATACGTGTATCACAAAACCTCCTGAAGCTTAGATGTAATAAGGGTTAGCAGTGGGAGTAAAGGAAAAACAAACGAAGAGACAAGAAATTAGAAAAAACAAAACAAAACAAAAACAAAACAATAAAAAAGCAAACAATTACAACGTCCCCCTCCCCTCTCCCTGCCAAAAAAAAAAAGGCTTAGCCGAAGCTTGAACTCGGACTGCTTGGCCGCCAGGTAGCCTTCCACACTATTGAGCTACTGAAGAAGACACATTAGATTGTGTCAAAAATATTAGATTTAAAGCATATTTCTGTGGAACTTTGCTAGTTAACGCCATATAAAGCTTGTCGAATCGTATTTACGTGAATTCAAAGATATTTCCAGAAGATGTCAAGGGTTTTGATTGGAACTGAAAGCCGAACTTAATCGCATGTCATCGCCTTTGAAGAACGTATGCCCGACAAAGCCGATAAAACTCGCCGCAAAGATACAAAACAAGTATTCTCTTACCTTGATTTTCACTCTTCTGCCGTTAAAATACATCGCTAAAAGTATTACTAGAATGGAAAAATGGCTGTTAACAAAAATTCACACTGTATGACGTAACCGCGGACATCAAGCAGATATATAATATACCGTGATTCAATATTAAGCCCCCCGGGGACTTATTTATTTCAAGCACGTTTGCGGTCGGCTCTCGGAAGGTGGTTTCCCTATAATGGCCTATACGGGGAGACTCCGTCTAAAGAGATACCTTTTATAAAAGCCTCCAGTATATGAAAGGGTAGGAATTTTACGTGATGAAGTATATGAAAGGTCAGGGATTTCTGTCATTTCGGTTGGTGAAAGGCCCAAAAGGGTTAACAGATGCAGAAAAATATGAAACGGCAAACTTATTCTTAGGGCAAGACGTTGAAGAGGTAAATAAAAGAATAAAACAAAAATATATACATTTAAACAAATTGCCCAATATTTCGGTTTGAAAACAAACCTTCTTCAGGGGCTAAAAGAAAAATGAAAATAAAACTAAATTTTCATTACAAATAAGAATTTCAAAATGTGACAATAAAAACAATGGATTGTTATTGGTATAGGAGAGTAGATGGTATCATATTTCAGTGAGTCAGTGAGCTTCGTCAAGTCTATTTATTCCTAGAGGGGATAATGTGTTCCCTTTGTGGATTAAATGAGCTTCTCGAGCCTTTCTCACTGCATCACGGTTGCTAACAGATGCATTTTATGGCTGTGAAAAAATCGAGAAAACGCTATGATTTTGTGATTTATTCATAGTTTGAAGACAGTGCATTTACAGCTGTTAAAATGGATGCAAAGTTCCTAACTAGGTTTCTTTAAGAGATACCTTTACTGTCAAAAGTGGTATATATATGATTAAAAGGGTCAGTGGTTGGACCTCGGGGCTGACCCTCCTCATATAAGACTTTTTTGAGTACCTACCCCTCTCCTCCCCATCCGGTGGGTTAATTAGAGAGCGGGGGTTATTTAATTTAGCGGAACTGGTCATATCGATTCCTCCATAAACAACTAAAACCCAAAATGGAAAAGCTCAAGCACATAAAGTTGGAGGTCTTCCAGCTTGTGAAGAAACCATACTGACATGAAGTGTTAACAGGCTCAGGAGCACATTCCTGTCCCCGTGCTTTAAACAAAAATTCCGAGTTGAAATTCTTAAATTTCCATGTGCCCTATGGAAGGGTTCATTCCCGTTGCGCAGACCTCACCCAGGCCACCGCGTTAGTTTCATTCGCGCCAAATACAAACACAACAAAGGTCAAAATAAAACAGAAATCACCCGAGAAATGGCCGACTCATTCATCAAATCATTATAAATTCATCTATCTGTGATTGTTGAGCATAGGTGCCTCAAAAGAACAGCTTAGTCGGCTGTTCTATACTCACAAATGGAGGATTCGTACAGAGATTCACAAACATCCGCCAGTGTAATCGTGAACAAGATACAGAAGAGTGGCACTGGGGACAACAGTTTGCTTAATTCAAAGCGATAAAGTATTATGGTCTGACCGGTAGGTGGTCCCAAATATTCCGGTCTGACCGAACCGAAATAGTCTGTTCATTTAATTTCTTGGCTAAATTCTGGAATTTTGGGCTGAATGGAAAGCGCCCCCAATTTTTCTCCTAGCTCGATAAAGCAATTGGTCTGTTTACAAGCCAACGCTTTGAAATTCAAGATTTGTTTTCAGTGGCGACGGAGTTCAGAGTCGTAATCCGGGAAAAGGAAAGCCTAATGATCTAGTGCAAACAGCGCTCCGACCTGTGTTCATCCGTCTCCCTCCCCTAAAACAACATCTAGGAGGATGAGTGCACCGGTTCCGCTTTATGACTGTTTTGGTTGCTCGGTTGCTGGAGTCTGGAGCAGACTAAGCGAAAAAACTAAAACCAAACAGGACGCATGATAGGAGCAAGGATTGTGACTGGTTCATTCATTTTTTTCTGCTTCTGACTCTAATATGAATCGGAAATTAAAATGACGGACAATCTAGTTTTACTAGATCAAGGGCAGATTCATGAGTGGTGTTGGAAGAAATCCGTGGATCTTCCTGATTCTTGTGACCCTGACTACCTGTTTTAATTTCTATAGCTATTCCGTCTCTCTTCCCTCCTCTCCCCTATCCTAGGGAAGTTTCACGAGTGAGTCGCTCCGTTACATGATATTTCTAGCAGGCTTTACAGTTTCACTACGAATATTGAGAATCGCCGATTGCTAGAACACAGAAAATAGAATAGCAAAGAAAGTTTTAAAATTGTTTTTTTTAAGAAAAAAAAGTGGGAAACGGAACTTGACTTTTGAACTACTTATTGGGACTTTTTCCGTCCGTACCTTGCTTATTGTTGCTGTGAAATAGCGATTTCCAAAAGATTTTTTTGGGAAACTTCAATACAAAAACAGTTATTAGGAATAAAAAACTTTGTGTTTATATGCAAAGCAGGAGGAAACCGCTTAGCTGATGATTGAAATGTAAGTAGACTATGTTTCAACCAAAAACTGAATCAAAACTCCTCAGTCAAACGATGTAGGCACTAACGTATCTAAAAGAAAGACCAATCAGTTCTAAGCATAGCCTGAATTTCATCCGATTACTTCGAATCGTTATTACTCCCTCAGTTGTTGAAAGGAGAAAACGACTCGAAGCAATCGGATGAATTTCAGGCTATTCTAAGCACATATCTGAGTTTTAAAAAATATCCAATTAATCATTGAATTAATAAAATTAATCCTTTCGCCATAAATTTTTTTCCCCCCCGTGTGACTAAGTGGTAGTTTTAATTTTTCCTTCTTGCCGGAACGAGAAAAAAAGCTTTAAAATTTCGCTTATTTATGACTCAAAAGCGAGTACCGTGACACTTATGTCACGCCATCGAATTGCCTGACTGGTATGGTAAAATAACACGTTTACCGACTTTTTTTAAAAAATTATTTCTCTTTTTAAGAGCTCTTTTAAATAACATCCTTACAACGCTAAGAACGCGGGATTTCATACGTCGGTATCAAGAATAGCGTTTAGCGTGTATGAAAGCTGTGGGGAATTTATTAACTACCAGCGCAATGGAAGGGGAGAGGGTTGAATGTATGAGAAAAGAGCTTCTTCCATTTTTACTTTGTCTCTCGCTTCGCGCTCGTTCTTGCCCTACTTGCTCGTTCTCGCTCCACCCTCCTCACTCTCGCAAATTCTTGGAAAACAAAGAAAAACATCTGTGGCTGTCGGTATGGGATCACATGACAATGAACTGGATAATGATGAAACTTGCCTTGCTTCACACAGTGTTTATTCTTCTAAAAACAGCTCAGAAGGGAATATAGAATTACAGTAATTGCAAAACAATACAACTGTAGCTTCCTTGAGTGTGATGGTTAAGTACACGCAACAAAACAGAGTATAATGTAGATGTAAATAGAAACAAAGTTATCGTTGATGTACCCTGGGTACCATAGATTTTTGCTCGCGTGTGACGAGGAGCTTCGTCGGCCGCAGCCCGACAAGTCTTCGGCCTTCGGCCGAAGACACGAGAGGCGACCGAAACCGGAAACCGCGCATGAAAAGTCTCTGGCACACAGGGTATCGTTGATGAGCCATTAAATGCATATTTTTAACTCGAATTTCTGTTTTTCAGAGAAAACGTCTTTTCTGAAGTAATCGAAATTAGGGTTTAATAAAATCATATACTAGCTGAGCTCGCCATGTCAACAACTCTGTTCCTGTTCTAGTAAGCTTCTTGTTCACAGTATTACTTATTTTCTCTTTGTGAAAGCCTTGATGTGTTTATATTCAGTCCGGAACAGTCTGTTTAACAGAGATCTCGGTCAGCCGTGAGCTGGACATTTCCAACTTGAGGCTCAGTTCACCCAGACGGGTGAATAAGAATGATCAAACCCGATGATTACTGTGTATATTTTGAAGCTTTTTCGTCAAATATGATTTTATGGATACTGGCAATAAAGTAATGGTGAACGAACTTTCGGAAATGTACCAAATAAAATAAGTAGTTTCATAGTTCCGAGCCCACAATCAAGTAAATTTTAGCTTATGAAAACAGCCGACATTTCACAACAGGGAAACGAGTGGCCGCGTCTCGATATGTCGGTTGCTAGTGATATTTGTCATATAAAAACTAACCCGGCTGGCTCGGTTTACTAGACTCATATAAACAGATGTCCCACCAAAATTAACGGAAACCTTCAGATGAGCTTACAATTTTATGTTCACAATTCACCAAAACTATTCATACCCTAGGCTGTGCTTATATTAGTGTAAGGAAGGGCTATATATGTTTATTATTCATTCAAAATATTTCCCCGATTCTGATTGGAAAAAGCACACGCATAATTCACCATAACCAGCAACTGATGACCAAATTTGGAAGAATTTTGCGATTCATGAGCCGATGACGTCAAAAGTGCAGCCTTCAAGCAGGTTAATGCACCCTTAACCGAGAAGACCTGGGACGAGGTTGAGTTATTTGGTTGTGAAAAAAAAAATGGCGGACATTTCACTCGTTTCAAGAGTAAGAACTAGGCGAAATTATAGCAAAAAACATGGCAAGAATAGCAAGAACACAACTCGAAGGGCGACATCTGCTATTTGGAGAATATTTGCGGAGCTGAACAACCCAAAACGAGCACTATCGAAGGTGAACTTAACATCGATAGAGGTAAGCATGTTTTAGCTTTGTTTTTAAACTAGGAATTATTTTGAATGAATAATAAAACAATTATTGAATTCGGCTTTCGCATCATATGAAGAATTGAAGAATTATGGAGATCGCGGAGGTTGTTATCCGCCTCGGCCTACGGCCTCGAAGGATAACTCCCTCCTCCATCTCCATAATTCTTCATAAGATACTCAGCCTCATTCATTAATTGTTAAATAATAATAATAACAATTAAAATAATACTAATAGTACTAATTATAATATAATATTTTCAGATATTACTGTATTATGTAACGATGCAACGTCAAAAAGACAAATTTAAGGAAGATAAATAATTTCTGCAGCACATGTACTTGCATTTAACTCTACGATAAAAGAGGTTTAAAAGTTTATTTTTTTACTGAAAAGTTATGTTAAAGTAAAAATGCAAGGAAACTACAACTTTCATGTCATGACCTAATAATGAAAACTAAATATCATCATGGAAAGGGCTCCCGAACAGGTTTGACTTGTCTGAATGGCTGCACTAGGGGGTCAGTTTGTCCACAGACTCCAGCTGCGAAACACCCTCATACTACCACAATGAATCCGGGAGTGAAAAATGTATAAGGAGTTTATACAATAACGATGTCACAAACGATCATGCAAGGTGTTGTCACTTGATACCCTGTGAAAAAGAAAAATCAAAAGATAGAGGTGGTAAGTATAAATAAGACCCAGAGATATTCGGAAACTAAAGGGGTTTGCAAAGAAGTAGAAGAATTTAAAAGTCATAGAATAACATTAGCTGAAATGTTGGAGGATGTTATGAGTTCAGAGTTTCTTGATTGAACGATTCAGCAAACAAACGTCGAAGAACAAAGATTGTAGTTCGCTATGCGGTCGACGAATTGCGGGGGTAAGAATTTGTCACATTCATGAGTGGTATTCTAGACCTGATTTTGGCAATTTTCCTTCCCCTTTTCCCTTCGTATAACAGCATTTTTGGAATCAAAACGTTTAGCTGATTTAGGACCTTCCTTATTTAATTTCTCTAGTATATAGGGTGGCAAATTAAAGAGACTAGATTGTGAAGAGTGCTCTGTTATCTCTAGAGTGTTCCTCTCACTTCTGACGGCCATCATCAGTTCCATAAATTCGTTTCCGTGTATTTATGAGGGTTAAAACGTTAGATATTCTGACTTTCAGCTTCTGCACAGAGTACTTAGTTGTAAGCTATGCGAGTGGAAATTTTAAATAAGCATCTATTTTCTTTGGTACTTCCCTGATTACCGTGTGGAACGAAATTTTTGCGGCAGTTTATTTTTGGGGATTGCCGATCTTTTATGTTTTGCAGAAATTAAATTTTGCGATTAGGACAGATTTTTTTACTTGCTGGGAATTAATTTTGCGTCTTTTAGAAAGTACCCAGTATGCAGCATTGATAATGTTTGTACTACGTGCTATAGAAATACATATTTTCAAACAATACTACTGTGTGCGACTGTGTGCGTACCCTATGTAAAACTAGTAAGTTCATTGCATACCGTTTGGTTTCTGATCACGAAAGAGACAAGTTGTAACTGAATAGACACGACTTCTTAGTTCGCATTTTTGTGTAGCGAATTTAAATTAGAGAATATTTACTCTGGAGTAAATTTTGCGGGAAAAATATTTGCGGTAATATTTATTTCTGCAGCTTATTTTTGCGGATCACTGTAAGAATCGCAAAAATTAGAACCCCCCAAAATTTCACGCCACACGGTAAATTTGAAATAAATTTTTGTACATACCAGTCCGTTCACCGTAGACCTAAAGTGCCTTTTTTGGCTAAAGATGCAGCAGTCAATCCGCCAAGCACTTCCAACTGCGTGATACCCAAACCAAGTTCTCTACTGGCCCACGTGGCTAGCTCAATGGACATCATGGAATCAACACCATAGTTTGTCATTGGCTGATTCATGTCAATAGCCTCAGAGGGTACTTGCAGTAATTCGGTGAGTTTTTTCTTGATTTTCTCTTCCAACTGCTCTTTATTGAACCCTTGATTGTCAGATGCCAATCGAGTGTCTCGACTAAGATGGCGAAATCTCAGGCTGGTCCTGTATACGAACTGCTGAGTAGCTTCCCAGTTCTATTGAAAAAGGAAAAAAAGTGCTTTTTAAGAAATTGGAGAAAAAGCATGGAATAAACTATCATCAAAAATGTCCCTAAATGGAAGCTAAAATGAATATTTTTTTTGCATTCAGCTATAGAATTCTTGAAATAAAAGAAATCATTAAAAAAGTTAGGTTCTTTACAGAGTTCTTATTTTCGTACTCTGTAATTAGCAATAAATGTCATGATAGTGATTCCTGGGTCTCTATAAAGTAAGTAAACATTAACACATGCAACAAAATATTTAACGTTGTTCCCTAATAATATCTTTCGTATCAGCGATTTTATTACTTTTTACTTGATACTCCTGCACGTTTATTTTCGTAAAGCATTGCCCACCTAGATTGGCACAAGCTACCTGTGAGAATGTCAGAACTGTAAATTTGACAATTCAACGAAAATTATACATGTATGTGCTTGACCTCGTTTTTTCGCTGCTAAAAGCTCCCCAGAACTAGTTAACAAAAAATTGCAGAGGTCGTTCAAAAGAATGCGACAAACATTTTTTGCTGTAACTGTTTGTAATCAAAGCACTGTATCTTTTAAACGATACTCCAAAACCAAAAGTACGTATTAATAACGAAATTTCGAAGGGCGCCACCCACCTGGTTTGCAAGGCAGATTACAGGTTCATCACTTGATTCCAACAGCGTCTCTAGAACAGATAGGACTTCTTCTATATGCAGAGTTGATGTCCCCTTGTCGGCTAGCCTCTTGGTAACTTCCACCTTGTCCTCCAGATACCCTGCTCCACGTACCGCTCCTAGTTGCAAAGAAAGAGCAGGAAGTCCGAGGTTCTTCCGGTGATGAGCCAAAGCATCCAAATATGAATTTGCTGCACAGTAGGCGGGTTGAGCAGGATTTCCCCAAACCGTTACCAGAGAGGACATCAATAGGAACATTTCCAAAGGCTGGTCGAGGGTGTGGTCATGCAAATGTTGAGCACTTCTGGCCTTACTGTTGAACATCAACTCAAGCTGCTCCGGTTGGAGTTTCAGGAAATTTTCTTCTTCCTTAATGACTCCAGCCAGGTGGAATATACCTCGTATTGGTGGGATAGTGCTATCTTGACTCAGTTTCTTTATCATAGCCTCCACACAGGACTCTTTTGCGAGGTCCCCAGAAAACTCGTACACCATAACCCCTTGACGTTTCAGAAAAGCTAATGTGCGACGACCCGCGGCATTGTGGCAGCCCTGGCGAGAGGTCAATACGAGATGTTTTGCACCCTTCTTAGACATCCAACGACACAAAGCTAGGCCAATACCACCAAATCCTCCTGTGATTATGTAGGTAGCATCAGGCTTGAATAAGCTGGATGGCATTTTCAGGCATAGCGGCATTGGCTCACTTGAGATGTCAAAAACAATCTTTCCGATGTGGTCACCTTTTGACATCATTCTGAACGTTTCTTTGAAAGCGGAGATGGGATGCACAGTTGTCTTAATAGGCTCAAGAGTGTTACTAGCAAGCAGCTTAGATACCTTTTCAAATATGTTGATAAATGTCTTTGGCTTCCTGCTTAAAAGGATATCCACGTGACACGAAAGGAAGGACTTGTTTTCAAGGAACGCCTTCATGGGTATTTGAGAATTCTCCAAAATGTCTCTTTTGCCAATTTCACAAAATCGACCTCCATGCGACAGAAGAGCGATGCTTTTCTTCATCAAATCGCCATGAAGTGAGTTGAGAATGACATCAACACCATTTCCATTTGTCCAATCCAAGACGTCTTGGCAAAACTGCTCTGATCTTGAGTCTGTAACATGTGTTATGGCCATAGTTTCTTTGAGGAAGCGTCTCTTCTCTTCTGTTCCAGCGCTGCAAATGACCTTGGCTCCAATCATCTTTGCAATCTGCAAAGCTGCTAGTCCAACACCGCTGCATGCAGAATGAATAAGAACAGTTTCCCCTTTCTCCAAACGTGCTCGTTCTACAAGACAGTAGAATGCTGTGGTGAACACGATTCCAACTCCAGCGCCCTCGACCCAGGTAAGATTTTGTGGTTTGTGGACTACGTATTCTTGACTACACTTGACATGTGAAGCAAAGCATGAGTTGAGAAAAACAATAACCTCATCGCCTAAATGAAATTTTGAGACCGATCTTCCTTTACCAGTAATGATTCCAGAACACTCCAAGCCAAGCTCCTTTTTGCCATCTGCCGTGGCCAGTCTTTTCAGCATTCCCATGGCCATCATCACGTCTTTGAAGTTTAGTCCAGCAGTTTTAACTTCAACCAATACTTCATCCTCTCGGAGCATCACGTTCTCAGCTGTCAGAAAGTCTATGTCATCGATACTGTGTTTTCCAGTCTCATCGGAATTGACAAACCCTAGTTTCCATCTGTTACTGTAGACTTTCTTTGATTCCGTCGGAGAAAAGCGTACCACGCGTGGAACATAGCACCTGCCTAGACGGATGACAATTTCGTGGTCTGGAGGTGGGGCTGCCAACAAATTGATAATATGTGCACCATTCCTTTCATGGGAGTCTGCAGGATCGACGTCAACAGCAAACACAGCAAACTTGTGCGTACCATTTGTTATAGCTCGAGAAAGTCCCAGAGCCGCTGATCCTTCCTGATCTTGTTTTTTACCGCTTGCGCCGCACGTAAGCACCCAAAAGCTTTTGATTCCTGAGATTTTGTTTGCTTTTTTGAACACGGTTAGAAGATTGGATAGATGCCTTCTAGTTTTTGAGGAGTGAATGTAAAGAACAACTCGTGATTGCAATTCCAATGTGCCTTCCTCTTGCATATCGTTTACGTTCGATAGCATTCGAACATTTCTTGAATTGTTAAAGCTACTCGCAAGTACCTTGGCCAGAGGATCGTTTTCTTCTGCTATGATTATGATTTCTTCATCATACGATAAACGAGAAGATACTGTAGCTGCTTTTTTGCTTTTATACCCTCCGACAACACTTGGGTAATATTCTACAAAAGGAGAGACTGCGAAAACATCAACAAAACCATTTCTGATCATGACATCATTCCAGTGTATTTTGGGAGGATAGAATTCTTCTTTAGCATTTGGCTTCGGGAAAGGTGCGAAAATAAGCAGCCCGCCTTGCTCACACAACAACTGCTGAAATGCCATCATGCTTTTGTCCATACTGACAGTGGGGTGAACTATGTCCAAGGAAATAACGAAGTCAAAGCTTTCTGGAATAAATTCCTGCTCGTCTGTGTTTTTCCCTGGTTCAAGGTAACTGTACTTGACAAATGCGAAATCTTTTAGTTGTTCTTTAGCGTTTTGTAGAAGCAATTCGCTGGAGGCAGAGAAGATGTACTCCACCTCATTCGTTAGACCTTTTTCTTTAAGATGTGGAAGAAGGCTTTTTGATAGTTCGGCATTCTCGTCACCAGTTAAGAGTACGCGAATGACTTTTTTCTCTTGAAATCCATCTTGGATAACTTGTGCAATGGAAAATGCGCTTGTTTTGAGGTGTTTTTCTGTTGATTTCCACCAATGCTTTTCCCAGTGTTCCTTTGGGAATACCCGACTATCCTCTGAACTCGAGAAATTCGAAATAACAGGATTGATTTCTTCAAAATGCTCAAAAGGACTACACTCCTGTCTCGTTCCTGAAAAAGCTTTTTTGACGTCTTGCCACGTAGCGTTTACCGCTTTTTTATTTGCACCCTCTTGAAGGTTAATGGTATTGCTTATATCTGTGAGAATAGCGCCATTCTGTTTTGTTGTTAATCCATCATCGACAATCTTGGAAGTTATTATTTCAGGAACTGACTTTCTTGTTTGCCCAGTGAATTCCATTTCTTTACTTAAACTTGTTGTAAGGCTCGAAAACTTGAGGCATGACTCTAGTGGTTGAAATTTGGTAGAATACAAACAGTTTTGGACATCTTGCTTCGCTTCTCTGTTCCGAATAGCTTGAGTATGAACACCTTCAATCAAAGCCAAAATTTGTCCACCCCTCGTTGCCAAGGTGACGTTTCCAGTCAAAAACGATCCGTCATGATCCAATACTATAGCATGAGCAACAAGCTCTTCTCCAGAGGGAAGTGAAGGCACCTCCATCTGAAAGGATTCAATCTTGTTAGGGATGTACAGTGACGTGCAAGGACCTAATGCAGCAATAACCAGTTGGAGGCAGCCGTCAAGGACGGTTGTTTGAATCCGCTGTACACTGTCAGATGGAGCCTCTAGAAGCCCAAGGGCTTCACCGTCACCCAGTAAGACTTCTTTCACTGTTTGAAAGGCAGGGCCATACTCGTAGCCATTCTTCCTAAGATTCTTATAGAATATCTCTTTTCCAACGGTATCCTTCAGACGTAGATGGATCTCATCTATCGGTAAGGTGCGTGGCGGAAAATTCTCTTTACTTGCGACTGTTGCTTTGCAGTATACAACATCGCTGTAGCTAATGTAAGACTGGGATCCTTCTTGATGGAATGTTAGCGAGACAGTTCCCGTGTGGAAGTCACCTCCCTCGTTTGCCTCGTTTGGCCATATTAAAGTTTTGTTAAAGTGTACATTGTTCAGAAGTGGATTTTCGTCCGGCATGAAGCACATTTGGAGTAAGTACTCAACATATCCAGCTCCTGGGAAAAGCAGCTGATTTTGAATGACGTGGTCTTTGAAAAAGGGATACTTCTCAAGAGACAAGCGGCCGTTTTGTCCTTTGAAACTTCTGTCCCCCAGCCCAAGCCTTTTCTTTTTTCTTTCCTCAGATTCTTTCCAATGGGACTGATGCTGCCATGGATATCTTGGTAACGGCTGCCACACTGCACAAGTTTGTGCAACGTTATCCCACTTAATGGATTTTCCAGCCACATACAAAGATCCAACAGATTGCAAAAGAGAAACGCGGTCATCTTTGTTTCTTTGGCCACATGGGATGGTGCCGACATGACTATACTTCGGTGTCTTGCTGATAATCTGTCGGACAGACGAAAGCAGAGTCACTGAAGAGGCCAGTTCCAAAAAAACGTCTGGTTGTTCTTCGTCAAGAATGCATTTAATTGCTCGTTCAAACTTGACTGGTTGTCGAATGTTCTTCCACCAGTAATCTGTGCTAAACATTCCATCGTAGTACTCTCCGGTGACGGTTGAGTAGAATGGAACTTGGCTTATTCGTGTTTTTGTCGTTACTGCACCAGACATGGATCTCTCAAAAGACATTTTTATGGTCTCCATATGAGGGGTATGAAAGGCGCACTGTACTCGCAGTTTCTTTACAGTGGTTGGATTTTCCTGCGATAGATTCTTAATTGCTTCGGTCTGACCTGCGATTGTGATTGACTTTGGGGCATTGACTGCAGCAACGTAGACGTCTTTACTTTCAGAACAGAGGTTTTCTACTTCCTGCAACGTTGCACGCACAGCCGCCATGCTGCCCGTTCCTTTAAGTTTCCTCTGCTCGTTGCAGCGATGGTAAATAACAGCTACTGCTTCTTCGATTGTTAATCCACCACATGCATAGCTGGCAGCTACCTCACCTAAACTGTGACCCACAATCACATCAGGTTGCACTCCCCAATCTTTCAATAATTCTAACAGTCCTATTTGGAAAAACAGAATAGCGGGCTGCGACACCTCTATTTCATCAATAACAGAGTTTACCGTGTTAGCATCTGAGTTTAGAAAACAACCAAAGTCGTGAATGATTGACATGCCACTCATTTTCTTGAAAACTGCATCGCATTTTTTGATAGACGTTTGGAAAACTGGCTCTGTAAGATACAATCTGCTACCCATTGCACCCCATTGCTGCCCTTGACCAGGAAATATGAAACAAACTTTTTGTGCTTTACATGGTTGGGAAAGAGGTACTATGACGCCATTCGCAGTTGATTCGCCGTTTGGATACCCAAGAAGAGCGTTGCAAAAGTTTTTGCCAGAGTTTGAAACTACAGCAATTCGAAAATCGTGATGCATTCGACGCGCAGACAGCCATGACACAACGCTTAGGGCATCCATAGTGCTTGTAAATGAACTCCACTCTTTGGCCAAATCTTCAAGCGCTTTCTTGGACCTGGCAGAAAAAGGAATTAAAATGTGTTCCCCGAATTCATCTCCACCAAATGTCCAGTTACACTTACGCTGCTCTTTCGATACTTGCTGAGGTGATTGTTCAAATACAGCATGAGCAAGAGCTCCTGCAAATCCAAAGCTGTTGAGCGCTATTCTGTGAGGACATCCACTTCTCAAGTCTTCCAATTTTGTTGCCAGTTGGAGATTAAGGTTACTGAAGTCGATGTTAGGATTGGGATTTTCAAAATTTACACTTGGACAAAAAATTTGCTTTTCAAGCATGAGCGCTACTTTGATGGCTGCAGTAACACCGGCTGCACACTCACTATGTCCAAAATTACCCTTGACGGATCCAATCTTCAGAGGAGTTTGTCGTTGAGAACAGAGAGCTTTTGAAATAGCACGAGCCTCTATGGGATCACCAACAGGGGTACCAGTACCGTGTGCTTCTACGTAATCAATTGATGACGGAAGAATTTTGCAACGCTTGTAGACCTCTTTCATGGCATCGTGCTGAGCTGACGCTGACGGCTTTGTAAGACTGCTTGTGTTACCACTTGCTGCTATGGCACTCTCACGGATGACTGCATAAATATGATCTTCACTCTGCAAGGCTTGATCCAAAGGCTTTAGGATAAGTGTTCCCCACCCTTCACTGCGCACATATCCTTTTGCCGTGTTGGAAAATGGGCAGCATTGACCATCTGGTGACATCACACCCAGAGAACTGAATCCAACTGAGACTTCTGGTGCAAGAAGACTGTTACAGCCCCCTACCACTGCTACAGAACATTCGTTGTTCCGGAGAGAACAGCAAGCTAAATGTAGTGCTGTCATAGATGAGGCGCAGGCTGTATCGACAGCAAGACTAGGTCCCTTGAAGTTGAAGACAAACGAAAGACGGTTGGCAGCCACACTGTGCGTCACTCCAGTAAGGCTATATGCGTCAATTAAGTTAGATTCCATGGTAGAAAACATGTAATCGGTCATTCCAATGCCAACGAACACGCCACAGTCGCCCTTTAGTCCCCAGGGGTCGATACCTGCATCTTCAAAGGCCTCGTAAGTAACTTCTAGAAGATGCCGCTGTTGTGGGTCCATCGAAGCTGCCTCACGCGGAGATATTTTAAAAAACGAGTGATCGAACTGATCGATGCCTCTTATGAAACCACCACGGTTTGAAACCATTTTTCCTGTCTCTTTTCTTCCTTTGTCGTAAAATGTCTCTAGACTCCAGCGGTCTGGTGGAACATCTGTTATGACGTTTTGCCCCTTCCTTAAAACTTCCCAAAAATTTTCAGGGGAGTTAACATCTCCTGGGAAACGACAGCCTATACCGTAACAGAATTGCAAAAGCGAGGTATTTAGTTACATTTGCAGTATTTGGGGCCCTCTCATGCAGATTACCGTTTGGTGTGGTAAGTTTTACTTTGCAGATTCTCATTGTGGTAAAGGTATTGTTCCATTGTTGCAGATACTTCCCTTTACCAAGGTTGTTGACTTGTTGTTGAGACCGGCGAAAAACAGGTTTTAAAGCTATATTCACATTTAGGAGACTGCGTGCAATCGGTAGCAATTGTCACATTTCTCATATTTTCCCTTCCCTACCCCATATAGTTAAGCGAACTAGTAAAACTGCTTGATGAGAGAAAAAGCAAGCTAAATTATCTTTGAGCGGCGGGGGTGATAAACGTGGTTAGGTTTTTCGAACGGTTTACCCCATTTGAGCAACTTCTTCAAATAATTTAGAAGTGTGGGAGTAAAAATATTTTTGCAAATGTAAGTAAAACTAACCGTTGCTGTATAAAAGAGAATAAAGCTAAATGGACAGGTTTCCTTCTCTCCTACCCTAAAAAATGTGCGCAACAGACTGTCACAAGCATCAATTTTCAACTTCTAAACTTTTCGGATTGTTGCAGACCATGAAAACCGCTAGCCTGTTCGTACATCTTTGTTTCCGTTACGAACTGAACGAACTGCCACAGAAAATGCGAGTTCATTATACTTCAATGCTTTTCGCTTTTCTGTCTGACTTACCTATTCCCACAATAGCAATCGGCACAGGTTGACATTTAGATATGTCTGGAGGATCCTTCATCTTGATATCCTTGGGCCTTCTTTACTCTGATCTGTACCTGGAAAGAATGGGAAAAAAAAGTTGATTTAACGTCTAACATTGTCCGGCGAATTTAAAAACAAGGTCGATCCGGCCATTTAACAAAGAAGGCCGGAAGAATAACGTCCCCACGAGCCTCAGTCCGTGTAACACTGATTACGGTATTTTTGGAAACAGACTATCGCCAGTGCAGTTCATTCCAAAGCCAAAATATGATGCAAAATTTTGTTTTCACTACAACTTCCATTTCAAAGCCGAGACAAAGGTGTCCACTTGCTTGATTCTTTTCAACATGAGTAAGGAGGAGAACTTAAAACAGCAAGACTATTCCAAAAACCTAAATTATAGATGAATACTAAGTTTGTCTCAGAACTTTATCCAAATTTTGTGACTATGGACCATGTAAACCACTTCATTCATGCATGAAATAGCCTAGAAAACAATACGCTGCTACACGCAACTGAGAGTTTGAATGGTACGCAGATAACTCTCATGAACTCTGCAATCTAGCTGCTCTTTTCCACATCACTTTTATTTTATTTACCTAATTCCTCAGGACACTCCCGAAACCTTTAGAGCTGGTTCAGAGAGTTCGTAAGGCAAGAGTTGGTGGCGCATAAGCTCTTCTCCGGAAACTTTCGTGCATGCATCGATCACTTTTGCGATTGAATTTTGCTTAATAATCCTCGCAACGTCAGGGAACCACGAAATTACCAAATACGAAAAAAAAACACAATTTCCTCGTAACAAAAAACATAAATTATTTGCTCGGTTACTCTCTTTCGATAGGAGTGCCTAAAATTATCTAAAAAATGTTTCTGTCCGGTCTTTAAGGCAGAATAGAAAAAACGGAAAGGTGTTTACCCCTTACAAAAGCAAAGCAGAGGAAATTCAACATTTCATCAACTCATCTCTGAATGTGAAGACTTAAATTCTATGCTCAATCCACACAACTTACCGAGGCTTTATTGTGTGTTGTAATGAATATGTGTGGAATACCGACCAACTCGACAATCCTATCAATCATTTGCAACCTAACTTTGTCGACCTTTGTTTTCCTGTTCATTGTTGATTGGATCCCTTGACTGAGCACCATTTAAACTCTGGGATCAAAGAGACTAAAGAACTTTTGTTTGGCTAAAAGAAAAGTATATTTATTGTTTTGATTGTATCTTTAGCACAGCAACCTTGCAGAGGGATTTCATAATGGTTTTCAATTAAATAAAAAAACGCAATGGGAATGTTTGTGATCTAGGATTTCTTGAGCTACTTTAGTTTACTCGAGGAGTAAGATTTTCTCGGAGTTGTTTTCATTTTATCATGTTCCCATCAATAGGGTAGCTAATTAACAACCAATAAATCCTTGATCAGGATTCAGTCAATAAGGAAACCAAGGCTTGTTCAGAGGTCCCTTATTGTGTTCTTGTAGATATGTGAAGCAATACACAAGTCAAAGCTTTGGTCGTCAGTATCACAAATGAAATTGCTTTTGCTGAGTTGGGTCAAAGTAAAGCCTCGCTGACGTTCTAAGGCAGCTGATTGGTGAAAATTTTTGTCTTTTAAGATTTAGCGCATAGTCCTTGTCTTCAAAGGCTAGCATATAAAAAACCTCTCAGAAGATGGCTAGAGGTTTGCAGTCGACGTGACTGTATGTCTCTCTACTTTTCTAACCAGTCTGTTTGCACTTTCATTGTATTATTTATTACACGCATAAAGTTGTAACTTGACTAACATCAAGCAAAGGAAAACGGATGTAAAAAAGTAGAAAGCATCTGATTCATAGACACCTTTCAGTGATGAATTGATGAAAATTGAAATGATAGAATAGCTTATGCTCGGTGTACAATATATTCTATAACGCCGCATTCGATTTAACAGCTGGTCCCGGTTGTTCAAACCTTGGATAGCGCTATCTATTCTTTCTAGTACCTTTTTTGCTCTATACCAGAGATTTTGTAATTATTGAAACTAGGACAAAAAAATCGCGAAAATACTAACAAAAAACGAAACAAAACAATAACAACAAAAAAAGTTGAAAATCGGAAAGGTCAGGGAGGCTCTCGAGAAGTCTGCGAATTTAGCAGAAACCCTCTTTGGCTTTCAAATTTTGGGAAACTATGTAACTAGTGCAGCAACTGATTAAAACATCTGTTGAGCCTGCTAACAAACTATTGGAGGCACACTGACGGTGGGGCAAAAAATGAGTGAAATACAAAAAAAATAATCCCAAATATAACAAAAATAGCGATATTAACGAAATGAGTTATAATTTTATAAGGTAAGAAAGGCAAGTGTGCAAGGCCCTTAAAGAAGCAAACAAATTAAGAAAATATGAGAACTAACAAGGAATTTATCGATCTGCAATTTGAATCTGACTTAAGAATAGCAAATTAAACAAACAAAAGGATACAAAATGTGAGACAAGCAAACAAGACCCTCGAGAAGCGGCGAATGTAGCACAATTTATAGCAAAATTTACAAGGATTTTATATAAGCAAATTGCAATGCAAAGGTAAATGTCGAGGCCAAATCAAGCAAAAAATTATTTCGTGATTTTTTTAAAGGCCAGTGACTGCATCACTTTACATCTTGCTTATGATGAAGATAATCATACCTGTACCACTAAGTGAGATGAATAGGGGACCAGCGAGAGATTCTTGTGCACTTTTATAAGTCTTTTTCTAGCGACTGAGGTATCTGAACAATCTGAAAATGCACAGCTTTGTTAATGAGGGGTTTGCCGCACCCTGGCTAAACGCGGTGATCCATAAAAGCCTTATTCTCACAGTCTTTGCTAATGATTAGGGACAGAATACAACTTAATATTTCATTCGGACATTTATAAAATTTAACATGAAAAAAAATTATTATCGGCATCACACAATGTGTCGAATGGACTAGGCTTAATTAGAACCAGTAGAAATGCAAAAGCTATGATTGTTGCGAAATTTATTTATATTTTACCAAATATAATGATGTAATAAAGAACTTTCACGTGTTCTGAATTAAAGTAGACCCCTTATTCTTGCAACTATTCCCAAAGAGCAGAAAGAGGTATCAAATTTGAGCTTATCTTCTGAGCTTGCTCTGGTGACTGGGCCAGCCCGGCGGGTTAGACGAGATGTTTGTGTACTTGATAGGGTTCAATAACGCCCTTGAAAGCATTACCGTAAGGTTAAAAAGATGGCTTTGAACCTTGATGAAGACCTTTTAACGGTCTAAATGTTGAACCAGTTTTTCGTTTTTACTCGTTCAATACTTTTTAAAATAATTTATAATTTTATCACAACTTCTTCAATATACAAAAATCATTAAGAAATGTCAAGGACACTCTAGAAGTAATGATGCTGAAATTGAGTTGTTTTAAAGGAAAATGCATGAATATGTGAATATTTTTCGACTCGTAACAAAAGCGCAAAGGGATCAATTAAGCGTGTAATCTCACACGCCGGCGAACTACGTGCTCAGTTACACTTTCTATTTCCACCTTCGCAGTTTCGTTTTACAGAGGCTCGCATTCTTGATAAGTTTAAAAGGCAAAATCTTTGTCAACCGAGCACGCCCAGTAAACCGCATTTTCTACGACTTTAGACTATTTTTTTCTCCGTTATGATTAAAAGACAATTAAAAAAATATATATATATTATGCCTAAGGGACTTAACGCAGTAGCAAAGGCTGTAAAAGAAGGTCCATCGGCCACTAGACACGAGACACATTAATAAAGACCCCCTAACGACTAAATTATTACCAAAAAATATTTTACGGTTAATTTTTTTTACGACTAACGGCTAAAGATTTTCATTTTTAACGCCTTTAGATGATAAAGTCTTGGCAGTAAGTGTTATCTATCGAGAGCATCAAGACCACTCATTTTTTGGTATGAAGTTAAAAGTTCACTCAGCAAAGACTTAGTTCATTACTTGTATATGCTAGTTCCCTTCCCTTCTAAAAACCGCAACTTACCTTCTTTCCCAAAGCACAGGTATATCAACTCGTTCTAACAGTCAATTGATCGCCTGATCAGTGCAACTGCTTTTAAATGTACCCCTTTCCTATCACGTTGAAATGTGCACGTAATAAACTCAATTATGTTGCAACTTACTTCCTCTGAAACCGGTTATTGATTGTTGTGCTCCACGTCACTGTTAAGGGTGCTGTCCACTACTAAGCTGATAAGTTACGGTAAGACGTAATACGTAACCGGCTTTCAAATGTGATTGCTTAGGTCATTCGTTGTCTAACCACAACCACAACTAGGAATGCTTCATTCATCTAAAACAATGGTTTTAGTTTTTTCTTTATGATCGTTGGAAAATGTATTATTTTAGTCACGTCTTCTGGTTGGCGTCGCAAATGTGAACTCACTAGCTTTAATCAATCAGTAAGGTTCAATGTTGAAAAGTACCAGCCCGGCACTTTTGACTGGGGTAGGAATGTCTTCCCAAGTCTTCTAATGTGATCGAATCTGTTACGCAATTTTTTGGTGTAAATACAAGGCCATCCATCCTATTCAAGACACTCCGCCCACTCGAATCAAAGGTCAAATGGCTGGCCCCTGATAGACTTAATATTGAGAACTACAGTGTAGCTCAATAAAGGTGATGAAAATACAAGTCAAAAAAGATAACTATGACAACACTTGACTATTGATAACACTCCCATCCTCCCGGAAAAAAAGACTAACCCAAACCTAGACTTAAGGGGAAATGGATGCTTGGAAGTGAGCTATAGGGAAACACGATATCTTCACATTGATTTGCACTGATTTTTCTCCAATATAAGTCTTGAATGTGTTATAAACTTAGCCGAGCTTGAACCTTATGGGTATGGATAGAATTAAAAGGCCCCAAGAACTTATAAAAATCTACACGCATTTCCCATACCGACATTACAGCAAAGGCCTAACAGCTATAATCATTAAAGTTCTTGAAGGCCTCAATTAGAGGCCGCAGTGACGGTACCACTCCCTATCTCGTCATTACGTCCTTTATCATAAAAGATTGAAGAAGCCGTTAAGTAACGTTACCATGGGAGCAAAATTTGTGGACCCTCAACAAAACTTGGTCCTGCAGATATGGCGGCAATTTCGATCAGTATGCTTGCAACGTTCTTCGATGTTGAGCCAAAATCGATTAATCGGGGAGAGAACTACTACAATTCTAAACATGTTGAGTTTCTTGAATATTCTTAAGGATGTCATGAAAGGATCTGTTCGTAAGGCAAAATCAGCCAAAAGATTCGTGTTGTCTAGACTCGCCTAGCCAGTGCGGTAGGCTCTTGGTCAGTGCAAAGGAGCGAAAAAAGCTCTGGGAAACGATCCATCGATTCCCATTTCTTAAGAGAACAGGAAGCTTAATTGACCATGACTGCGGTGACAACAAGAACAAAAAGCAATATATTTAGATAAGTAAAATACCATCTTGGCCCGTGCATCACGCTTTTGTATATTTCTTTGCCTTTGTAGCACGACTCGGACGTGAAACCGTTTTCATCTTTTTCTGAACTTTGACACATTAAGAGTTCAACTCCAGTTAAATTACCCAAATCTTGATGAAGTTTGAAATAGCGCGAATTTTCTTTTCAATTAAAGTTTTCGTGGTTGCTTGAATCTCCCTATTTTCAAAAGTAGAGCATTTCTAGCTCATAATTCTCTGGCATCGTTCGTCAATGCAAATGGCCTTCTCTGTCAAGAAAGATTGTTGAGACCCAGAAAATTTTCTACCATGGTAACATGACGTCACACCTCTCCTCTCTATTACGAGGCATTCATGAAGAACATCACGCTCAGCCTCGTTCACTCCAACACCGTGTACATACATATATTTTAGCCTCTCAGTTAAAGCGCAAACGTAAGCTTAACAAAACGCTATCACAGTGTTCATTTAAAACTATAATGTCGTTTACGTATGATATACGTGAATAAGAGCATCCAGAGGGGTTAACTAATCTTATCAGTGACAGCAAGCGTCATGGACGATATTGCTTCCAAGACACGCACCATTAAAAAGCAATATAGCTGACATCCTACGGCCCACTACAAGTCGCGGAACTTTGGTTTCGTCTCATTTAACCGTGGTTAACATTAACTTAAGTTTGAACGACTCCTCACCTAAAAATTGTCACATGATCTTAAGTAGACCTTATTCACGATACTCGCAATCTTTGCCTGCGCTTTAGGATTGATGGGATTAAAGCAATGTCACATGGCATTTCAGGGGGCAAACAAACGACAAAATTTGCAAATCGACTTTGAGTTTGCGGTTTATATTCTTTTTAAACGAGACGACAAATTTAGTTTTTGTTGCACGCATGACTAATACGCACTGACCTCACCAACACTTTGAGGTCTTAAGCTCTTTAGCTCACCCCAACAATGCATAATTTACTACAAGCGGTAGAGTGATCAAACCAAACATTTGTAGGCCCGGGCCTACAGGTCTATAAGCTGGCTATGCCCCTGCTAGTGGCGATTGCTTAAAAATGTTCTGATTTAAGCCATATGTCAAATTCTTTATTGACCTCACGCTTGGTCGCGGATAACACATACTTTTATATTATAGGTTGAAGTGTATCATTGTTTTCGGTTTAATTACTCACGTGATTGCCACAGAGAAAACAGGGATCCACAGTTGAAAATGTTTAATTGTATTGGTTTCACGCGTTTTACGCATCCCGCTATGGTGAAGTTATGTCGCGTTTTTTGCCTCCAGTTTTGGTTTGGTTTCGCGGAATTTGGTTTTGGCTCGATCTGTTTGGTCTACCTGGGAAAGTTATTAGGATTTCCTTTAATTTTTTCTTGAAATCTCAGATGCTATTTAAAAGTTTACGAAATCCCAAGATTTTCGTAGACCTTTTTTCTTCACCATTTCCGAAGACGAAAGTTTCACGGGTCCTTTTTTACCAATGATAACCAACCCCAGCGAATAAGTTGGGAAACATTCAATTTTCGAAAATCGAAGGGAAATTATACTTACTCATGATACCCTATTCTAGACCGAAACTCTCTGATTTGTACACCCTGCTTGAAAACCATACACTTCACAGCGGCACACCTATATAGGCATGGGTCGCACCTGCGGAAAGTTTTCGTCTTTGCCGGCTAAAAAACCACGAAAATTCGAAACCGCAACCGGAAAAGAAAACTTTTAATCAAATCGAGGAGGGTTGCACTAGTAGTTACTAGTGGGAGTCAGTTGTCGTTGTTTTGACACATTGAGAACTAAAGTAGGCCAGATAGCAGAGAACACTAACTCTTCGTCGTCCGATCACAGGATCGTTTTCCTCCTTTCCCAGTTTCAGGAGGATGGGAGAGATAAAGAAAATAAAGTGCTTGGCTGCGAAGACTGCATTTAGCTTGGAGAATAACAAGCCTCTGACTGTACTTGCCTGGGTAGACTGTAATTGGTTCGCCTGTAAAGAGTTCCCGTAAAAACGTTGTAATGGCGAAGGATTATAAGCTTGTGAATTGCTCGCCTGAATAGAGTTTTCGTAAAAACGTTGAAATGGCGAAGAGTAGTAGCAGCCTCGTCCGTTCACAACGAAAGCGCGAAGGTCAGAAAGTTTCAGCGATTGTTTCAAGGATCTTCAAATTGATCGTGTTTCAAATTGATCATGTTTCCCTGACAAGCGCTGACAGTTATCGCTGTGATTCCTATTGTTTAGCGCGAGTTTTCCAAAATCTGCCTACCCCACCCAAGCACTACGGCGTCTTTGATGTATTTTGCGATTTTCAAAGTTTTTTCGAACTTAAAAACGTGGGGTCGCACTTGGCAATGTGCCCCGATGATAGATTTCTACCGTAAGGTAAACAAATTCTTCAAAAAATTTGCCAAGTGCGACCCATTCGATAGCCCATATATGGCAGTACCCCCCCCCCGGCTCAGTACCCAGAGACAGAAGTTGCCTTGCCTCGATTTCGAGATACAGTAGAACTGAAATTAACCTCGATGACTCGAATTCTGGTTCTTGTAACTCCACTCGTATACCATCATCTTATCAGCTCTTCTTGTTGTATAAGGGTAAAAACACTAAAAATAACACTTGTCAACAATGTGTCAATCTGATTTAAATTGTTGCAACGAAAGGATGACAATGTTTTAAAATAGAAATGCCTTATCATGATCATGTTACCGCTTCTTAAGGAAAAAAGTGAAGTTTTCACTGCACTATACACTGAAGTGCTAAAAAATCAGCCACTTTCAATTTTTCAATCGAACTGTTCTAAATTTCGTTTCTCTTCAGAGATCGAGTTCTTTACCGAAGTTCTACTGTGAGAATAATCGCATTGCAGCTGTCGTGCAAATTAAACCGAAGGCTGTTCCTGTGTTTATTGAACATGTATTAACTCCCACATAAAAAGAGAAAAAAAATTAATAAAAATACCATTCTCGCACAGAACCTTTTCGCTGCATTATAGCAACAAAACACTTGTTTTAAATTTCTTTGACGAGTGGCAACCTTTTTTTCAGATTCATCACAATGGTTCATTGCCTTCAATTTCTCTTTTTATGAAATTGTCTTCGGCAAGGGTCGGAATACACTGATTGGATATAAAAAATCTCGCAGACAATGAGTAAACAATGTCGCTTCAAGGTAAGTTGCCGGCTGGAGCCGCTTTCGTAAGAAATGGATATTCGATATGTTTTCTCGTTTTGTAGTACTAATAATTTAATTAATTTAAGACTAATCTGTTTTCATTTAACAAAAAGCGGTCTGATTATTCATTAACATTGCAATATAGAGGTGAAAGTTGTATTAAACAAATGATGTTCTATTTTCTCGAAGGTGATTTAAAAAAGTGAAAAAAGACAATGACTCATTGGACACGACACTCTTAAGTGCTAGATGTCAATAAAAAATGAACAAATGTGATATTAATTTTCGTATGTTCAGGCTTACAGGTGTATATTCTTTATCATTTTTTGTAGTACGGAAAAGGGTTCGTTACGATTTACATCGTGATTATCAACAATGTACTCACAGCAAAAGGCGGAATTAGAGAAAGAGCTGGCGGATAGAGACGGGCTTTCAGTGGCTATAGAATCAGCTATAACTTTTATTAACCTATTCAGCGCCATCAGCGGAAATGTGTTGGTTTGTTGAACAATTATAAAATATCCACGTCTTAGAAACACCGCAAACATATTCATTGCATGTTTGTCGCTCTCCGATGTTCTCTTAGCAGCTCTGGGTTTTCCTCTAACTTTGGCTGTTCTACTAACCGGACGGTGGCCTTTTGACAAACCAGCGTGCACTTTTCAAGGATTTGTTTTCACCGTATTCGGCACATTTTCTCTTCTTATAGTGACCCTAACAGCAATTGCACGTTATTTCAAAGTGACTAGGCCGTCATTACACAAAAAAGTCTACATAAAGAGCAATATTGTCCTATTTATAACAGCAGCATTCATTGTATCAACGATTTTCCCAACGTCTTTGATACCATACAACGGATTTTCATTCCATCCCGGAAAATTCATCTGTATTTATGACTGCAATAAGGTGAAAGCTCTTGGGTGTATTTGGATGAGAATATTTTTCACCGCAGCTTGCTTCGGCCCAATCGTGTTCTGTTACATCTGCATTTTTTA
The DNA here is from genome assembly GCF_958299795.1 of Porites lutea. Lineage (NCBI taxonomy): Eukaryota > Metazoa > Cnidaria > Anthozoa > Scleractinia > Poritidae > Porites > Porites lutea. The sequence goes on along the minus strand of NC_133203.1, from coordinate 15,624,192 downwards.
TTCTGTCCGGCATCATAACATACAGTTAAAGAATTCAAGAGTGGAACACAACGAAGAGACAAAGACACAGTTATATGAGGTGAAAGTCACAAAGCTTCTATTCACCATAGTCATAGCATTTACGTGTTGCTGGTCTCCATTTGTTGTCATCGATAGCGTTGGTTTCTTTACTGGAAACTATTGGATGCCCCGTGAGGCTTACATGACGTATACAAACCTTGCTGGTTATAGCTGCTCTGTCAATCCCTTAATATATGGAATATTTAACCCTCAACTCCGGCAGGAACTTGGTAAAATAGTGAGGTGTAGGACAAACAGACGAGTGAATATCCAACCACAATTTTAAGTATTGAACTTCCGGCAGAGCCAGGAGTTCACATTACAGAGGCGTCTGTATTACTGTCACACCTCCTCAATAAGGACATCAAAGGGACAGAGTCAAGTGTCTACATTACAGAGGTGTCTGTGTTACTGTCACACCTCCTCAATAAGGACATCAAAGGGACAGAGTCAAGTGTCTACATTACAGAGGTGTCTGTGTTACTGTCACAACTCCTCAATAAGGACATCAAAGGGACAGAGTCAAGTGTCTACATTACAGAGGTGTCTGTGTTACTGTCACAACTCCTCAATAAGGACATCAAAGGGACAGAGCCAAGTGTCTACATTACAGAGGTGTCTGTGTTACTGTCACACCTCCTCAATAAGGACATCAAAGGGACAGAGTCAAGTGTCTACATTACAGAGGTGTCTGTGTTACTGTCACAACTCCTCAATGAGGACATCAAAGGGACAGAGCCAAGTGTCTACATTACAGAGGTGTCTGTGTTACTGTCACAACTCCTCAATGAGGATGTCAAAGAGACAGAGCCAAGTGTGCACATTAGGGAGGTGCCTGTATTACAGTCATCTCCTTTGCAATATTCCATATTATTTCAAGATACTGTCTGTAATTTACCTTTGCCAAAGACTTGGCTGCTGTCCGAAATAGTGTAAGGTGAGGGTTGAGTTGTAACGGTAAGGTTTCAATGACATTGGTGTCTTCGGACACAGACAAGGTGTCCGTAAGGTATCCGTAATATATTTATGGGAACAACTTAGAACTAGTTTTCACTATTTCGTCTTCCAGTGAGATCAGAGGTGTTTCAATCACCGAAAATAAACCGTACTGACTCTTTTACTGGGCTGCAGTGTCAACGTCACGCGGTGCATCAATCGTGCCATCAATAAAAATTGCGGAAGCTAAAAATACGAACGCACACAGAAAAATTCTTTGAAGGACCTCTCCTAATAAAGGGTTGGTAGTGAGTCTGGGAATGTTTATTAACACAAGTAGCTTTGAATAGTTTTAGTGCAGCCAGGAACCTCAAAGAAGGAAGCACTATGCGCACCTGTTAAATACTTTAATGTTTATGTACATTGCGAGTTGTTTATATCCTTTACAACGGACTTGCAACATTATTATTGTACAAACTACTATTTGCTTCTGTCAATAAATTTATTGATACATGCCCTTGGTGGAACCCCTGCTGATCAAGAAGCGTTTCGTAAAAAGGGAATTTCCTGACAGCAGTTACATTATAAAATGTTGCTTTTCGATCAGTGACGTTAATGCGTTAAGACTCTAAGGAGTTGGCCATCCTCAGGGTCGAGTTGTTTGAAAGACAATTAGTGAAAATCCCAGAATAGATACTATTACAACTCCCTCTCCTCTGCCTAGCCTCCCGCTGAAAATCCGAAAAAAAAAATTGAAAAAAATAGAAAGCGTTCGTTCCCCTAGACTACAGAACATCCTGTAATTTTTGTGTAGGTCAAAAATGCGGGAGCGGCCAAACCAAAGACCTGGAGCGGAGTCAAAACAAAGTGTGAGACTGGGGACAGACAAAAACAATACGTTTTATCTTTTTCTCTCACCTTACACGCCTCAATGACGTGTATAGGCTCGCGCGCTCTTCGCGAAAATCACATGCGGGTGCCTTGAAAAACCGATTTTGAGGAAAGAACCGACTGTTTTGCGGTTTAGCGTTCCTCGCGCGCTTTCTTTTACAAACGAAAGCGTGTACAAGTGTCTTATAGTCTCTACTAGGAGCCATCATTACACTGGTCACAGTAAACGATGTCTAGTTTTTAAGTGCAAACGAGAGTATATGGGTTGTCACGGTAACTAAGACTGGTTTTGCGCTTATCAAGTGGTTCAAAAAAAGTGAATAGCCGGATAAAGCACAATCCACTGGAAAACTCAATTAGTTTTCTTAATACTAATCTACTGGATATGGATTTATTCTTTGAACAGCGCTATCCACCAGCTTTTTGAACAACTGAAGCCTCTTCAACAACTCGGCCCAGGCAAAGCAAAATCGAAAAATGGATTAGAACGCACTTCGTTTATAACCAGCCGATTACGTTCTCGCAATTTTTATCTTTTAAAGATATGAAATAAGGAGAAATAAGGCATTGGATTAATTGAGACCGTGCCTGTTGTACGAAATAGCGAGATGTTTTCTTAATTTAAAGTATATGTGTGTAAGTCCAGTCCATATTTAACGACAAAACGTCCAGCGTCTTGGCTACATAGCAATCAAACGAGTCAGGCCCTCAAAGCTTGACGTGCTTTATCCAGGATTTCTTTTCTGATTTTTGGGTAGTTTGGATGCTGGTTTAAAACCTGCAAAGGAGTGAGTGCAGGATGAGTGAGTGTTTGAGTGAAAAACTGAGAGAGTTAAGATGAGGGGAAGCTCTCGTTTAAGTGCTACGTATACGAAAAAACAAGCAACAACAACAACAACAACAACAAAGAAAACAAAAGAACAAATGGTACCTCCGCAGCGCGCTTCAAAGTAAAAAGATGGTATCCATCTCTTACATTTATCAGTTTGCGTGAAGCACTGGCAAGTGAAAAGAAGCTAGCTAGCTGAGAAGACATTTGTACGCTAGCTAATATGGACTTGCATTTCAGTAGCACACGGCGAAAGGTTTAAGCAAATTCTAAGTCGGTCCAACTCTGCTGTTGGTAACTTATTCGATGTAGCGTACCTCCACTACAATAATTAATCTCGCTCAGACAATTTAACCATTTCTAGTACTATAAAAATAGAATAGAATAGAAAAGAAATTTGTGAGAGAACACAGTAGTACCTTATGACATACGTCAATAGCGTCCACCAGGCGCTTGGCCTTGAGATAGTTGAAAGCCAGTCGATAACCTAAGAAGATCATGAAATAATGAATATATTTAATTCATATGTATTCAGTGCTTGATGAAGAAATAAATGTAAAGAATGCATTTGCAGTAATTTACTTTGGACAATTTCATTTTAAAAGAAAACTTTTGGTGATTAACACCCCCTTTGAATATTTCTAACGAACTACTTCTTGACAAAAAAAAATTGAATCTCTTCACGGCAGCTATCTTTACTGAATTTCTTAATCAGACCTGGACGTTCACAGACACAATTCAATCTATGAAAAAGGTTTTTCACCATTGTATAATTGATGTGAAGAATAAAAATTATTTGCAATACTTTCTCTCACGTCTAATTCCACATTTTTATTTTATTATTATTTTTATATTTTTTTATTTACGAAATAGATTTCTTTCATTGTCTTTCATTGTTTTTTGTTCCTGCTGTTACCAAAGCATTTAACAAACTAACAGTCAAGGCACAAAGAAGATTATAATAGGTAGCAGGTGGGGATTCATTCGACATTTCAGATTAGGGGTATTCATCCAAAGCTTGCCAAAGGCTTATTAAATATTTTAGATTTACAGTCTTTCGACTTTCTCCTTCTCTTCTTCAAGAGCAGGAGTAAGATTTTTGCGAGTTTCAGAACAATTTCCGTCAACGGCTTTTAGCTTTTCAAATAATATGTGTAACATACCAATTGTGGGGTTGTTTTGGTTGCCGTAGATCCAAGCATTCTCATAGTTTTTGGCAGCGTCTTTGTAAGCTTGCTCCTTTTCCATAATATAACCCATATACTCCCAGGCCTTGCAACACGACTGTAAAAAGGATACAATCATTGAGTTCAGTTACAAAATACACTGGAATCTTTATTCAGAGGGCACCCTTGGGACCAAGGAAAGTGTCCCTGAATAGAGGTGCCCCCTGAACGGAGGTTGGGCTGGGTTTTGTTAATAATCAAGCAACAAATAAAATATTTTTCTTTTATTCTGTCACGGCATCTGCTGCAGTTATTATTTCAAGCAGCTAGATAATGTATTAAAAAAAAATCATGATTAACATATCTCTGCGACGCTGTGTGTTGAATTCCCACAAGTGCAGTACATCGATTTAAATTTATATCGTTCATGCTTTAAAAGCTGTCATCACTGTGACTGATGTAACTTTGTAAATTTGTCATCGACTTTGTGGTCAGTTATTTTTTGAGCGCTAAGGTGCGCCCTGAATGGAGGTTAGACCCAGGTTTCGGCACCCAGGAAAAGTGTCCCTTTCCCCTGAATAGAGGTGTCTCAACAACAGAAGTAACATATACAAAGATTATGTGAACATTTTTCCGAGACCAAATTTTGTGTCCTCTCAATGGAGCTGTCCTTTCAATAGAGGTGTACCAAAGGAGAGGTTCCACTGTACACAAAAAGGAATAACAACAACAACAATAGCAATAATAATAAAAATAATTTTACACAACGCCTTCGTTAAAGAGAGTTGTCGATCACCTGAAATCTTAACCGGGGTACAATACACTCACAGGGATTAAATAGGGCAATTTGTCCGGAATTTTTATTATTAAACAACATCTATTTCAAAATGAGTAATGCATCGATATCGTCTAATATAACTTTAGTTTACTCGTTCATATTTTTGCAAATTTTTAATAGAACCGGCTTCCCGTACAGAGTTACATTGATGACAATTCTATATAACAACGTAAATTGGAAAAGAAGGGTTAATGTTATTAGACCAGTGGGGTATGCTCGCCTGCTGGACCAGCAATGTTGAATTCTTAAGTAACAATGATATATGAAAATACGATTTTTTCAGCCCCTTTCATCCATAAAATAATATATCATGCGATTAACTAAGCGTTTCTAACCTTATTATACTGTAGGCATTTCTTCAGCAAGTCACCAGCCATATCAAACTTGCCAGACTGAAAGTATAATAATTTACGCAAAGGATTAAACAGTGATTTGGGACTATTACCAGAAGCTTGTGTTATGGTTCTTCTACTGTCTTGAATATGAAAATATAGTGATCGAGCAAACGGAGGATAAGTTGAGCAAAAAAGTTTTCCTCTTTAGTTGTTTTTGTCCCGCATGGTACAAGAGTATGAGATGAAGCAAAACATGTGACTCATCGTAATAAGTGAATGAAGTGCAACATTGACGATAAAATTTTCACTTATTTTTCTGTACCTGGATATAAATGTCCGCCAGTAGAAGCCAACTTCTCTCGAACTCCTCTGCCTCCTAATGAAAGAGTACGATATGTTAGTTGCTGAACAAATTTATAACCTTAATTTCCCTTATAAGTCTCTTCGAGCTACGCCGGAAACTTAAGTCGGTTAGCTGATGAGTCCAACCACTTTTATTCCACCTTTTGCAATGCGTCATTTGGTAATCGCAGCACCAAACTACCCGGAAGCTGCCTTCTGATTGTTGTAAACTCTACACCTGGGGTCAGTTTTATAAAACCTTTAGTAGTGTGATTTACAAGTGTAGTTATTGTTTCAGACTCTAAAACAATGGTCACTCTTGTAAATTACACTTGTAAAAGATCTATAAAATTGAAACCTGGCCTCGTTTCAAGCATGCCCTCGTCGCTTTCCAACCCCGACTGTGTGACGGGCCCAAAACAGATAGTGTCTAAGGATACTGTACCTCTGAGTTCCAGTTCATTTTGGCGATCCTTTTCAGCTGATTACGAGCCCTGGGAGTCTGCTTTAAGTACATGTACGCTGTAGCCATGCCCAACAGAGCCGGTACACAGTCATTCTACAAACGTATGACAGCAATTAATCTTGTTAATAAGTAACTATTTACCTTTAGCAGTTAAGGAAGAGAAATGTGAGGAGATTAAAACTGAACAGGAATTTTCAGTCTGTAGTTTATAGTTTTTCATTATGAGTAAGGCTACAGTGGTGAGTTGCTGTTACTGGTTGGTTATGTTCCGATTCACAAAGTACAGATAACAATGGGGCTTTAGCCTTTAAACCTTCAAAATTTCTTAAAATGGGCAAGTAAGGAGTTTAAACAACCGCGTCGGCGACGGCGTTGCTTCAAACATCATTATCAATCCATTTGTCTCACGAAGGCCTCTTTGCTGAAGATGGATTCTCTCGGACCCTGTCGTACAGACACCTGCTTAAAGGGGGCCATTGCCACTCCTGAAGGAGGATCATGAGCTACACCCAATTGAAATAACGTTGTCTTAGAAAAATGAGAAAAAGGAAAAAGCCAAATAGGAATTAAATAGGCTAATTAAGCCACATTCTCAGGGTGGAGCTCATTTGCAGCCGTTTTATTTCCCCGCTGCCAGGATTTTTTGTTTTTTTTATTGTCTTTCAGCTTTAAAGCAAAAGCAAATTGAACAGGCAAATCAGCACGACGTCCATGTGCGGATGTTGCAAATAAAATCATTGGACTTATTAGCCTAATTAATCCTATTTGGCTTTTTCTTTTTTCATTTGTCTATGACAAAGTTTTTCCAATTGTGTAACCCAACCAGTCCAGGAAAGTTGGCCGCAGAACGGGTCTACGTCCCCTATCCATGTTTTTAAAAGAGAAAACGAAAATCGTCGTTGTGCTTACATCATCTGTAAAACGGAAATTTGGCAATTTCATGTCGTAGTCGTGCGGTGATAGCAAGGAAATGTACAAAAACAGTGTCGGATGCAAGTCGGTGGGGAGTTGCTGACTTTTTTTCCTATTGAAACCTTTGCTTTTTTGACGTTCTCGTTGGCCTTACCAACTGACGGGAACAGTGCACATGTGTAGGGCTGGTAATGCATGGGATCGCTATAACAATGTTTTGGGTCGTCGACGATGAGATAATAATGCCTAATACCAAGTTTATCTTAAGGTATCAGCCACCCTTAAAATTGCTATTTTTCCATATTGAGGTTTCAACGTTTTCAAATACGTATGCTTGAGAGCTTTCTTTAAAAAAAAAAAAAATCAGAAGAAAATATTATTTCTGTCGAAAGATATCGGGGGTAAAAGATTTTTTCTCGTTAATTATCTTTATTGAGCGTTGACAAGATCTGTCATACCCGTGTCATATATCAATTAACTTCCCTGTGTACTAGTAACGTGATACCGAGTGCGTGCTTCGACACAACACGTGCAAATTGTCTTCGGGTTGTTTATAGCCTTCAGTATTATTCTCCGTGGATATTTAGCGTTTGCTTTGGTAACAATGCCGCAAAAAAAGAAAAGGTCGTGTCCGTTTTCGTCATCGAAACCGAGAGCGAAAAAGAAATCGAAGAGCGAGTTTGACAAAGAATGGGCCGCAAAATTGGCAGAGAGCGATAAGGGCTCATTTTATCAGCAAGAGAAGTGGCTCGAGGAGTTGGATATTCAGAAAAGCGAAAATGCTGCAGTTACTGAGAGTTCAAGCTGCTCCAAAATCCAGCTTGAAATTAAGCTCATCGACCCCATCTGCTGATGGAACGTGGAAAACAATAAGCGATCGAGCGGAAAAGTTGCTTGAGAAACTGGACGAGTCTGTATCTTGTCGATTTTGCCAGGGAAGAGTCCAAGTCATGGAAAATGTAGCGACTAAGCATGGACTTGGTTCTACCTGGAGAATCCAGTGAGAGAATGAAAGCTGTCCGTCGCACAAGACAAATTCTGTTTTTAATTCTTCCGAGAAGAGCAGAGCGTTTGAAATAAACCGGGCCTCAGTTCTTGGCCTTCGAGCAATCGGTGGTGAACATTCGGCGGCTTCAAAGTTTCTTAGCTTCCTCGGTCTGGCGCCGATCAACAAAAATGCCTGGGCGGATCATACAAAAAAGATCGAAGGAGAGGCAAAACTTTTGCTCGAGAAAGAATTAAACCGTGCTTCTCGTGGTGTAAAAGAGTGGAAGTTTTCCAACGGAGAATTAAACTGTTCACTTGCTTGCCGAGAAAGTTTGTTCCTGTTACATGTTACCTGTCAAAGTCCCATTGTTAGAGAAAATTGATCCCTCTCTGATATCAATCAGAATAAACATTTAGGTGTTATAATCTCATTCCAGGTAGGATGCCGCCAAAAATGTATTTTCTATTTTATCTCCGAACCCAAATTTTGCCGATCGACTCGTACGTTTTGAACTCCAAGTCGGCAGCCTTTCAATCAATTTGGCTGAAATTTGGCCAGAGTGATGCCATAGATCTCTTCTACAAAACCGTGTCTGCGAATTTTAATACTCCTTTTCATTTTAAAGCTAGAGCTTTTTTTCCACAGGGAGTGTTGACTAATTGCCTTCCCCAACTTCATTTGCTAATAAAAGAAAAACAGACGTACTTGTCAAAAATCTGAGACACGGTTTTTTAGTGGAACGTGTTGAGAAGCGAATGCGTTGTTAATTGTTTTCTTCCGTTTATTTCCGGCGGGAGTGGAACATGATTTATAGAGACGTGTACTTTTACACAAAGCGTTCCAATTTCGAAACACATTTAAGTAAATCGTTTTTGTTAGTTCAAATCCATAATCTGGAATTATTAAGCTTTTAAAAAATATATGGTTTATAGGGGTTTTTATAAAAACAACTAACGCTACAGCGATCCGCGCGCGGACGGTCCTGAAGGGTGGCTGATACCTTAAGCCCCCCTTAACAGCAAAGCTAAAACACGTCTAACACTTGTATTTTTAAATAAAACATAAAATTTCTACATGAACCGATTGTAAAATTGGTGTTTCAGTTTTCTGCCGCCGATTTCCATTCTGTTAAACCTACGTTAATTAAACTTGTTTTGCTGGTTCGAAAAAGGCGTAACCCACAAGCCCTTCTCGTTAAAATCTTGTTATATTACTGCAGGACCCGTGTGTTCAAGTTCATGATGTCCAGGCTATGCTGATGACAGCTGTCCATGGCTACTCTCGGGTTCACAGTCACCTTCACTGACAAACCAAGGTAGAGGTGATATTTTCCGAGAAAAAGTTTCCGGAAAACATCTAGATTCGAGGGAGACGATCTTGTGTGATTCACGATGGCCGGTCTATTAAGTGATTTGCTATATAGCACCACAAAATATTACGAGATCCGTCGGTCAACATTCAAGGGAACAGCGTAACGTTACCTTCTGACCTCACGGATTTAGCAACATTGCTCCATTAGACACTTTGGCCGGAAAACTATTAATTGAGATGCCATGTGACCTCGAGTTAGGCAATGAAAGCGACCGCTGTAAGAATTAACGCCTGCGTCGCAAGTGGAGGTTGGGTGCCCACGGGCCAAGGGGCTGCAACCGCAATACACCCCAAGGCGGAAGAACACCTACAGGCCTACCAACCCGCAACCCAGCCACGAGCCCCCCCTGCGCCCAGCCCCCCACTATAGCAACCGTCACACTGAGGCCAGAAGCCCAGTGGAAGTAAAATGAACCAACCCCTCAAAGAATAAATAACTAAATAAATAAATAGATAAGAAAGAAAGCGGAGGGAGGGAGGGGAACCAAGAGAAACGCTACGCTACTGGAACGCCACGCCACGCCACGCTAACAAAGCTTCGAGTACAACGCAAACACAACGTAGGCACGTGGCCTCCGCATGCGCCAAAGCGACATACCGCTGGACAGGAATATGCCCCCATGCTCACGAACAATGGTAAACGCTACAAACGCAAACATAGTCACGCACAACGCTACAGACGACCAACGCGCTACCAAAGAATGCCAAAACCACCCGAGACCATAGCTCCTAGTCGTTAACTACATTAAATATGATTTAATAGTATTAAACATTTTAGCTATATGACTGTCAGAGTCTATTATCATAGCTTAGTAGCTATGGCTAATTTTGTCCCCTATTTTAAATACCTCAGTTGTGGCGATTTCCATGAACTGTGCTAAAGCTTTCTCCACGTTAGGTTTAGCCTTGGAAGCCATAAGAACACTGTTTTCAAGGATGCGATACTTTATAGGACTTCCCTTTGGCTTGAAATCCTGTGAGAGTAAACATGAATTCAAGGCGTTATGGCATAACAAATTGCCTTGCATGGCGGTCAATTGACAATCTGAAGGTTAAACATAGACTTGCGAGAAACTTCTTTACCTTTATGAATCAACGTGGTGAAGAAGTTGATCTGATATTCTTAGGGAGCTACTTTCGCCTTAAAAAAAATAAACTTAAAGAAACGACCTAAAGTTTGAAAAACAAAGTAAAAAGAGTGCTACTCTTTTCGCTGCATTAAGACGACAAAGACAAACACAAAACAGAGAACAAAGAGAGTAGCCTTCATTTTCTTGATCTCTCATCATATTTCGCTGTCGGAAAAGAGGAACTTGGCATAGAAACGCTTCGGTCTCAGGCTAACAGGGGTGGTTCATGATAACCATGAATTCGACACATTATTTATTTCTTTTTATTTAATCAGACACGAACACTAAGGCGCAGCCTAAGCAAAAAAAAAAACGAAAAAAAAAATTCAATAACAACACCTTCAGCAGCTTCTCGGCAGTGCGAACAGCCATCATTTCTGAATCCTGTTTCTCGTTTTGACTGCACAAAAATAATAATAAAGGAAAAGGAAATAAGATAAAGAAAAAAAGTCGATGATATTGAAGAGATAGAAATGCTGAAGCTGAAGCTCAGTATTATTTGAACGGTAAAGTTTACAGTGACCCCGTTGGTTGAAGGCTAAAGACGTTTTCTTTTCTCCGCCACTCGCAAATGTACGTTCTTACTAATACCAGGATGAGGATTAAAGTTTGCAATTCATTAAAGGGTCTTATTTTAGGCTTCAGCACATTCTTGTGAATGAATGTTCTACTTCCCATTCACACCAACGTAGCCTGAGAAAACAGCCGACATTTGGCGACGCTACCACTGGTTTCCCCGCCAAATGACGTCTGAGAAACGAGCAAAATTCTGCGCTCGTTTCGATTCTCAGACGTCATTTCGCAGGGAAACCAGTGGTGGCGTCTTGAAATGTCGGCTGTTTTCTCAACCTCGTTCCCAGGGTTCTCTCCTACCCGCCCTACGGAGACCCTGGACCCTAGACCAGCGTTTTCCAAGGTCTCTCTCTCTCTCGCTCCGTAGGGCGGGTAGGAGAGAACCCTGGGAACGAGGTTGCTGTTTTCTCAGGTTAAGACTAACGGTGTTAAACATCTTTTTACAGTTTACATTCAGGGTGATTTTGAAAAAGAAAAAAGGATTTTCCCCAGTTTGGCTAACATGAATAACCCAGCTTGTTCAACCATAATCTAGTGTTTCACTGAAGCATCACCGTACTTTTCTTATTAAAAATATAACTCCTTCATAAAATGAACATATTTACCTCACATCTCCATCCACCGCATCAAACGTTTCTCCTCCCAAAGTCTCGTTATCTGGATTCAGGCAGATCTCGATCATGTTGTACACTGCTTTCTCACCCCTGATAAAATCAACAAATAAATGACGCATTTGGCAACTGACGAAATTATTATTGCAGCTAAGGGGAAGAGAGAACGAAGAAGAAATTCAACGTTGGAGGTTAACTTGTACTAAGAGATCGGCTAGTGCTGTTAGGAGGATTTGAGAAATCTGTCCCATAGATCGCAAGAAACTAACCTGTTATCGTTATGACAGTCATATCATGAGAGTCACGCCTAAAAGGCTTGGACCAGCACTGATTCGAAGAACCTCAAAAGGCCACTCTTCAGTGCATGCAACGCTATTAAACAGCATAACGTCTTTTAAATGTCTCCACTTGTTATTGATTCAACAGCAAAAATAAAGAGTGCAAAGCTGTCGCTAAAACCTACCATTCTGAATCTTTTCTTGCAAGATTGAAATGTTTAAGAGCTGCTGTGGGGTTTACCGTGAACCTAAAACCGTTTAATGAAACAAAACAAAATGAGAAGGCGAAAATTAAACGCCAAATTATAACGGTAAACGGTGAAAATGAAGGTGATGCGATGACGATGACAAAAAACAGCAACTTCAAAAATAAGATGCCAGAGTCAAGGAGATTCATTCATAAGAACTTTAAGCTTGAGTATAGGCGAACGAATACGAATACGATAAAGGCATTTCAAGCCAATCATTTTCCCAGAACTTTTGCTCTTTCTTGTTGTTGACCACTCAAAACAAAGAAACGTACGGGTGTGACAAGGGATTGTCTAAAGTACCCAATACTCGGTTAGAATACTCGAACTCGTGCTCGATCTCGTATTCATAGTCCAATCTAAGTTCCTAATATTGTTTCGCTAAACCCCACAATTTCCCTTCCCAGATATTACAACCTAGTCAGGAGATCTGTACATAGCACCTCACCAATTAAACAATCCTTTACAATAATTCAGTCCAGAGTCAGTGGCTGCGCGGAGGATGGCACTTTCAGCCTATGTAAAGTAAAAAACAAATAAGAATAATTATAAATAATAAAAAATTACTAGTTTAATACAATGGTCAGTCTCGCTATTGCCCTGAAAGTTTCTTCTAGTGAAAGTAAAAGAATGCTTTCGTTTAATAATTACGCCATCTTGAGACTCGACCACGAGAACCGATATTCTAATTTTTCTGGCAAATAAAAGGCTTTGGCGGGAACAATTTACATCAGATTACTAATCTACCTAAAAGCTATCTATGGTTCAACCACTGCCACGCAATCAAGGTTCTGCTCGATTTTTCTTGACCGTCGCTCTTAAGCCAGCGGCCTTACAAATACCAAACCTACCTGTTCCAGATATTTTGAACACTCGTCTAACTTCCCTGCCCTCCTTAGAAGATTGATAAGCCGAGCCAGTGCACTAAAATGACCTGTAATAATAATAATAATAATAACAACAACAAAAAAAAACAATAAAAAAAAGGAATGGTAACATCAAAATTCGAATTAAACTACGAACACCTGAAACATGTTAGGCGATGCTTCATGAATACATTGACAAGGCAAAATTGAGGGATCCCTTTATTTAACAGAAAAATGTATATCGTAAGCTAGTCGAAAATGAAAACTGGTCGATGCTTGACTTAAAAGACAGATCCATTCTACAAAGAACCAACAGAAGGGGGGTCTGGGGCCCTTTACTTCCAATTTCCAATACCGTAAATCTTCTATTAACTCTATTAAGGCCCCCTTCTCAAATAAACCCTCTCCGTCTAATAAGCCCCCCTCCCCCATTTTCAGGGAAAGAGTGTTAATAAGCCCCCCTCCCCTCCCCTAATTATTCTTCACTAATAATCAATCACGACTGCAAAACTTCGTGCGGACTAACTTGGGATGGTTTAGTTCGGATTTGATTCTGACCCTCGGCTGTATGACCCAACACTTTTTGTACCTGAGCCTTTCCACTTTGTATTCTAGTTCTTTATGGAGAACTGATACTATCGTCGTTTCTAAATTGAATAAGCCCCCCGTCTCTATTAAGCTCCCCCGTCAAATGGGCTTGAAATAAATAAGCCCCCCCCCGGGGGGGGGGCTTAATAGAGGATTTACGGTAATTACCAGTCCCAGAAAGCTGTCTTTAGCTAACCGTCTTCAAATTCAGAATTGAATCTTTGCGGTCCGGTTAGTTAAAGGGAGTTTAGCCAGTGTTGACCAAAACCGTGTTCTAAGCCATTCTCAATTTGCTCAACGCTTTACTCTAAACACCGGTTATAGTGAACATTTTCAAGAAAGAAACTGCGTAGACTGAAAGAAACATTTATCTTCATAAAATATACCACTAAGAAAGTGATCTGGAGGTTCAAAGATTTGCTAAACAGCGGCCTAAGTTAGACTGCCTTTAAATAAACGACCCTGATTAATAGTTTTGAAAGTATTACAATAAACTACCAGTTAAAGAAACAATATGCGTTGGTTTCTAAGCTGTAATTAGCACTACCATTCTTACAGATTTTAATTCTAAATACGGTATCAGGCCCAAAACGTTACCAGAACAGCAAATAAAGAGCTCTTGCCCACAAGCAAGAACTCTTTAAACTCTGCAGGAAAAATGGGGAAACAGACATTGGTAGCCCGCTTTAATTACGGTAACATTCAAACAGGCGCCCGTTTAACCAAACTATGTCATTTTTATGTTTAAATCTGAGCCAACAAGGGAGCTCATCTGTGAACAGTTGATAACTAGACTAACCTGGTTTTCGTTCTAAAAGCTGTTGAAAATGAAACGTAGCAGAATCGTATTCGTTTTTCCTAAACATTAAATCTGCCATCATCTGAAACAAGACAAATGAGAGACGTTTTTAGATAAAACAAGACAATAAAGAGAAAGAAGCCATTAATCCTACATGTTCTTTGGTATACATCAACTCTACACAGCACAGCACTTTTTATCCTTAACGACTTTAAGACAACGGGGATGGATTACGAATTTTCTTTTCTATTCTTCCTTTTTGAAAAGTCACAACAAATGTAAAGGAGCACGTTAACAATCTTCTTCAACTTTGTTCATTCCTGCCTCCTTTTGTTTGTTTGTTATTTATACCCTCTTTTAATGTTTTGAGCGCTGGTATTTTTTACGCCGATTCACTCAATTTGGTAGCAGTTCCTACTGTTAGAATTTTGACAAACTTCGTGACAAAGCTCCTTTAAATATCGGCTATTTTCGCTATTAAATTTCCCTCGTGCCGCAATCTTGGATTCTCATGAGGTCGCTTGGTAGCCGCTATGCGAAGAATTACCTATAGTCGTTTGTATTTAATAATGGCAGCAAGCGAATGATGTAACAAAAAGAAAACTGGTGGTACGCAATAGTTAAAAGCAAAAAATAGGTGCTTTCCTTATCAACACTTTTGCTCACTTAAATCGTCTCGCTTGTTAGAGAAAAAAATGGAATTTTACCTTTCTTTTCGACCAATTTAAGGTCAATTTGCAGTAATAGTGGGGAGTTTCTTTGAAAAAATAGAAACGATTGAGTAAATTGTAATCGATACGGATATAGAACCATGAATAACGATACGATGATAAGAAAAACGTTTTTTTAAAAATCTCAACTTACGACGGTAGCGTCATCGTTTTCCGAGTCCATTTTGAGGAGTTGTACACACTGTTGTTGACAGGCGTCCAGATCATCTACTGTTAGATACATTCTGGCCAGCTGTAACATGGCCTGGAACAACAAACAAAGACATTAGCGAGAAGATGAAAAACTAGAAGTAATCCAGAATAACGCAAATCATATAATTATCTGTCTACTATCATAGGTGACTAATCATTCCTTAATTTTGGCCCGAAATTTCAGCATTTATTATATCTGTATTTTTCTTCTTACCGGTAAGTATGTTTCATCATATGTCAGTCCTTCCTTGTAAAAGTTAATGGCCTTGGCGTAATCTCTGGCAGTGATCGACAGCTCCGCCATTTCTGCACATATTCTGTCAATAAGTAATAAACATGATCAGTCAGGTTATTTTCGTAAAGCGAATTTATCCGCGTTTTGCCCAGTCAAGAGAAAACTAAAACAAACTCCGTTTCTTATTTGTAAATAATTTTTATTTTTGTGTCCTCAATTAGTTGTGAAAACTAAATACATTGAAACATTAGTAAAGCTTTTACTTTTCACTTACTTACTTGTTTTCTTACGCAGAACCAATTAAAGATTTACCACAAATTGGGAGTATCCTTTTGTCCTGAATACAAGAATCTCCGCCGTACATTGTCCAGATTTCACCAACAGAGTATTATCACATCAGTGTTTCGTCTGAATTTAAGGGAAACCCTCATGGGTGAAAACTCAACGGAAACGCCATTCGACCGTTGCAACTGGAACAGTTAAATCGATGGATGAAGTTCAAAAGTGTAGTCATTTAAAAGAAAGATACTGAGCAGCACTTTTCCGTGGTGCTGCACGTTGGTTCCAAAATTTAATACCGAGACTAGGATCTTAACAACACAAAGCCATTACAAAGATACAAAAACATTCATAAAACTTAGTTTGTTTACTGCACAATACAGGTGTTTCTTAATACTGCGCTATTTCCAGTCTTACTTTGCAGATTGTAATTTCTGTGCTTTTACAGCATCTGGTTGTTCAACACCAACTCTTCTAAGAACCCTGCAACATAATAACATATTGGTAGGTTTACAGTTCAGCATGAAGATAGTACCCTGTAACGATTTGGGCCGTATAAACAATACCTTACTGAAACGCCACCCCTGCAGTATAAGAAGGCAACGTGACAAGGTATGGTTACTACAGTAAGGACGCTTAACAAAAGTCAACGGAACACGTAGGTCCTTTTTTAAAATGAAATGGGCTTATTTTTTTTCCAAAGCTTTACTTCTTAAGACCTGGCACTTCTGCGAGTGTGAGTCTGTGAATTCAGGAATTGACTGACCTGACTAGACAGTCCTGATTAACAGCTAAATTCTCTTTACGAACACACCGGTTTTCCAGTTTGGTATGCGAACAAATGAAGTACGCTCCTTGACACAAGAACAAAAAGGGAAAAAAGAAAGCTGTCCTTCCTCTTAAGTTTGGATTCAAATACGAATTCGAGGACTACTAGACATCTCCCACGAGTCTATACCGGAATGAAATGAGCTTCAGAAGCCTTGAAAGTACGCGCCAGTCACCTGTATTGCCTCAGAAAAGGAGAAACTGAAACAGCATTGCTCACCTGGTTTGTACTTCTTTCGCTCTGGTCAAGGTTTTCAGAGTTTCTTCCGTGTTCCCGGATCGCTGATAAACTTGCGCCTGAAGCTTCAGAAGTCGAGCCTCTTCCATTAGCGATGGGAGGTCATTAGCTACAGAAGCAAAAGGGGACACCATGAAATAATAATGATGCAGCTCTGGTTGACATATCTTCAGGTGGTATTCTTCAAAATGTCGTTTTTCGCACGAATCAATTAGTGCGCGTGCCATTTAAACTGACAAAGAGCATGATACATGTATATTCCCGACAGGATCTCTAAAATACTGAAAACTGTTGAATCTGTTTTATGAGCCATGTGAAACAAGTTAGTTTCCTCCTTCCACTAAGAATCTTTGCAAAAAGTAAGGGGTTAGTTTAAAAAGAAACTGTGACGCTGCATCGGAGTGCGAGTGAGGCACTAACATTTGATTTGACCACCACAAAAAAAGATTTAAAAGATGACGCTTCAAGAGTCAATCTAAATTTTGCAAAAAAAACAAATTCACAAACGTAAAGCATTTTCTGTGACACAGAAAAAAGAGATAAGAGTCACAAATGATGCAAACACCCAGACATTCACTAATCTTAAAAGTGATCAATGGTATATATCAACCCTTTTCCACAAAACTAAGAACATGTACAAGACAAGATGAGCAACTGTGTTTTGTTGCATGCAGAAAGGTCCCTTGCTTAATCACTTTACCTTTCTCCTGCTCCAAAGCTGACTTGATGACTTTGTCTGCTTTGTCGTAGTTTTTCAACTTAAGATATAACTCAGCCAAGTCGTATCTGGAAAGAAAACTTAGATCTTGAAAACCGACCATCACGATACAAGGCACACAAAACAGGGACGCTCCAAAAAGTACAAACCTTAAAAAGTTTTGCTGTCCCGATTTCAAGGCGGCCTCATAGTAATTGATCGCCTGTAAAAACAGAAAACAGAAAAGGAGGTTTTAAGTTTGAGTCACACTGTAAATATATATAACCACGAGATAACGAGGTGGTCCTTTCAGAAGCTGGCGCGGGCGGAGTCGGCCTTATTCAGTACTGCATTGAAAATCTGATAATACACCCAAGGGTACCAGCGAGGCAATGGAAAATAATGACTGAGTGTTATTTACGTTTGGGGCATAAGGTAAGGGAGCGCAAGGTATGTGCAGACGAACGCAACAACTCCCAACATTGTTGGCCCAACAATGTTGGGACTAGCTGCATCCGTCACTTGCACGGAGCTAAACGTTTGATCAGTTTCAAACTTTGCGCAACTGAACAACTCCCAAAAACAAGCAACAACATGCAACAGGGTGTGCAAGCGGACGCAACATGTAGCATCCAACAATGTTGGGAATTCATTTGTTGGCCAACAATGTTGCGTCCGTTTGCACAGGGCTTTAAACAACAACGACGGCGACGGCTACGAGAACGTTACTTAAAAAGTGAATTCCCGCTGCTTCAAACTTTATCGCGCTTATTTTGTTAATAACTTTTCTGGAGATGAATTCTAAAAGACTCTATAGAAGTTCAGGAAAAAAATTAGTCGCCGTAGTCGTGCAGTGACGGCAAAGAAATGTAGAAAGTGTGCTGTACGTACAAAGTTGTTGTTTTGCCCATCCAAACCTATTGCTTTGACATTCTCGTTGCCGCCGCCGTCGTCTTTGTTTAAGGGTCCTTAAGTGTATTTAATGACGAGGTGTTTGTGTTTACAAAGAAATGATCACTCACCTTGCCGTAATGATGTGTCTTAACCAACGCCTGTCCTATTTTGCTCGCCAGTGCACCGTCCCTGGGGTTTTTCTTCAGTGCTGTCTCATACACTTCAATTGCTTTTTCAGGCTGAATTACACAAGAAGAAAACAAAACTGTTACAGAACGTTTTAATTATTTTTACACGGCGATCAAATTCATTACTTGCATTGCAATTATTGAGCTGCTAATTAAAAGAAGACAGAATCGGCCAACAACATTCCTGACGCGCTCAGAACATTTGTATCTTGGGTGCCGGAGACGCGGTCTCCTGTTTCGGTCAAGTCTCTTCAGTCATTCATATAGATCTATCTTCCTTTTCCTTTCCTCTTCTTAATTTCTTCCTGGTTATAAATTTCTTTATGTTCTCCTCTGCCCGCCTCGATTAGCTAAGCTATTTACGAGCAGAGGATGTTTGTGGTTACGTTTGTTTTAATTTAATTTAATTTTTAAATTTGTAACTAATGAAGATCAATAAACTTCTACAGTGCCCCGCACAGCTTTGCCCCCCTGGCGAAGATCCGTCGGCTTGTGGTCGGCCCCGAAGCATCCTGCCGCGCGCGAACGAAAACCTCTGGTACCCATGGTAGCACATTTGGTGATCACAAATAGTTATTACAAACTGTACATCATCAGATGATACTTGGTGTAAAGCAATCTTCTAGTGTCTGTTCTCCAGATAACGTTATTGACTACGTTATTTAACAATTATTGGACGAGGTTGAGCAAAATATCGTGATTTGTCAGTGGCGAGTAGATCAATTGTTTGCCGACGCCTAAGGCTGAGGCAAATAATTGACCTGCGAGACACTGACAAATCACGATATTTTGCGTTTTATCATTCGATCACCAAATCTGTTTTTTACTGAATATCTTCGGGAAGCGAAGCGATCTGCCTTTTTTCACGCAAGAACGATCGCAAGAAGGAGAAAAGCGTGCTTTCTTTTACGCATGACCAGAATATTATTTGCAGCCAAACACAGTTGGACTTCATTACGCAAGTGCAGACCATTATTTGTACGCAGTTATTTGCAGGTTACGTGGTGGGATCTCGGCCAGTGAAAAGGAAGAAAAATTTGCGTCGAATGATAATTTTGTTTGTTAGTTCATTTTGCACTTGCACGGCTACCAGACGGTCGCTGGAAGATTATTGTTGATCCGTTCCTTCTACGTAAACATTGAAATATGATATGGTCACACTTTTGAGGCTTTTAATGGAAGTTTTTGTAAATTGTATTTGATACACATCAATTTTCAGTATTTCAGGGGCTGAAGCTTTACGAAAGCACATCGTCCACTTACCTCCTGTATACTCATATAAGCATCACCCAATAACAGACAGGTATGAGCACTTGGGTTCTTATCAACAAGTTCTCTGCAAGAAATTAGCAAATCAATACAACACTTTTCAGGTATCAAACATCTTTTGTATCCGTTTTTGCTAAAGTAGGCACAGAAGTCGAAATGTGAAGTTGCATGGCAGTGCATGTCCACTTGCCTTTTAACATCAAACTTGCACACACAGAACAACCATCTAATGAAATGAGACACTGCAAATGAATTGAACCCAACAGTATTTTTTTAAAAAGGCCGGCACGTGCTGCAGGCGTCTCGGATCGGATGGGCTTTAACTTAGAACGTGGTTTAACAGAATCAGTGGATGTCTATTTCTGTTCCTGAGTGGGTTATTTCAAGTGGACAAATGTTTCTCCAATTTGCGCTGTATGTGCGCCTGCCGCAAGCGTAGACAATGTGCAGAAATTGAGTTTAGGCACAGGCAGCCCAAGCGCACTATTTGTGGGTTCGGGCTTCAGAGGTCATTTGGTCTGAATATACTAGAATTATTAGTGTATTATCTGATGCCAAATAAATGCAAAAAGTCTTAAAGATATGAAGTCTTCTTGTTTGTCTATCTGTACTAGTAGCCTTTAAGATAACGAAAATCGATATTTCTTGCATTATTACATGTGATTCGGGCCCTTATTGTTCGAATTTTATCACATGTATTCGAATCTACAACGCTTAGAAAAAAGAAATCATGATCACGCGAAATATTGATTCAAAAAGCTCCCTTACCTTTAGTTCATAGCCACTCTGTGTCCTACGGTCGGTTTAAAGGCCGTTTAGTCGACTTTGAAAGAAAGTCGACCAGATAATACACTAATAATTCTAGTATATTCCGACCAAATGACCTCTGAAGCCCGAACCCACAAATAGTGCGCTTGGGCTGCCTGTGGTTTAGGCAAACTGAAAATGATTAAGAATTCGCTTTTTTCAAAGCAACACTAACTGGACGCTGTTTTAAAAACCGGCCGTATAGCTCTAACAAGGCTTGTTTAGGTCGATAATGACTGATTTGTTGAACTGAAAAGAGGAGGGGCGGGGGGGGGGGGGGTACCTTGGCACCCCAAACATCGCTCGACACAATGAGACAGTAAGTACTTGTAGGTTGAGCATAATCGTCTGCTGGGTGAGCGTAGTCCTGAATAGGACTGTTGTTGACAGTGACTGACGTTTCTACAACCTGTGTGGTGGTCATCCGATGGTCATCTTTGGAGTCAAAGTGAGTTGTATCATGTTAGTTGATGGTATCAAACTCTGATTCTTGACCTTATTGAGTGTCTTCGTAGCCAATAACATCACGGCTCAGGTCACGAACCAGAGTTTAACGTCATCTACTCACTTTGATTCTGAAGACGACTACCGCAAAGGTTGTCGAAACTTCAGTCACTGTCGACAACAACAGTGCTATTCAGGACCACACTCACCTGCACGATCAAATTCCATCTACCAATGAGATGACTCCCGGGTTCAAACCTTTTTCAAACCTTTTGAATCCGTTTTACAATTAAAACGGCAACAGCAGCGAAAACTTCACCCAAAAATAGGATTCAGGCTGTTTCAAATTTCATAGCTCTTATTAAAACTCTTCTAGTTTGTCATAGGTTGTTGATTTTTTCATGAGTTTGTCTTGTGGTGTTCCCGTCCGCTGCGTCCTCCATAAAACCTGAAATTAGGAGACCTGTAACGACGGCACAAAAATGCACAAAAAAGCGTGATGCACGTGCAGAGTTGTTGTTGTGCCAACCTAACCCTATTGCTTTTTTGCTGTCCTCGTTGGCGTCACTGTCGTTGTTGCTTAAGTTCCCGAATGAAAGAAAACTGAAAATGACTGTGTCTAACCTGTACACACTGGCATATAAACGCTTGTCCTTGCGATGATGAAGATATATATCAGCCATCTTCTCCTTAGCCTTGATGTAGTAACTGTCAGATAAAATACAAGTCTACTTGAAGCTGATTAACCACAATAACTCTTGGATATTCTTAATCCTTTGCAGCCGCCTGACTACTTAACAAAAGAAACTGAAGCAAGAGTACTAGGACGCAACCTCTTGGACTTGGAGGACCAACAGCCAGACTTCTGACAGAGTTGGACTAAACAGCATTATAACTCTTTCATTATATAATACATACATACGCAGTACATACACAGTAGCCAGAACAGGGTTAGTTAAAGCGGAATTCTGAGGCTGTAACAACATATGATAGGAAGTATGTGACGTTTAATAGTCTAAGAGCTCAGTAGAAAAAACCACTGACAATTTAACGATATAAAAAGTTCCAAAGGCTTAAGTTCTAGTTCTAAGAACTTTTATGCACTGCATCGCGTCTGCTTAGTTTAACAGGGATAAGTCATTTTTCTTCAAGTGACCCTCGCTACATCATAAACACTACACAGTAGGAGCACGGACCCAGAACTGGAAGCAGGTTCCTACGAAAGGCTGAACGTATAGGTTAGGTAAAACGGGCGACAAGATTGCGCAACTTGTTTTGCAAAATGGCAACAAGAAGAGTTGAAAAGCGTTGTTACGCGTTTTACCACAAACGAATCAAACCTTTCTTGCATCAACAAATCAGGT
Organism: Porites lutea; assembly: GCF_958299795.1. Taxonomy (NCBI): domain Eukaryota; kingdom Metazoa; phylum Cnidaria; class Anthozoa; order Scleractinia; family Poritidae; genus Porites; species Porites lutea. The sequence goes on along the minus strand of NC_133203.1, from coordinate 15,601,799 downwards.
TGTACTACTTTTGAAAAGAAAATCTGTACATGTTGCGCGTCTTACCGGCTAAAGACAAGCTTGTATGACAGCAATTGACGTGACTCGTGTGCATGATGTCACTCCCGCGTAGGTTTACCCAATCAGGGAAATGTTTCTCAAAAGTCTTATCGGCCGCGAAGACCTGTTTCGTGTTTGTATTCAACATCAAGGCTCCAATAATTTTGAAAATGATATAATAAAACTATCAGTTAAAGAAGCCAAATTGGCTGGCTTGTGAGCTAGGAACGGTGCTACTATTCAACAGGTTTTGACTTTAAAATTTGCCTTAGGGTCGGAAAAGTTTCCGGGCCTTTCGAGAAACAGGCCTCACAAGTTAGTATTCACACATCTTGCAACAACCTGACTTTTTGTAAGACCGGTTTGATTCGTTGGTGGTAAAACGCGCTACATCGTTTTTCAACTCGTTTTCAAGCAATGTTGTAAAACAAGTTGCACAATTTTGTCGCCGGTTTTACCCCTGGTTTTACCGTAGCTTAAGGAATGACTCAGACATCCGTGGACCACACTTACCTCTGTTGGGGTGTTATTTGTCGTAGTATAGTCAGAGCTTGCTCTGTATCTCCATTCTTAAGAACAAGATCTGCATTAGATATCTGTACCCTGAAGTAAAAGTAGAAAATAAGTGAGGTTCAGATTCGGAGCTGACAGACACAAAACTTCATTTAAAAAAAGCCTAGGGCGCGGTTCCTCAAAAGATGGTTAAGTTTAATCTGGGATTAAGCCTCAGTTTTAAGCAAAGTTTTCTTGTCTTCACAGTACATGCAATTCGAACTTGCAAAATACTGTTGAGCCTCAACTCCGAGATACAGTAATGATAATACAAAATATTACTCTAGGCAATACATAGGAAGGCAAAATACTGAAAAAAGGAGAAAAATTTGAATCCTGGATTAGCACTAATCGGCCATTCAAGAACCAGGCCCAGGGCTGTGCTCTAGGAGAGCCCGGTGGCCCCTGGTGCCCAACGTCTGCCTTCGAACGACTAGAAAATGTTAGTTTTTCATACAAATCAAATGCTTGGTACCCTGGATTTCACAGGTTCAGATCACTGGGCTCCCTTAAATTTTCCTTAGAGCACAGCCTTGAAGCCCCTTTACAATATACAGAGAACACTCTTAGGCCCCGTCCACATGTATCCGGATATTTTTCAAAACGGAGATTTTTTTTCTCCGTTTTAGGCTTCTGTTCACAAGCAAGCGGCGTTTTCGAGCACCAAGAACGCAGGTTTCGAAAACGGTCCCCTGTATGAAGTTTTTTGAAAACGCCGGCTTACGATGATTTCATTCATCACACAGCACATGCCCTGTAAGGGATGCTATCGTATTTCCACTGTAATTTAGTGTTTTCGTGTGGACGGGTAAAAACGATAGGAATTTGCTACGTGTGGATGCGCGTATCTTTCGAAAACCGATCCCATATTCGTTTACAAAAATATCCGGATGATAAGTGTGTATGGGGCCTTAATAAATGTTCAGCGCCAGAGAGAGCTCCATCTATCCATTGTAAATGGCTCCATAAAGCGATTTTCGTATGACCTTGAAAACTGGTTTCGGTAAGTGTTCGTTATTTGCTTTAACAGCCAATGGATGAAAAGGTCAAAACATGGCCTCTTCGTTTTTCCGCCAGAGAATACCCTAATATGGAGAAGACACTGTTCGATTGGCCAATCGTGTTGCAGTATGACGTCAAAGCGAAGTATCGATTGATTCCTAGAAAGTTCTCGGGCACGAAACTTTTTCGCCCGAGCGTTCGCTTAACCAATCAAAAGCCACGAGCGTTTGTATCCGTTCGATAAATCAATCAAATCGCTCTATTACCATTCGATTGTTGTTTCTTTTTTGTTTGCGCGTTTTCAATTCAAGGTCATACGATACCTGGCGACCACTTAAACTCGACAGGTTAGCAAGGGACAGTTCACATTGCTTCTTAGCCTGCGCACTGGCATTAGCATAAGAAAGAGAGAGGTTAAGCAACGACGACGACGGAAACGAGAAGGTCTAAAAAAACAATGCTGTTCTCTACACTTGGTGCATTTCTTTACCGTTACTGAACGACTACGAAGTCAAAATGCCGTACTTCAGAGTTTTACAGCGGACGTAAACAAATGACAACGAACTTTTCTTCCTCTTTTTAAACTTGGATTGAGTTCTTCGGAATTCATCCCCAGAAGACTTCGCCTATATTTGACAAAGTGAGCAAAAGCCTGGAATAATAGCGATAAAGATTCAAAGAATGCAAAATTAGTACCTTTTTATTGATGTTTTCGTCGCCGTTGCCATCTTGCTATCTTAGACGCCCTACCTTTGTACCTGTATGTGTTGTAATGGGCTACTTGTTTCTGATCTTACCTGACTTCTTCAGGAGTTCCGCCAAACTCCTCCAAGGCATCCTGCATCACTTTAGTCGCTTCATGCTACAAAATAAATACATATTGACGTGTTTTTATAATACATTGACCAGCTTAAAGAAATGTCTTTTTTAGCCTAGGTATTACTCTCTTCCTCCCTTCCCGCATCTCATCTCCACTATCCCTGAGGAAGCCCTGTTATTCCAGCTGTTTTTCCAGGCAATTTCTGCAAGGCGCTATTGATGTATTTCAATGGAACGTAAAGGTAGAGCTAAAGCAATCATATTTTAGGTCGATAACTGGTGACAGTCATTCAACTTGAGGTCCACAGTGCGCAACCCCCCCCCCCCCCTTCCCCCTCATTCAATGCTCAGTTGTAAGGGTATTTAAAGCTAGTTAAAGCGAGCTATAAATGAAAGGAGAGAGGTCAAAAGAAGGATGTGACGTCACCAAGGATCAAACGCGAGGAATCGCGAACCGAAGGCCGCGCACCAACCAACTGTGCCATTCTTGCTTCTAGCGTGTTGTCTGTAAATATTTTCCGGGTTTTGTGGAAAAATCTTTGTGGGATGATGTTTATTTCAAGCATAGTTTACTGAAACAATGAGGATCTGAATAACAATCAAAACATGAATCATAATTTACCAGTTGGCCTGCCTCCATGTGAGCATCCACTAGTTCAAGGTAAACTGCTGCACGATCACTGGAGGTAATCGCTATTTTCTTGCTTTGAGATTTTGGTGCTACGAAGTAAATGCAATCACAATAAATCAACAAAAAAAGATAGACAAAAACTGACAGACCTTGAAAGAAGACTTCATTGCGGGCGACAAGAGGAGCCCGCAATCCTAATCTACAAGTTGTTATTACGCATGCGTCCCATGTATGTAGCCAGCATTCGTTTGGACTTCAACTAAGAATGAATGGATTGCACAGAACGCAATTTGATCGCGCGCGTTTGGACTTTCTATCACTCGTTATTTGATCACACGTGTTTTGACTATCTGTCACGTGCAACTTCCGCAAAGCAAAACGATGGAGGAAAAGCGTTTTGACCTTCGATCGTTGTCGCCCGCACTCTGTAACCTTTGGTTATTACTAGTTTAAACCATTTTAATCATGATACATCATGTACGGCTGTCATCAACCAGGAGCGCTAACCAGGTATTCAGAGAAATGTCACAGACGCGTTTGACCGTTCTCGAAATTCAATATGCTCATGAGCGACCCCAGAATGCACAAGGCTCCTTAACAAGTTAGATTCTCGTCGCCATACAATACAAAGCCACAGCACTACCAATTTTTTTAAGCCCAAACGCCCCGACACAAATAACAGGAGCCACTAAAGTAGATCTAGAAGGCGCTTGATTGAATTATGCCTAAGGAACTCCCATGCAATCTGTTTACCCGCTTTCTTTACTCCAGGCAGGTTCATTGCAGCTTGCATGGTGCTGACACTTTCTTCTGGATGCCCCATCTTCTTCTGAACTCTTGCTTTGATCAGATGATACAAAGGATGATTTCGTACCTAAAGCAAAGCAAATTATTAGCTTGTTAACATTACAGTGGCTTACAGTTAGCAAAAAACATCTCGCAACGGCTATGGTGAAAGCATCGCTACGGTGTCACACTGAATCGCCTTGACACTGTCGGTTAAGGTTGATTTCCACCGTCGCGTAACTTTTACGAGCGCACGTGCGTAAAATTTACGTTGGCAAATAAAATAGAGGCAATGCATGAAAGGTCGCTCGTAAGCGTAAAAGTTGAACCTTGCTTTTTATCTTGTCTCTATTTTATTTACGTGATTAAAATTTACGAGCGTTAACGTGCGTAGCCAAGAGCGCCGGTGGAAATCAACCTTTCACGCAGTCAAGACGGCGACGGAAATGAGAACGTCAAAAAGCATCAGTTTTAATAAGCAAAACAATAACTCTACATTTGGTACATTTCTTTCCGTCACTGCAAGGCTACGACGTCAAAATTTCTAATTTTACATTTTACGGGGGACATAAACACAAAAGACGATTATCTTTTTCTTAACTCGGAAAGGGTCCTTAAGAATTCAACCCCACAACAATGCTCCCACTCTTAACAAATTGTACGCCGGAGAGGTCGGATATTAGCAATCAAGTTTGAAACATGGCGAACACGGTTTTTACGTGTCGTGTTTGCACCGTTGCCATCGTCGTTGTTTCTTAAGTTCTCTCTAATGATTCTTTGAAGGCGACGGTAGCAAAAACGTCTTTTATAAAGTGAACTTGTGTTCCTTCAAACTTAATCGTTATCATTTCCAATTGTCGAATTCTTATGGACCGTATCTAGGTTCAAAAACATTAAAAACAAGTTCCTCGACCTGTGTTTACGCCCCTACAAAGAACCTCGCACTAGGAATCAGTCTATTTTTATATACTCCCCGAAACGACTTACTCACCTCAAAGTTATAGCTGAGTCCAACCTCAAGTGATTGCTCTGCAAGTTTAAAATTCCCCTGTTGGAGATGAATCTGTTGAAGAAAAAAAAAGCTCTAAAGATTAGTTTGTCTATCAAGTGAGCAGTCAAGCCCGTTTATGCGGTGCTAAGGGGACCATGGAGAGTGTCCCTATTAACGGGATGCCCGCATTTAGGGGGTTCCGTTACTTAGGTCATAAAGACATTTTTGTACTGGGATAAAATTCTGACGTGATAAAACAAACCATAAGCATCGTCAAACTAAACGTCTCCGACTTACAGAAAGCCATTATTCGGTATTTCCTTGGACAGCTGTGTTCGTGAAATCACTCAAAAGTCGCTCATTTGTACAATACCTAATCGACTCCAGACATTACTAAATCAAAAACAGCACTCTGTCAAGCTCATGTGTTGTCAAAATAGTTAAAAATTGGCGTCTATACTTTATCTTATCTCGTCTGCTGTAGCATTGTAAACAACGAAATGCTTCCCTCGGAAGGCTTTGTAAAGCAGGGAGTGGCATAATGAGGTGGCAGCGATAAATTACCTGAGCCATTAGTAGATGTGCATCAGAAAAGGTCGAGTCTTGATCCAGGCAGTGGATCAACAAGGATTTAGCAGCATCAGTCTCCCCTGAACACAAAGGACTGAAATATGTTACTGGCGCGTTAAATACACTTACACTTCCTGAGTCAAGGGCGCTCAAATATACGCGGCTGTGCTACCAACGTGTGTACATGTAAGTCAAGAAAAATACTTAGCTACTTGTGCTATTCAAAAACGCTATGACGGCGGCCATATTGTAATGTCACAATGTTTTGTAGAAATAACTAGAAAACCTTTTCAACCGGAAAGTACACCTAAAAGCAGCACATGACCTTATCTTAATGAGATTCCACTGCATTTTATTACAAAAGGCTACAACGTCGCTAAAGTATTCCGCCGTACGTTGATGAGATTCGTTCACACAAGTAACGAAGCAACCGATGCACCCCCGGCTACAGAACCTTTATACACACCTGAGAGATACTTGACTTTTGCCATGAGATACAGTCCCTCCAACAAACCAGTGACACTTTTAGTTAACGGATCTAGCACGGCAGCACAGCGTTTAAGCAAAGGCGGGGGCGGCTGACCGGGACTTTGTGCCTGAAAACAAGATAACTGCAATGAGACTGGATCCCATACTTGCGCAGTAACCAAAAACAAATGCATAGAGTAAAGAAGAGATGTCTTTACACCCATGTTTCCTTTCTTGTATTCAGTTTGTAATACTAGTGACTTTCTGGTTTGAAACAAGCACAGGAACTCGACAGCACGTCGCATGCATGTCTCTTGACATTTAGAAAAGAGAACTAGTAAATACTGTAGTTACGTAATAGGGGTGTTTATTAGCATTTGTGGTGGTGGTGGAAGAGTTTCTTTGGATTCATTGGGTGGTTTTGTCTATGACTACCCTGAAGACGTACAAAAAGTAGCCTTTGTCGATAACTGGCCCATTTTCTATCTCGCATGCGCCAGTTTTTTCTAACGCGATTCCTGGGTTTTTCGTGCAACAGTCAGTCGGATATGCATCAGTTTCTTCTGACGAAGATAGCTGTGGGTGTAGATGGGGTTTTCAACCGCTTGAAACATAAATTGTTGCAATCTATTAACCTTATAGAGTTGTACTTCCTGTACTTGGAAAACAATAGGATGTATCCGGTGACTTTTTCGTCACTCAAGACACGAGTTCATTCTTCAGTACATCTTTCTTAACGGTTAAAGGATCTGCCTCCTACCATCTCCTTGGAGACGATAAAGTGGGTATATAAAGAATATTATAGTTTTTAATGTACAAACCTCGGTAGGAGCGTAGATGAGGTAATCATTAATAATCTGAAGAAGGAAGTCTGGGTTTAAGTTGTAGAAATATTTCACACCAAGAGCGAGACCCTAAAACACAACAACAAAATCAATGTTAAATAAGCAGACGTAGTGTATTAAAGTTACCAGCAACACATCATAAAGTTTCATAATCCTAGTGCACAACAATTTAAGGTCTTCTCACTGATCAAAAGCAACGGCCACTAACTCCTTCCGTTCCATGAATGACGCGTAAAAAATCCTAAAATTTTGATGTTTCAACTAACCTTGAGAGATGTAAAATGTGCATCAACAGCTTCATTTAAGAGGTTAATAACTTCCTCAGCTGGCTTGTTTTTCTTTCTGTGTAATACAGAGCTTAGGTATGACAGCTCCTACAGAAAGGAACATTGTACTTTAACATGAGGTCTAAAAGTGATGTCAGTTTGAGGGATGAACCGCACAGTTTGTGTTTCTACCTTCATGGTTTTGGCATACGTTTTTTAGGTACCGTAAATCCTCTATTGAGCCCCCCTCTCAAATAAGCCCCCTCTTCAAGACAAGAAAGTTAATAGCCCCCCCCCCCCCCGCCCCTTCTAATAAGCCTCCCCTAATTACTCTTCACTAATAAATGATAGACTGTATTCATCAATCAAGACTGTAAAACGTCGCGTGGACTGATCCAGGATGAAAAATAAAACAAAACGAGAAGTCCAAAGACCACTGCAAAGCTGATCCAGGATGGTTTATTTAACAACTGGAAGTTCGGATTTGCTTTTGATCCTCGACTGCACGACCTTCAACCTTTTTGTACCTGAGCTTATCCACTTTGTTTTCTAGTCCTTTATGGAGGACTGATACCATCGCCGTTTCTGAATTAAATGAGCCCCCACGTCTCTGTTAAGCCCCCCCACCTCCTCCTCTCAAATGGGCTTGAAATAAATAAGCCCCTATCTTAAGCAACCAGGACGACAACTGCAGCGAAAACGTCACTACAAAGTGAAATCGTGCTGTTTCAAACTTGCACCTCTCTTATTCAGCCATTTCATTCAATTTGTCAAAAGATGGGGAATTTCTCTGTAATTGATACAATTTAAGGACTGCGTATTTAAGCTAAAAAAAATCGTCTTGAGTTCACGTCCCCAATAAAACATGAAATAAGGATGTTTTACGTTGTAGTCTTGCAAAAAAGGCAACGAAATTTACGACAAAAAAAGCGTGATGCTCGTGCGAAGTTGTAGTTGTCCCCGGGAAGCGCGTCATTATCCCAGCTGAGTCAAATTTAGCGAAAGTTTATGAGACTGCGACTTTGTTAAAGAGCAATTGGTGCTGACTTAAATCTGAGTTCACTATTACATGTATCTAAGAGGGTCTCAATGGGGTGGTGTCTTTTACGGTTATCGGCTAAAATTTTGGCTCTTTTACGGCTATCGGTTAATTTTTTGCAGTTACGGTTAACAAAAAAGTTAAAAATTAATTTCTTTTGTTTCAAAAAGTTAAATATTAATTAACCTGTATTTTTTGTATCTTTAAAGCAAAATAAAGGCCTTCAGATCATCTCGGGATAAAATAAGCTATTCTATTGAAAAATTTTCACATTTGATAGATCAATATACTTTTATAAAGTATTCCACTTCTAATATCATTTTACACATAGAAATGCCAATAGTGGGCAGACACGCGAACGCCCAACTCAAGGCCGGGGCGCGACATTCCACACTAGAGACGGCTTATTCGTTTGAGACGGGTTATCAGTTTGATGATTCGCGTCAGATAGGTAACACGTCTCAATTTGAAAATGGAATAGTTTTAATTTTGAAATGAACAACCCCCCTGACTTTATCCGTAAATTTTGAAGTACGGAAGATGGATTATCCGTTACAGACTGAGCCTGTGTACAGCCGCAACCTCCCCGCAGAAAAAATCGGAGAAGGGGTGTCTAACGCTGTGGAGGAGGGGGCGACTGTACATAGGCGAGTCTGGATAATCCCTTTCTAGCTGTCCTGTGAAAACGGCCAATAACAAAATTCCCGTGTCCAGTGTTTTTAATCATAGCGAAGGACTGTACAAAACGACTGCCTGTTGTTGCCTTGTCCGTAGACCTCATTATTCCGCGCGGCTAATGCGTTTCGGGTCACGTGGTCAGAGCGAGTTCGCCACCGAAATGCCTTGACAGAGATTGCGTGGGAAGACGCCGTACATGCAGGGACTAGGCATGGCAATGTCTACCGTAGCGTCAGAGAAAAACAGGAAAATATTGTTTATCGGCAACGTGTTTTACAAACAGCTCTGCGTGTTGTTTCACTAGTGTTTCGAAGGCACGACCTTCTGAAAATCGCAAATATTAATTCCCAGTGAGAAGCCCTCTTTCGCTATAGGAAAAATTAGTTCCCCGAGATACACCTAAAAGGCTTTTCGCCTAACGTGCGTACGGAGTCAAAGTAGCCGGAAAATAAAAAACGCAACCATAAGCGAGTTAAACACCTTCCATAAAAGTAACAAATCTAGGGGACAATTTCTTTTACGGTTAACTCTTTTTTACCCAATTTACGGCTAACGATTAAAATTTTTCAATTTTTACGGCTATCGACTAAATTTTTGGCCGTTTTACGCCTATCGGTTAACCCCATTGAGACCCTCATCTAATGGTCTTGCTACTGTACGTAATAAAACTTACCGATGATTTTCCGATGGACTGTTGTATTTCATTCAGAAATTCCAGCTGCTGTTCAGCATCTTCAACCATTCCTTCCAACAACTGACATTTGATGATACCTGGCAAAGGAAACAAAGAAAAACCTACTCATACAAAAACAAATGACTTTCGGAGTTTGTTAAGGTAAAGCTACCTTAAACTCGGCAGTACGTTTCTTCACATTCACGTAATTTTCAATAATGAGAAATGACTTTGCTAAAAAAAAGATGGAATCGAACTTTTTGCACGTATGAATTGGATCAGTTTAGTGCGCTCAGTAAACAAACAAACAAAAAGTAATATAATGAGCGATCGCTGAGTGTAAGTTAATGTAGTAAGAACAACAGCATTCTCGGAATACAGCCGTCACTCCTCGCTTCTCGCCGCTAGGTATCGAAATCACTTCTTTAAAATCACTGACAACAGTTATTGTAAGTCGTTTGCTGATATAGAATCGTAAATGTCTGGATGGTGTAAATTACCAAGTTGTACCGAGGTTTTTCTTACGATCCTCGAGTAAACGCCGCATTCCTCTGATTAGGCGCGGTGTTTTTTCGAGGGCGGCGTCTGATCGAGCGCGGCGTTTATTCGACGGCGGCGTTTAAACGAATAAATACGGTAATGTAGAATGCTTTTTGCCAGTGAGTATCTCTGTGTAGGTGGACCAACCTGTTAATGCTGGTACACTTGTTTCATCAAGCTTCATAGCTGTTCGGAATGCTTTCATTGCTTCTCGGGTTCGATGATGTAAGATGAGCTGATTTCCAAGCTGTTCAAATGGGAAATAAATGATCCAAAAGTAACTAACAAACTTATTTCAATAAAGTTCTTACATATATGAAAACATACAGTTTATTTTTTATTTCTTTTTAGCAGTTCCTCAGACCGTATATCGGGCAAGTCAATCAAACGGTACCGATTATAGCCTACAAATTAAAAGTTACACAAGTTCTCAAACAAGTCCAGTTACCTCTGTCTGGTATTCAGCGTTGTTTGGTGCCAGACTCTGAGCTCTCTCTACGAGTGTCAATGTTTGTTGTAATACCAGGTCATTCCTGCCACACTAAATAAAACACAAACATTTTAGCAAACATGCAACGAGTAGCCAGTAACAATTACCATCCTTTTTTATTCACGTTGTTTTTCATTACAACAGGTATTTGTAGTTTCTTGATGTCTGGGACGGGTGCAATCACCAACTAACATAATACAAAAGACTGTAAAGACACTGAACAATATCTACATCACAACACAAAGCCGGAGAGGGAATCCCCACCAACAATGGTTTTGTGCAACACTAAGAGAAAAAACCCCTAAAACAGATGTCTTAACAGTGATGACCATAGAAGGATGCAGAAGTGTGTGGCATAAGGATCCAGCTACCCAAGAGTCTCATAGCTCGTTTCCAAGTTGCTTTTAGCACCTTATGACTGGCTCCTACACGTAGTAGGTTATGGGCTACATTGTCTCTGGTGACAGTGACCAGAACTTAAATACAGTAAATGCCCTTTATTTGAGATACCCTTTGGACTGTAGCCTGCGTAGCAAGCGTTTCCGTGCGGTTTCGGAGCAAAGAGAGACGAACGAGAGTCAACGATAGCGCGCAAAATGGCGCGAGTAAAAGAGCAGGGAGGGGGTGGGGAAGAAAGGAAGAAAAGGAATTAGGCCCTTTGTAAGGTAGTTAGTCATTCACGTGGTACAACACTGTCATGCTGAAGAGTAACAGATACACTGGGCAAGACAAACAAAGGGAATTAACACTATAAATGATACGACCTCTTTGTTTTTCTGCGCCATGAACTCCAGCATGGCAGTTTTGTACCACGTGAATGACCGAGCTGTGTTCAAAGTATAGTCGGTAAGAGCGAATACAAGAAGAATTTCTTGGGAAAACAATTGGTTTAGACTACTATCGCTAAATTTAACATTTATAAAATTCATATTTTTTTGTACAAGAAAAGAATCAAAACGTCAGAAGTCAAACCAAAAAGACGAATTATTTCATGATTATAAAAAATCGGTGAAAATGTTTTCAAATTGTGACTGAATCTTTATAGATGTAGTCTCCCGCGCAACTGCTTTTGTCTTGTCCAGCAATACTTCTCTACCATTTTACTTAAATTTTTCAGACGTAAATTTTTTAATTCTTACCAGTCTGCTGAATGCTTGAGGCAAATCATGATACAAGAAAGGATTCCTAGGCTCACATCTGTCCACCATCTGAATTAACTCTCCAAGCCGATCTGATGCCTGAAGAAAAGTTTTCTTTGATCATTAAAAGGAATATGTTTTATAGTAAATACCTATTTTATAGTACTTATTTTATAGTAAAGCCCATAACCTGGAGCAAACAACTTCTATGGCAATGCACTCGTGTCATGGCGTTTTTTCTAACCAGTTTATTTTTAGAATGATTTTGGCACGAAGTTAGAATATCTGGTAAGTCCCACAAATCAGTCAGCAAAACCTACAGACTTGAAAATGGTATTTTTGAACTTATGATGGCGTTTTGTTCTCCTTGTCCACATTCTTATACTTTGAATGCGCTCAATGAAGAGCTTCCAGTTTCATAGCAAAAAAGTGCTAAAAATAAACCGGTCTGTGAAGACGCTGTGACATAACCCTAGTATGGGAGTAGCTCACTCCAGGTTATGGGCTATAAAGCCTCAATGATTATCATTAAATTTTTCCACGGACAACACAGACTGGAGGAGGGTTTTGTGATTATGCAACTAGCCTCGAATTTTATTTGTGCAATGAAAACAGATACAGCTAAACAAGGAAAATAAGTTTATTTTTGAAAACCAATCCAAACCAACCTAGACTAACTGACTGACTCTTTGTTACCAACATAAGAAACTGTCAATCAAGCATGTGGCAAGGTGAAGTGAACTAAAATGGACTGGAATTGGAGAAAATGCTAGTTTAGCTGACATTAACATTATTCATTCAATAATTAATATTTCTCTGTTTCTGAATGGTTCAAATCCCCTAGTTGATTCTTCATGACAAGTGAGCATTGACCAAATTTGGAAGACATTTGCAATATCAGTAAAATGAGGTCAAATTGACAGTCAATAGAGAGAAGTTGTTACATCACGTTGCCATGGTAGCAAAATTTTGGGATGATAACAAACTGAAAATTGACTTAAAAAGTTAATTCACACTGTTTCAAACTTCATCGATCTTATTCAATTTCATTGAATTTGTCAAATGTCCGCGAAATTTTCTGGATTTAATTCGAAGGACCGTATCTAAGTTTAGAAAAAGAAAAAGACACTTTTTGTGTTGTGTCCACATACTATGTAAAGTGGGTGTGTGAAATTAGGAAGTTTCATGTCGCAGTCATGCAATGACGGCTTTGAAATGTACAAAAAATTAAGCGTGATGTACGTGCAAAGTTGCTGTTTTGTTAACTAAACGTATCAGGTTTTTTCTTTCTTTCTCGTTACTGTCGCCATAGTCGTTGCTTTATCTCGGCCCTATTGTTGTCATCCAGAAATTTGGCTACCATGGTAACTTGACGTCACACTTCTCCTCTCTACTGAGCAAGATATCAACACGAAAAGGGATTGCAACCATAAAGAACCCACTGGTTGAGGCTACATTAGGCTCAGCTGTTTTGAAAGAGCAACAAAAAGCAAATCCAGTAAAGCTAATAATACATAAGTAATGCACAATACATATCACTGTAGATACTATATAGTACAATAAATATTTTAAAAAAATTATTTCCAATACCTCACTATATTTTCCCTCTCGACAAAGTGTATACATAACAACCATCCTTTGGGCCTCAATACAGTTTCTGTTGCTATTCAGAGCTCTGTGAAATGACAGCAAATATCATAGCAAGCCTTAGAACTAAACTCACTTAGTTTATAACTCCAATTTTAATCCCCTTGCCATGTTTATAATTTTATCAATCGACAGCACACCACCACCCAATACTCAAAATGAGGGCCACCCAGCTTGAGATTAGTCTCATAATGCGTACTGACAGTATTCCCATGGATATCCATTGCCACAGCTGTAAAGAGCACCTTTAAAATGGGTAAACTTACACAGTACCGTCTTTGACAACAACATAACAGAGACAAGCAAAGCTATACATAAACAGTAACCACGCAAAGTTTTGAAATTTGAAATGGCTTTGTGTGGTGGAAGGCACAAACTTACTGGTTGATATCAAAAGTTAAAAAATCATGGCAGAAGGGTCTAAAAACAATATGATGCAAAAGGTCTTACAATGTACCTTTGCGCTGTCTCTAGCGTTTGATCCCAGTCTTGCAGCGCAAGCTGTAATCTCATCTTTTCAATCAATGCAGGTATAAAGTCTGTATATCCAACCACAGCCTATAATGTTTGGAATTAGTCACTTATTAATATTTCCAGGGTGTTCATTAGGCACTGGAGATTGGAGAATTCTCCATTAACTACACAGAAATCTGTGGCAAATGTTTTATTCAGGCGTGGGGCCTGTTTCAAAATTTTCTCATGTAATGTTACATCTTTCTCCTGCCACTAGAATTCTTAGTGAAAAACCTGTATTTCATGACAATACGACATCTTTGACACCTCAGGATCTTAATTAAGGTCCTGCGTGGGTAACCTTCAAGGCACACCAAGGGGGTGGGGGGGGGGGGGGAAATATTAGACAGAAAAATACTATTATTGGGGATAAACATGACCTACATAAACGTGAATTCCACACAAAAGAAAGCACAAATGGTTACTGGATGTAAAGGTTAAATTTGATTTCAGGTTAAAATTGTTTAACCTGGTGGGTTGATTCTCTATGTTCTTTGTCTCTCAGGGCTAGGAGCCCAGAGGCCCCACTCACATATTTTAATGACGGGGGGGTCCGAAGGATTTTTTTGGGTCTGACATTTTGGCCAAAAGGGATTTTTTTGGGTCTATGAAAGACGCCGCGATTTTTTTGGGTCGCGAAAACAACACAGGGATTTTTTTGGGTATTGTATTTTTCATCAGCTCACATCAACAATACCATAAGCGCAATTTATAGTTTTGTTTTTGACCAAAACCAAAGTTGAAGTTGGCATGTTTTAGCTTTCCAGGAGATATATAATAAAACTTGCTGATGCAAAAACACTGAGCGATTTTTTTGGGTATGCTAAAAAAGTAGGGATTTTTTTGGGTAGACAAATTCTGAAGCTGGGATTTTTTTGGGTATAAAATATGAACCTCTCTCGGACCCCCCCCCCCCCCCCCCCCCCCCCCCCCCGTCATTAAAAAATGTGAGTGGGGCCCCTGGGGCTAGGAGACAAAGGAAATTGAGAACCAATCTACTGGTAGGTTAAATAAAAATCAACCTGGATCAAATTTGACCCGTAACTTTATATGATGATGATTGTTAGACATAGAATGTACTTCAAGTCCATTTTGCAGTACATGTTTGTTGGTTGGTAGATATAATTTATTTAAAGGCCAGGTTAGGTGCCATACAGTTATCATTCTGGTCTCAAGCTGAGGGAAGGCACGAAGTGACCTCATTTTTTAATAAAACCCTCAGTACTTTTCAAGTGTAAATCAGGTTGTTATGCATATGAATGACACTAAGGATTCTATCAAAACAACCACTCTAGTCTAGCTTCCATTTGAATGCTACAATGTTGATAGCTCACATACAAATTGTAAACTGGGCTACTGTATTTGTACTCCCTAAAAAAGACGTGCCATATCACCTCCCTACCTCCCAATAACGGCCTCCTCTCCTCAATGGCCACTTTTCTCTGTCCCCAAGATGGCCATTGTGGAGAGGTTCGACCGTATTTGAATACTAGGTACTGGCAGCTCAGCATACAACTGTAAGTTGGCTTCCTGTACAGACCTGATTGATGAGCTCCAAAGCACCACTGAAGTTGTTCTTCATCTCAAGGAATTTGGCCTGCAATGAAAGAGTATATATCTGAGAAATGAAGCCCTCAAGTTCATAAACTCAGTTATGAAAAAGTGTGGCACAGGGCTACCTTTGAGATGTGTTGCATTATCTATGATTTTTTAAATTTTGTAAAACATGACGAACATGATTAATGTCAATGGCATGACCGTAACTGGCATATAATACAATGTAAATTAAACATAAACTTTTAACCCTCATAGCTACAATTTACTACTGAATGACTTTCTTATTCTTCAGAAAAGCTCCTCTGTTTCTGGTTGGCTTTTTTCCCTAAGCTAATTCTTCCTAATCGGATGGCGATGACCGAATTTGGAATTTGGAAGATGTTTAGATCAATCTATCACTGATGTCAGTTACTCAGAAATAATTGATTGTATACATACTGTAAATCCTCTATTAAGCCCCCCAGGGCTTATTTATTCCAAGCCCATTTGAGGGGTGGGGAGGGGGGGGGCTTATTTAATTTAGAAAACATGATGGTATCAGTTCTCCATAAAGACCTAGAATACAAAGTGGAAAAGCTCAAGTACAAGAAGGTTGAAGGTCATGCAACCGAAGATTAGAATCAAATCCTAACTTCCACTTGGTATATAAACCATGCCGGATCAGTCCACATGAAGTTTTACAGTCGTGATTGATTAATACAGTCTATCATTTATTAGTGAAGAATAAATAGGGGAGGGGAGGGGGAGCTTAATAAAGGGGGGGGGCTTATTGACTTTCTTCCCTGAAAAGGGGGGGGGGGCTTATTAGAGGAAGTGGGCTTATTTGAGAGGGGGGGAGACTTAATAGAGGATTTATGGTATTATATATAAATTTGCCAGTTATTCTCGATTGATGTTACACAAGACAGTCGCTGTTTTAACATGGATGCCAAACTAAAAATGGCAAAAGAGTTCACACCTATGCAAAGACAAAATAGCATACTAAAAGTTATAGCAAGAATATACAAAAATATTACTCGAGAAATGTCAACTGTTTTTGGAGGAATATCTGCCAAAACACTGCCGACAAACAGGGAATGTCAAAAAGAGGTAAGGGTGTTAACAACTTGGAAATATTTTAAATAATGAATAACAAAACAATAATTATTATTGAATAGGGCAGTGTAAAATGAAGACTGTCGACTGACTGCAGACTACTGTTTTTAGGGTTGGAAAACAATGGGACTATTGTTGTCACATTCTCATTTGCTTGATGAAAACAATGGTCTGCAGTCTGCGTTTTACACTGACCGATTATTGGATTCAGGTTTTGTGTGATATGAAGAATTATGCAGATCTTGGGTGGTGCTACAACTTTTTCAATTTGCATAATATCCTTCTTGTCATGTGAAAGCCAAATTCAATAAAACCATTGTAGATTATACTCCTCTGATTTTATCACTGGAAATTTTGAATCTAGTCCTTTGTTGGTATAAATTCTCCTGGGTTGTATGGATCTAGCTAGCTAGAAAACTTATGTTAGAGTCAACTTAAGCAGCATAGGCAGAAATGGTAAGCAAACCACAAGACATACCTTTCCAAGCAAAGCATCAACATTCTTCACAACTTCTGACCTAAAAATTAATTCACGTAATGAAATCAAATAAAATCCACCATAACCTGTAGAAAACTCTCAGTAAAAAATGTCACAGTCCAAACATAAACTGAGCACATGTAAACCACAGTACATTAATGATTTACTACCATCCCTACAGAAATGATCTAAATATAAACCTTGGAGACCTTAAGATTTGAAACTGATAATAATGTGAAATGTTTAATACCGTGGGAGATAGCAGAAAAATTATTAAAACTACTTACCCGCTGAGTGCTTCATCAAACATCTTGATGCTCTTCTTTGCATAGGAATCTTTGCCACTGGTTATATCAACCCAGCCACGCAGAAGAACACCCTGACGTTATAAATGAAACATTCCTGTTGCAGTTAACTTTTTTATGAGCAAATTTAAATGTTAACCAGGTAAAATCTCCTTGGCTAGGTAGGGCAAAATAACTGGAAAATAGTGTAAAGCTTAGGTGAGGCAAGGTCTGTCTGGTGAATAATTCTAGCACCCAGATGGATATAAAGTCAAACCTCCATGTGTGAGCACCTCTCATAAGCGACCACCTCCCATGAGTGACCACCAATCCAAAACACCAAAATTTTCCCAGTTAAAGCCCTTTAACAAGAACCTAATATGAATAACAACCACCTCTTATACATGTAAGCCACCAGGTCCACTTATTCCCCCAACAGCTTTTTTCCATTCTTTTAATCTCTTTTAAGCAACCATTATTCATTCACGCCGTGGTCTCTTTGTTTGCTGTATGTACATGTAGCACGCCACTCGGACTATTCGAAGAACTTTCAATGACAACATGGAATAATGCATAGTTATCACAGTCATAACTTAGAAATTAGGGTTGGTGTGTGGGGTGGCCAGGGGCTGTGTGCAGGGGTATTGTGAGTTCACAGCTCAGCTTCAAATGTCAAGTCATTTTGCTTTCTGTTTCTCACTTCTGGGCAGTTCTCGCTGATTTGACCCCCCGGCCCGCCCATCTCACTTGGCATGGTAATTATGTGATACAGTACCGCTCACAAGTAAGTTGACAGTCACTCACGTCTCGAGGATCGAAACGCAAGACTCGATTCTCGATTCTCGATTCTCGAAACTTTCGAGGATCAAGTCTCGCGTCTAGAGGATCAAGTCTTGAGTTTCGATGAGCAAGGATCGACTTTTAAATTTCGAGTCGAGAAAGCGCTCCCTCTAAAAGTGTACACTTACCTTTCATTCTTAAAATCACGGCTCCGTGCATAGGGTGAGACTTGTTCACTTTTGCGTAAACGAAGCTCGCGCTTTGAAAGCGAAAATGTTCACTTCTGGTGTCCTGTTAATAGTCCTTTTGAAACCCAAAAAGCTTTCAAAATGTAAACAACAACGAAACAACTCACACTAGAAACAACCGTATTAATATCGCGCGTGCACAGTATACAGCCGTAATTATTCTTTTCGACTTTCCATTGTCCTAGAGTCAGACTAACGGTAAAAAGAGCCTCTGTTCAAAAGTTCGATTTTAACTTATTGAAAGCTTGCCGAACCCCAACAATTCAAACAGCTACAGAACAACGCACCACAAGCACTGATCGACGGTGCAAATAACTGAACGGCTATGTGACTGTACAAGATCGTTCTTTCGGAAAACCTAGCTTCTTGGATCCTCGATCCTCGATCCTCGCGTCTCGAGAGTCGATCCTCGCATCTCGAAACTCGAAGCGTTCAAGCTTCGAGACACGAGGATTGAGTCTCGAGTTTCGAGCTTCGAGTGTCAACTTACTTTTGAGCGGTACTGTACCTCTCTTAGATACCAATATTTTTTCAGTAAGGTGGTCCCTTGTGGTTGTTACTCACAGGGTTGCCATGGATACCCTATGTGTTCTGTTCAGTTTCTCTGGTGACCCCACCTTCCTTTGTCAGGCACCATTTCCCAAGCTCATCTATTATTGATGGGTTCAGTAAAGCTTTGTATGGAGACACCATCTTGGTGTCCAATCAGATGAGCCGGAAACCAAACGAAATATCTGTCACTGAGTCTTGCTAATTAAGAAAGAGTGAATTTATCGCCCGACAAACTCGTAAAACATTAAAGTGATACTTTTTCTAATATAATGACTGTTCAAAAAGCGAAATCCCCTAAAATAAGTCGCATTTTTAACCTCTATGGCAGCTCTTGTGGCCACAAAGTAAATGCTGTGCTGCACAAAAGAGTATAAATTCAAGCATACCGTATCACAAAATGAAGAACCCTTTTGAAGTAAAAATTTTCTATTAATATCAGTTTTAGCTGCTCTAATGCTTCATAAAAGTAAAAAATCAGTAGGATCGATAATTCTTTAGTTTGAATTTTAATGATGTCATGTAAAAACCAGTAATATGGGAAATGACTGCTTTTGACATTCAGACTAAGAACAAAAATTATGTGCCCTCCTTTCAACGGCAGGGGGGAGGGGGGTAATCTCTACATAAGAACCAGTGAAGTTTTTCTTGTTGTCCCATCAATGATAACTGTGTATCTAGAGGTACATTCTGCTGAATTTTACCTACCTCCTTATTGCCACTGGCCATTTTTATCATCCTGTCAATGTATTCTCTTGCCTTGTCATGGCGTCCAGTGTGCCAGAGAAACATGCCACCAAAATACAACGCCATCTCACCACAAGACTGTCGATCCTGCCTCAGCTTGGTCTCTAGCTCTTGGACAGCTTCTCTGTCGACGAGTTTAGCTTTTTTGTGTGCGTGGATCAGTGCCATGGTGGAGCATAATAACACATCTGGTTTGTCTTTGATCACCTCTAGTTCTCTAATGGCCTCAGATGCTCTGTCTGAAGTAAGTTAATTTCAAATAGTATTAAATATACAATTTAAACAGCACCTGCAGAAGCGAACTGTCATGCAAGCTAAGTGGAAAACAAACCTTCCATCAACACTCCAAAGGCTTTCCAAAATATCAACACCGGATCGTTCCCATATTTCTTCAGACTTTCAAGACAGGCATTCTGTAGATGTCTGTAGTATTTTTCTCGACAATAGTAATTTATGTAAGCCTAGAAAATAAAATACGTTTTCATCGATTGCAGTACTTTTTCTTAAGCGGAATAAACGATATAGCAACGTATATAGCAACGAGAACATTCTTATAACGACAGCTAAATGTAAAAGATTGTTTTGTATTTTCAAGCCTTTCTTTTCTTGTTCGTCAGTTTTACTTACCAACGTTACAGTATCACTTGAAGCCATTTTATATGTCCCCTTAGTTCAGGGTAAATGTTTGAAGAATTGAAACTGTTTCGCGGGATGTTTTTAATTTCGAGTGTTTTTGGCAACCAAATAGTCCGCCATTTTGATTTTTCCTAGTATTTCCCGTGAGCCTTTTCTTTAGATCCATAACTCTTTGCGGGATATAAAATTCAATATGGCGGCTGTAGAAGGCAGTTTGGAGGAAGAAGCTCTGAAACGAAAAGAGCGGCTTAAAGCGATGCGAAAGAAAAGTGGAGTATCAGATGAACAGGTATCTGAGACTATAAACTATCGGGCATTTTTATCTTGAAGATCAATGACAGGAGGAGTTTCTCAGCAACAACATCTTGTTGAAGTGGAGGAGGATCGAGTCTACAGACTTCAGCCTGGGGAATTCGATTCGATCCTGAAAGGGTGTATTAACTTCTCTTTTTCATTGATTGACAGGCTTCCAACGAAATCGATCACTCAAGAGGAGAAAAAAGACCATTGGATGATAGATCAGAACCCGCGTAAGTGATCAGCTTTATATGACAGGCGCGTAGCTTAACAGCGGGAAATACTGCGAGTGCCAAAGGCGCGAGCTTCTAGGAGTTTCTTGGGGCAATTACTCCCACAAAAAATTTTGAAATCTAGATTACTGGAAATGCTACTTTCAGTAGTCTCCACGTGAATATTTCAAACTTGATCAAGTCTAAAATAACTGGTATTTTTTATCATAATAACAATATTTCCGTTTGACTTGGAACATTCGTACATAGTGATACATACTGGCTAAGTACACAAAACGTTTTACAAAACTCGACGTGTGCTGCAAGGTATCTCGGAGCAAAAGCTTAAGCCCCCCAGTTCCTCGGCTCCACTCTGTCCTTTTTTTATATGCATGATAGCCAGTGAGGAAAGCCTACTCTCTTCCATGGTACATCTTATGTAATTGTTTAGCCTTCTCATTCTGCTGATTGAACGCTCGCACTTGCACGATGTCACAGGAAAAGTAGCCGCAATCTTTAGAAGAATGTACAGGTTAATAGGGAAATCATCGGGATCAAATGCTTTCAACAGCTGTTTCAAGGATGCAGCGCATGAATCAGCTGTAATTATCCTAGATTGCATCTTCATCTTCTAACGTTCAAATTTGGCAAAGAAGAGCTGTGGCGAAGGCAGATCATCTTTGTATAGATTTACTAAGTCAGTTAGCTGCTGAGCAGTGATTTGGCTTTTCTAAATTACAGATGGCACTAACCTGAGCAGCTTACTAACCCTCACTGGCTATCATGCATATCAAGTACGATATGCCTATCGATCTGGACAAAGTTGTCAATTTATTTGAAGGCCTCCACCAGAGAGCAAAGTTTGCTTTACGAAGCGGAATAGTCCTGTTGTGAGTTGATAATTAAGTAACCCATGTTGTGGCCCCAGTGTATCCTAGTGACCTATTATTATATGTAGTCAAAAATAATAATCCCACCATTGAAGATATTTCTTTAACAGGCATTTTGTATTTGACAAATGAAGTCTGCAAAGGGGGTTCCCCTTCAAACCCCCCGTCCTACGTGCCTGTATGAGCTAAAGGTTTCCTAGGAGATCGATCAGAGTTATTTAATAAAATTTAAAATATGAACTTTAGCATTTATGAATCTCTTGTGAATAATGGAATAATAAATGTGCTTAGTTATTTAACTGGTCAACTATATTAGGTCAAAGACCAAAGTATCAGATAATTTAATAATGATTAAATAAATAACAGAAACAATTAATAGTATGGTAATCACAAAATACTAAATCATTTTTTGATACATCATAAACATTATTAACTTAAAGGAATAAAGAAAGGCAGGGACCAACTCTAGGGAATTACTGTCATTTTGTCCCCTGGTCATTTAGCCCCAGTTACTTAGCCCCCTGATCTTAAGTCATTTCGCCCCAAAGGATGAAGACAGTTAGCCCAGGGGGCTAAGTAACTGGGGCTAAATGACCAGGGCGCGAAATGACTGGTTACCACTCTAGATGTTCTTCTTGTAGCCATAAATCCATTACACGTATAGGTCTCCTTATTTATAGTTTGTACTTTTTCTAGTCAAGTGTTCTGTGAGGGTTTACAGTTTTTCTGTTATATCTCATGCTTTTTCCATGCATAGGCCTCCCTCAAGACTGATAAAGTTTAGGAATTACATGCCGAAAGATGATTCGTTAAAGGAGAAAAAAATACCGAATACAAAACCCCTTTCAGGTAAACAAGTTAAGTACTGTAACCTGTTGATCAAAGACAATCTATATTAATTAACAGTAAATAAACAAACAAATAAACAATTGTTGTCCATAGAAATTGAGCTGATTTTAGAGTCATTGAACAGGGATTTTGTCCATAGGTTTTTGTAACAAGGTGCTGTACAAGTTGTTGTTTGTAGAATTGGGTGCCCCTGTATAGATTTTTATGATTAGTAGGAAAATGAGAAGCATATATTTTGTGCATGTTGTTAAATTCAATGTCAGGGCACTTAAATAGTCAGTTTTAGGACTTCAGCATGTATTACTAGTCCAAGAGTCACTTTTAAGGCCTGACAAAAGTTAAATTATTGATTAATTGATTAAATCTTTCCTTTAGTTAATTAATAACTTGCTTTAGCACATTGCAATATCCAATAAATGTAATAATTTCACTTCATCAGATTAGCTTGCAAAACAGATCCAGATGAATTTATTAGAAAAATAGATAATTTGTCTTACAGTACTTCTGTAATAATATTTGAATTCTCCCAGAAAACTTCAGTTGCCCATTGGGCAAGTTATTAACAGGATTCACTAGCCCGATTGCAAAATCCATCAACCCCGCGCTATCAGACATGACTTTCTTTGCACACTGAATGTGTATTGTTTTACATTTTTAAACACAGTTGATGATGAAGTAAAGGAACACCTTGAAAAGGCCAAAGCTGAGAAAGTCATAGAAGAAGTGGTAAGAAATTTTAAGGAAATATGACAGAATGGCCAATACATTTTGAAAAAAATGCTTATTATTGCCAGAAACACAGACGTCAGACCTTTTTTAATCATAAATTATACTAGTAATGTACAGAGTATGAGATTGATCTCAAATTGCATCCAGTTGTATAAAAATTCAAATTTAGGTTTATTTTGTTTTGAAATCATCATTTACAACTCTGGAGTGTTCTAATCATAGCACAAAACTAAGGAAGGTATTATTCTAAGCAAAGTTTACTCTGAAGAAATTGCACAATTTCCATGTAACAGACCTTTTTTGTTGTAAAATTTGACATTCTGGAAATTCCACATGATTTACTCTTTAAATTAGAATGCTGTCAAATACCCTGCGATGATGGTCACTTTGCATTTAACTTTTATTTAAGTTATGTAGTTGGTTGAGTCCTCTTTAAAATTCAAGGCGTGGTCTCTTCTGTGTTGTCAATCCCCTTGGCCTAAGAGAGAAACTTTGATGAAGCTGAATTCGAAAAGCAGTAAGGTTTGTAAACCTAACAAAGTCAACTCCAGCCACACCTTCACTCAAAGGCCAGGTCACAAAATACACAATTGTTAAACGGGCTATTATATCTAACTTTCTTTCTATTTTCTACAGGATCTGGCCAACTTGGCACCAAGGAAACCTGACTGGTAAATTACCTTAAATTGCCTACATGTAGTGCATATCTTAAACCCAATACCGTGTATTACACCACTTAGTGCATGGGGTAATGAAGCTTTCTAAGTACAGTATACTGGGCATTATGTCAATTATTCAAGTATACAAATAATGTACCAGCAAAGTGACAGCTTGTGTGTTTCTGATAGTCGCATCTGGTAAATCTAGTCATAGCCAAATTAGTAATATAACCCTTACCACACTACTGATCATCATTTCAGTTTTTTCCTCAAGGTTTGATTCTTTGTTTGGCATAATGTGATAGTGTGGCCTTACTGTCTTGTTACCTTGTCTGTAGCAGTCAGAGATCTGGACTTGACTGCAGTTGAGTCTATCAACTGTGGTCATGCTTATATTTGTGTTAAATGATGAACCAATTAAGAGCAAATTAAGCATAATGAATGAACAGTAAAATGAGAAATACTGGGCCATTGTTAACCTCATTGTCTCTATGTGGCCAGTTATACTCAACAAAAGTGACAAGAATGAAGAAATGCCAGATAATATCTAAAAGGTGGTAATATTCTGTTCACTTGTAGGGACTTAAAGCGTGATGTTGCAAAGAAACTGGAAAAATTAGAAAAGAGGACCCAGAAGGCAATAGTTGAACTCATACGTGAGTATCAAAATAAATTATTATACTGTAGGTGTACATGGATATCTGGGAAAATTGATAGACCTTCCTTCCCACATTAGACTTTAGTGGGCATACATAACAAAAGGAAGGCGAGTTTTAGACCTGGTGGACCTTTTTGTACGACTCAGTTTATATTTTCACTCCAAGTCCAAGCCTCGAGTTGGTGCCTTTGTTCATGGAAATGTGGGAATGGTCTATTCTCTTGCAATGGTCTTGGACAAAAAAGTTAAGAATAGGCATTGCCATATCTTGTTTAGCCTGACCACAGATGTTTTCTCTTTTTCTTTCTTTTGTTCCACAAATTTGGCATACATGCCAGCTTGGAGAGAGAGCACAGAGGGTGAGAGCGAGCATGACTTTCCCTACCCCCACATCCTTGTGCAAGTGGTCAATAAATTCCCCAAGGTTTTTTTATGTTCATATGTGCACCTGCTCCACCGTCTCTGAAGAGAAAATAGAGGGTCTGTGAACAGGCTAAATCTAGTTTTCAAATAAAGCTGTCTAAAGCACTGGCATGCAGTTACAAATACTTCCCCCTCCACCCCTCCCCCCCCCCAAAAAAAGAAACAATGTTGAAGGGCAGCTTGATCATTCCTACTCCCGACTAAACAACATTGATCAGGGTGGGTTGAGGGGAGGGGTCATAGCAGTACTAAATCCACGGAATGGGCATCCTTTGGGTGACAATGTGCAAAACTTAACACTTTTTGTCCAAAATTATAGTTTTAACTTATTCATTTGTAAATTTGAATGACTAGTCAGCTACACATGCTTGTAAAGTTTAAGTTAAGCTGTGTAAAGCAGTGTGGTTTTGCTTTACCTTTTGTATAAAAAGTTGTAGATGTGCTCATCGTTATTTTTTATTTACCAGGAGACAGATTACAACAAGGAGAAGATCTTGCTGCAGCAGTAAATGCGGCTGCATCCGAACAAAACTATGAAGCAGAGTGAAGATTGTAACAACTGATAAAACGATACCGAAAACTTCTCTCAAGTTATCATGAGTAATGTTTACGACAGATGAACAAGCTTATAGCCAGGGTGGAGTACGTCACATTGAATGGGATATAGATACAGATATTGATACTTGTAAGCTGGGAGACTCCGTTGACTAAACTGTATTTAATATACCTTGTACAAAATTCGGAATATTGTACAGTAAAACTCGACTTGAGAAACATTATGTCGGAAGGGACTGTATCTCTCACCGTACGTCTGTCATTATGGTGAATGACCTTTGGAAGAGAGTTTTACATTTTGACCTGTATGTTACAGCTTTTTTCTGAGTCTTAGGGCAAATCCGTTTGCAGCAGTGAATCGTTACAAAAATTGCGAACTGCAAATTGACAAAATTCCAATCTTACTGACTCGAGGTTAGCCTTGCTTAGCTACCGAAGAAGCATCGTATCTTCTAATGTGGCCGTAGAGGGAAACAAAACGTGTTTCGAAAGCAAACTTTGCGTCTGAAGCTTTTTCTTCAAGTTAATTAATCACATTTTCGTGCACCCGGGAAGCAAATTTGTATTCACTGTATTCGTTTCCTGCACCGCTTAAAGGGACACTATCAGAGTAATTCTTGTCATGGTAAGTTTTTTTATAAAATGGGCGAGTGTTTTTCCCTTGCGTGAGCGGCAATTAACAAAAAATGCGATAGTTTTAAAGTGAATATGTAAAGAGAAAGGAAAAACAAATATCAGCAATTTGTCCGAGAAAGCATGACACAACTTGAAAAGGATATTCTGATTTTTTTCAAGTTGTAACCCCTTTCCTTGATTATTTCGTCCTTGACGTTTTATGTACCAAGTATCGATTCAGTTCTGACCTCTTTGGCGATGAAGTTATAGCCAATAAACCAGTTTTCCATCAGTTGCTATAAAGTTCCGATATAACGCGCACTCTGATTAGTTGAAAAAGCGTGCTTTTTGAGAGGATAAAACACGGAGCTTAAGCTGCCACGCCATTTGCAGGTTAATGTTTCTTCTGAAAATTAGAAAGTAATGTGTGGGAAATATAACGGATTCTTTATCATAAAACAAATAAAGAAGCCTTGACTGTGTTCTGCTCTGTTAGGAGAAACATTCGACTACGTCTCGTGTTTCCCCCTGCACTTTTTTTCGTACTCTTGTCGCTTACTGCGTGCTTTAGTTACAACAGAATAGAGCACAATGAGGGCTTCTTTATTTGTTAAGCAAACCCATTAAACTCGGGCCTTAAACGACTAGCGTTCTTTTGATTTTAAACAGAGGAGAGAGAAGTCATTACGTCACGTTGGCATGGTAGCAAAATTTCTGGATGACAACAAACCGAAAACATCACTTATAAAGTGATAGCCTGCGTAGCAAGCGTTTCCTCGCGAGTTCGTCGAGAAAGTTGGGACGAGTGCAAAAAAAAAAGGAATGCAACCTTTTTTTTTTATCCCCGCTCTAACTTTCGCGCAATAACTCGACTGGAAACGTTTGCTACGCAGACTAATAAAGTGAATTTGCACTGTTTCAAATTTCGACGATCTTATTGCCTTTCTTTTAATTTGTCAAATGTTGACGAAATCTTCTGGGGTTAAATCCGTAAGGACCACATCTAAGTTTAGAAAAAGAAAAAGGAAATTTTTGCGTTGTGCTCACCCACTTCGTAAAGCGGGTGCGTGAAATTAGAAAGTTTCACGTCGCAGCCGTGCAACGACAGCTAAGAAACATACAAAAATGAGTGGTGCACGTGTAGAGTTGTTGTTTTGCTGAT
Source organism: Porites lutea (assembly GCF_958299795.1). Taxonomy (NCBI): domain Eukaryota; kingdom Metazoa; phylum Cnidaria; class Anthozoa; order Scleractinia; family Poritidae; genus Porites; species Porites lutea. The sequence continues at coordinate 15,574,688 of NC_133203.1, read as the reverse complement.
ATAAACCTATTGCTTTTTTCCAGTTCCCTTTGCCGTCGCCGGCAGGGCGCGGTGTCGTTGCTTAAGCTCCTTATTGTTTATCCAGAAATTTTGTTACCATGGTAACGTGACGTCAAAAACTTCTCCTCTCTATTGAACACAAACAATACGGAATATAACTGACGTCATAAGCCTTTCTTTGATCCTTTACTCGTTCCCAGTCTCTCGGACATTTCTCAAGAGAAAAAGCAGTTTAAGACGGCCAAAAATCAAGGAGACGCATTTTTAACGTTCAGAATTGTTAATCAAACTTCTCTAAAGGATTAAAATCAGTTTTAAAATTTTCATGTCTTATACACATTAAAGGGAAACCAGTTCGGAGGTTGTATTATTTTTCAAATGCGGCCGTGTATATTGGCCGGCTTGCGGTTGCTTGCAAATCTATTAGCTCAGCCTTCTTAAGACCTTTTTTTGGTTATGAATTAATGTAGGATATATACATCATGTTACCTTCATTCACGAGTGCACCGAGCAGATTATGAACTATACTTTTAAAATGCGTATTAAGCATAATTTCACAAAGAAAATACACAAGAATGCTAAATTTGTTTTTCCCACTCCTAACAAAAGTTTTCAAGTTCCACCAACTTTTGTATAAAATGTGACCACTTAAGGAACCTGACACAAGGCAAATCTGATTAACCTTACAAAGCTAGATTATCGTATTTTATAAGATTGTTTCACAAAACAACATTCAATATTATACCGGAAGAGACGAGGGGGGAAGTGTTTTCATTATCGGCAGGTGGCTGCGTATTGGGTTGTTTTCGTAGCTGTACCAAACATATTCAGGCGAACTATAGAAAAGATCTTAATTGCTCCTAGATTCCTCCCAAGACTTTTCAAAGGGGTTAAAAAAACGACACGCTGAATGCGTGTTTTAAAACTTCCAAAAAAATCCCAAACGTTTTCGAGAAGAAATTTTGTTGTTATCGTCAGTCGTATTTTACCAGATTTATTTACAGTTTCAAACAAGGATAAATAATTGGCTAACTCGATGCGCAGAAACGTTGTCTGAGTGTATTTTTAACAGTTTCCCTTACTTCTCCGATCTTCCAACAGTACAAAATTGGATTTAAGGAAGAATTCAAAAACACTAAAGTGACTGTCAATTGTGCAGCATAGTAAACTGATGAATTCATCCCTTTTTGACGCACATAAATTTCTGCAATAAAATGAGGCAGATAACAAATTATCAATGCCACTTGTACCCACCGTGCACTATAAACGCCCTTTCTGTATCGAGCTATGTTCAGTGGAATTGCGTGGGTCGGTTCTTGTGAAGCTTGGCTTGGAACTTGGATTTTGTAATGACGCAGTGTGAGGAAAATCTTGGTGTAAGAAAGAATTAAGGTAACTAGACAGAAACAAGCCATTATGAAAAGATATATGTTACTGACTGGGCAGATAACGGACAAAAGCCATATAACGGCTACTGTTGTAACTGCCTTCTTCTTCGTTACAACTTTTTGGTATTTCAGCCCCAGCAACAACGCGAGAAATCTATCCACGCTTATTGTAGTCAACGTTAACAAAGACGCCAAGCCCAAGATAGAGGCTGTAATGGATACTGCGCAATTGCGTAGTAGCAGGTATTCCAGGTTTCGGTCAACACCGAACTCCAATATGCCACGCACAGGGGCTGTACGATAACCCCAACACAGAGATCAGTTATCGCTAGATTACGATACAACAGTTTGGAGGTCGCTTGAAGTGAAGCTAATTCCTTGCGTAGAGCAACTAGAATTAGGGTGTTCCCCAGCAATGCAATGATGGATAGAAAACTATTCACCACGGGAATGAAGATGAGCTGGTCGTGAACTTCACCAGTGATTTTTACCGAACAGTGCAGTAGTGTGTTTGTTTCATGTGTTTGGTTATCACTTTCGAAAGAATAATTTGTTAGTTCCGCCATCTGTCTGCAATGCAAGTACTTGACAATGAGGTGTACTTGAGCATATTTGGCTTCTTAACTTGATCACCAGTAGGTCAATATCCCATCTTGTTGTACTGTCAGTCAAACTGCAGGTACAGCTGGTATTGCGATTGTTATGATAAACGTAGCGCTGAGTCGTACTCATAAGTCATGCAGCAAAAAGAGATTTTCTGCTCTTGTAAACAGCAACACACGTTTCAAAGACCTCGATAATTAAACGGTTTGAAACAAAAACTATTTTCTTGCGGGAAACTGCTGATTCCAAATAAATATCTTGCAAAGTTCGATAGCAAATCCAAAATTAAGGATTAACAATTATTATTAAAAAATCATTGGATAATGCAATTGTAGAGCTCTGATTGGCTTAGCCATCATGGTATGGGGCATTATACCATGCTCGCCAAATATGGTAACTGTACGCGTCTGGTCAAAATTAAAAACAAGCTGAAAATCTGTTGTTTTTATAAATAAAGTCAGGAAGAATTCTCGATATTTTGTGGGCGTTTTTATTTAATAAAACAATCATTCCACTGGCGCTTGCTTAGATATGCGATGATTATAACCAACTCAGCACTACGCGCCTCGTTGGTTATCCACCATCTCATATCCAACGCATACTCGAGGAACAATTGTTAAAAAAGAGAACCCTTTTTTTTCGTTGAGTAATTGTTCAGTTTAACACCGATATAACACTGTCACTAAAATCGTTAGCCAGGTCTGAGTCAACTCTCCTAATCATTATTTTCTGTTTCTCCAAAGAAATCGTATTATGTGTTGTTGATTTTTTTCGCTTTCGGTCAAGGGAGAGAAACTAATAACGCCTCCTCACAATTACTTGCCAGAGCGCTAGGTTTAGCATGCACCGCTGTGCACGCAAATGACAAGTGACATCTCACTTATGCTGTATTGACGTAAAGCTACTCACGTCATCGCTTTTGAAATATGCATTTTTGCCAGTTGTCTTATATTTTTCTGGGTTCGGGTGAAATAGTATTTTATTGGCGCTGTCAATAGAATCCAATGACTAAGCACTCTCCTGCCTTATTTCATTCGCTCATCTTCGTTAATCTGATATTTGACATGTGTAAATGTTAAGTGGTTTGCATCACTAGCCACATTCGCATTCCCCATAATACAGGTTGTTTACCCCCAAATTTTTATCTATTTTTATCTGTCGAATCTGAGCCAGCAAGTATCCATCAATGGATCGCTTTCTGGACAGTTTTCGCTTGACTGTGGCGTACCCCAGGGTTCTTGTCTGGGTCTCCTGTTGTTCGTCATTTACAATTCCCCTGTGTCTAAGGTTTATACAGCGTCCCCTCTCGCAAAGTCAATGTTACGTGGACGACACACGAGCTCAGTTTCGGAGCAGATGACGATAACACACAAGATGAGGCGCTACTACAGTAGGTCTTATATCAACCAAATATGTAAAGCCACTTTGTACCATATTCATGATGCGCGTCGAATTCTAAATCTTTGTCTGAGGAATGCCTTCAGACATTAGTTCATGCTAATGCCCTCTAAATTAGATTGTTGTAACAGTCTACTTCATGGGCTGCCCAAATATCAGATTTGTAAGCTCCGACGAGTCCAGAACACTGCAGCAAGACTTACGATGATGAACACTAGGAAGTGCGCCGTAATGATAATAATAATTAATAATAGTAATTTCCATGTATAGTGCGCAATTTTCCATGAAAATGTTCAAATGCGCATGACAGTAAGTTAAAAAGTAAGATCTAAGGGCCTGTTTACATGGAGGTGGGGGACCCCAGATAGGTAAGGTAATATGCGGGGGGTAACCGCACCTATCATGTAAACGTGATAAAATTAAAATGAGAGATTATGTGGACAGGCGGGTAACCCACCAAAGCTGGTTACCTCACCTACTTGGGGTCCCCCATGCCACCTCCATGTGAACAGGCCCTAAAATTCAAATAGATAATATAGTAGTGGCTTAAATTTACAAATGCACGATAAAATGTTACAAGGATAAAATGTTACATACCAAAATACAAAACAAGATAGAAACTAAGTCATTAAAAATGCTTATCTATAAAATAAGTGAGTTTTAAGGTTAAATTTAAAAACATCAACAGACTTGGCGCATCTGACATCGAATGGCAAAGCATTCCAGAGCTTCAGAGCAGCGCAGGTGAAGGATCTATCAAGTGATGCTTTGGATATGAAACCCAGGATAGCTAAGTAAAAGGTTATCATTTGAGTTCCTAAGATTATGTCTTGATGTACGCCTAAGAGCAATCAGAGATATGATAAATAATACGGGGCTAAACCATGAAGAATTTCAAAATTAATCAAAAGAATTTTAAACTCAATTCTAAATCTAATTGGTAGCCAGTGTAACTCCATCATAAGAGGCGTTTTGTGGCAAAATTTGTGTTCATTAAAAATCAGTCTAGCTCTAGAATTCTGTACACGTTGTAGCTTACTTAGTAAGGAATCAGGCAGGCCATATAATAAGCTGTTGCAGTAGTTAAGACGACTAGATACGCATGCATAAATGAGTGTCTCGGTGGAGGTTTGTGATAGATAATTCCTGATGCGTCGTATGTTGTACAAATAGAAAAATGAAGAAACGCAGATCTTTGTAATATGCTTCGACTTGGACAGCCTAGAGTCAAACCTTGAACCAAGATTCCTTGCAGTGGGAACAGGATAAACATCTGAGTTCCCCACGCGGATACTCATGATTTCAACCTTTTCCAGCTGTTGTGGTGTGCCAATAATGAGAAATTCAGTTTTGTTGTCATTCAATTGAGGATTGTCATTCAACATCCACAATCGAATATCCGATACTCAATTTTCCATGCTTTTTAAGGCTGAAAGCTGGTCTGACGTAAGATTAGGACTAAACGAAATGTAAACCTGCAGATCATCTGCATAACAATGAACATCAGGCAGATGAGTTTTGACAATCTCAAAAAGCTTACTCGTATACGACGTTAACAGAATGGGACCTAGACAGGAACCCTGAGGCACGCCACATTCCAAGCTGAACTCATCAGAGAGTAAGTCATTGATCAATACTTGCTGATCTTCCGGACAAATATGACTTAAACCAAGAGAGAACTTTTCCTGGAATACCAAATGAAAACTGGAGCTGATGCAAGGTATCATAATCAACGGTATCAAAAGCGGCGCTCAAGTCTAGAAGCAGAAGAAAATTAACACGCTGATTGCTCATATTAAGAAGAATGTCGTTGGTGACTCTCAGCAATGCAGTCTCGGTGCTGTGATTTGGACGATATACAAGCACGAGGCAAGTATCCAGAATCAAGAGAAAGGTTAGTGATCGGAGGCAGTAGCACATGAAGGAATTCAATAACAAGTTTGGATGGGATGAGATCAAGAGGACAAGAGTTATTCGTTGAAGATGATATAATTAGGCCATGTACCTCGGATTCGGAGAGAACGTTGAATTCCGAAAAAGTGGAATCAGTAACGGTACCATTGGCATCTCTGATATAAGGAGAATAGACCTAGTTTGCGATTTCCAACCTAATAGCATTTATTTTGTTGGTAAAAAACTCGCCAAAATTGTTAGCTAGCTGATGATCATCGGAGGATAAAGGTAGGCCAGCAAGTTTTGATATATTCAAAGTGATTTGCTTGCATTGAATAATCGCTTTTGGTTCACCCTGTACCTCACCATGAAGTTCTCTATGAGCTTCATTGGTTACCAGTGTTTTATCGTGTCGTTTTATCGTATCTCTTATCTTTATCGTGTTTTATCGTATCTACAATCTCGTTCACAAAGGCTGCGATCCTTTTGGTCAGCATCAAGGACTAACCCGTTCCACTGGCTAAGGGTAACTCAGACTCTGAGGACGAGATTGTTACTTTTAAGGCCATGCCTGACATGTCAGTTAGCTAACCTAGCCACATTGGCGATTTATGTAGTTAGCACAAGAGAGAATGATCTAAGCTTAGCTCATTCTCTCTTGGTTAGCATTAAATCCTGTTCTGCATATTCATTAAGATCGAATTACAAAATTGTTTAAGAACGTCTTAAGGGGCGCATTGAGGCAACTTTAGGCGATAGCAGACGCCCATAGGCTCCTGGTGATAGATAGTTTTCCGCTGCCGCCCCTAAACTGTGAACATGCCTTCACACGCATCAAGAATCGAATCACTGGGCGCTTTTAAAAGACATGTGTAGACACACCTTTTTAGATTAGCTTTTACGTAGTTTTCAACATATTTTATTGTAATTTTTATTTTATTTATGTATTTGTATTAGCATTTTTCCTTTTTATCGATTTTATCTAACATAGATACATTTTATAAATTTTCAAGAGTATATAGAGAATGCAGAGTGCTTTCGATCATTTATATGTTAAAAGGCTCTATAGCAAATTAAAAAATCATTATATATTATTTTTAATTAATATTATTATCATATATTACTATTATTAATTTTGCATAAGTATTGTTATGAATTTCTCGTAGGACGACTTCAATACCAGAGGAAATTTTGGCCCTTTCTAAATGTGAAGATGATCCCAAGAAAAGGATTGTTACGTCACGAGTGTTAATATATAGGCACTCAAGAGCATATGGCAAGAGAGCACAAAGCAAAGGAGACCCAACCCTGTATATATGCAAGCCTTTTTCCTAAGGCAGTTCTTCCTTAGTTATTTTTAGTGACAAAACGCCAAATTTTTTTTTTGTAGTTCGTCCGCCCCCCACCCCATAAGTTTTCTAATGGTCCGTCCCTTAGAAGAAGTAAATAAGTAGGAGCGAGGTCTGGAATGCACTTAGACGGACATTTTATGGAGTGAAGACCGGGATTTTGTTCACCAAAGCCGCTCGGCCAACCAGCTCCGATACGAATGTTGGATGTATGTGAACAACTTGTTCCAGTTCTGTGCAGTTGCTGTTCATAGGTCTTCAATTGTGGAGGGGTGCAGATGTTTATGTATAGTCCAGTGGTGGATCCACTCTGGGGCGGGGAACCTAAATATTTCAATAAAAGTTCAAGCAAGCGAAATGTAAACTTAGTCATTTGTTATGTTGTTTTGGCTTCCGAGCAGTTTAACTTATTTTGCGAGATGATTATTTGACCATGTAGAACTAAACAAGGAGACTCCTTAATGGGGAGGGTAGTCATATAGTCTACTACGCAGCCGTCCTTTGTAACACTAGTCTCCGACACAAACATTCCGCAAATATGTTGTCCCACCACTCTTCCCCATAAAGACGAGCCAAAGAACGGCTGCATGAGAGACTACAAGTAAATAGGACAGTCTCAGATTTCTTCCAAGTTGAATTTTTTTTCGCTAAACGTCATGCCGTATTCCCCATTAAATCCAATCCAGCTAAGTCCTGGATGAAGGTTGCCTTCCTCGTTTTCCTTACTCTAGCTTTTCCTCGGCATCTAAATTTGGGCTGGCCACTCACTGGCTTGATGACCAGGCCATTAGACAACGTTTTCTTAGAATGCTTGTCAACGCCTCTTCTTAAGCCCGTCTTTTTTTTTCCCTACTTGTTTAGTTAAAGATCATTACCTTAAATTTTCTCATAACTATCATGGTGAGATTGTCCGCCTGAGAGAGACCCTTCCTACTGAGTCGATTAAGGCAGCTAGAAATTAGCCTAGTTAAGGTGATTCCATAGTAAAAGAACGTAACATAGATTTTAGCTAAAACTTGGTACACTGATGTAAGAAGTCAAGAAGATGATAAAAAAGTAATAAAAAGTGGGGGTCACCGTGCTCGTTTTGACGTCACAATGCTGACAAATACGGCTATTTAGGACCCTTTTACAAAAACCGCGGGCAGCGCAAAACTAGACAAAAAGGAGAGATTTTTTCGATGATGCATGTGACATCACACAGAATTTGACTTTTATGTATTGTTTATCCACTTACGTACCAGAAAAATGCCCTTTAATGCCCTTGTTTTTACTTCACGTTCCAAAGTAGAATTAAATTGGACGCGCGCTTTTCGACCCGTGATGGCTCAATCCGTACAATTTAGTAAAATTGCCAAAAAACTGAACATAGATTTGTGCCAATTTTTTTCTCATCGAAAGGAAGCACTGTCCTTATTAAAATCATGAAATAAAAAATGGGGGTCACCGTACTCGTTTTTGCGGTAGAGCTGCAGAAAGTGCGCACCAAACGCATTTTCTCCGATTTTTGAGAGAGGACTGGGGCGAGTTTCAAAATAGAATGTGTGTGAAAAGGGGAAGAAAGTATTAAAAAGTCCGTTTTTACAGAATTTACATCGAGATATCACATTTAGGACACAATGTGATAAAGAAAGTGTTTAAATGAAAATCAAAGTGAGTAAGCACAAGTTAAACATCCACTATCGAGGTTCTCCGAGAGGAGGTCGAACTCAGCAACACGCGTACTGCTTACGTTATGCACATTCGCAACACATTGAGTCTCACCTCGGCAAGAAACAACAGCAAGCAAAAATTCCAACAACGTTTCTCTTCAGTCAACTTCATTTTAATAATATTACTTCACATGCTCTTTTTTACGGTGGCCATCTTGTTATGCGCAGTAAGAGATGCGCAGTGCAAAACTAGGGAATCACCTTAAATCTTGGCCATACCAATATTGAGCCGTATCGCCCGCGCACCCGGTAATCACCGCTTTTTCAAGGGTCACTTAGAACTGTCACCAGGTATTTTGACACCTGTTTAAGAGTCTGATATATCGTTGTCAATAAACCCCCTTCCACTGAGAGGCTCCTGCAAATGACATGCATATCTCTACGATATAAACTGACCGAAATTCTTTAATCCGTCTAAAATCTCCTTTAAAATTTTTTTACTCAAGACAAAAGCACGTTACTGACGATTGGATAATAAATTACGTATCCTTTAATTTGCTTCCCCATTCTCGCTTGTGTAACACAGTTTAACGAAGATATATCAGAAAAATCAGTTCTTACAGAGCTCAAATTTTTAACTAGCACCGAGGACTTAGAGACAAAGACTTCCACTAAATTTAATGAGTCAACAGACTTAAAAATAAGTAAACTGTATAGCCGATAGAATAAGTATCAGAAAAAAAACCGACATATCTTCTTCTGAACAAAAACGATACGTTTTTCTTGATAATTTTGGGGTTTGATTGTGACAATGATCTTATTTTTCTGTGAAAACAAAGCTATTTCTGTACTTGGATGTAAAAACATTTAAATAATTCAGTGATTCTCCGACCCAGAAAACGTACCTGTTATGGTTACAGCTCAGTTGAAACAGAATCTAAGTTTGCTTCACAAAAACGTTTTAACCTTTTGTATTTGATTTGTCTTACCAGCTTCGATTAGTCGAATAATAATACAGCCACAACTAATACAGGAGAATTAATTACAGCAGCAACTTTACTGACTTTTTAAAATAGTCTACAGGTGATAGGCTCTGAGGTAAGTAAGTCGGAACACCCTTGGGGATCACTTGGTTTATAATAACTCATGTATACAATTGTAACCAGGATCGATAATCAGCGAGGAAGCAAGATATCAAATGTTTCTTTTGTTAATGATTTTAAATTGTGCTAACTGATATTGTTGTGATTCTTAATTACATTTATTTGAGTAACACCTGTTAAATTCAATGCTTTGTACTTTTCACTTAACCTATTGCAGGTATTTGTTTTCTTTTGGTTTTCGTTCCTGACTTTCTTGTTTCTTAGTTCACTTTTGGCGCCAACTTAAACACACGTGTGCTCTATAAACTCTATATTGCGACCAGGGCAATCTTTCATGGGCTTTGATAGTTATAAAAAACACCCCTTATTTAAATCAAATTTAGTTGAAAACGTTTTTGAAATCATTTCAGTTTCCACAGGTCAAGCAGTCCATGGCGAAACTTGAAAGCTTCGTATACGTAGCTCTTCTCTGTTTTGCGACATCCTTCTCGTTCTATATTGATCCAATCGCCCCTCAGTATTACACGCTGCCCGAGGTTGCACGATCCGCCATTCCGCATGCGGTCGCTCGTTTGGAACAAGCAGACCCGCGACTATCTCAGTTGCTGATGGCAAAGAAGCAAGCTCTTAGAATAACGAATGATATAAATTCGGAAATTCAAGCAATTCTGCGGGATAACGTTTATCGTAGGACATTTGATGGTGGGGTCGAAACAGATTCAAACGGAGAACCATTCCTGAACCTCAGACCAACCAATCGTCTGTCCGCAATTATCGGAGCACAGGGCGGGACCTGGTTCCCAGGCCCCTCTGGTGTAGGTATGACCGGAAGTCGCATGCTTGGGGGACAAGCGGATTACATAAGTCGATTAAGCCAGGTTACAGGTTTTCGTAGAACCCAGGAACAATTACGGTTACCAGTCCAGACAGGGACAGTAGGCCCATCATCGGCACTGCTACAAAGAGCCCTGGCGTTTAGAAACATGAACTCTCAAATAGCTAGCCCACCTCAGAGTCAAGTAGTACCCTTGAGGCAGATGCCTATAGGACAGCAACCCATAGAGCAGGCTAATCAAATCAGTGCACGAACTTTCACACCGGCAACAGCTCAATCAACAACAGATCCTTCCGATGAAATAGAGAGTAAGTAAACGATCGTTCTCCATGGAAGTAACTCTGTCGTTCTATTGATCAGTGAAACCCTTTGCTCAAAGAGTTTAGGGTCTGGGTCATGATTGATTTGCAACATCTTTCGCTAGGAGACCTAGAGCAGAATGAATTTTTCCCCAAAAGTAAACCTTGAGGTCTTCTTATGCCTTAATTAAATTACGTTCACGTGACATGACACGTGACCAAAATTGAAAATGAGAGAAAATGGGGAAATGGTGGCGAACGCCGGTGGAGAATAAACATACCCAACTTTCTACGTTTGGAATTAATGTACGGAAAGTTCAAAATTAAAGTTTTGAGTAATTCAAGATTAAATTTGGGCATTTAAAATGATGTTCACATTTACAATTTTTTATTGAAGTGTAATGGACGGTCATTACAAACGTGAAGTTTTAGAAATATTTAATATGAATAAGAAAAATGTTATTGCGCGATTTCTTTTATGAAACCTGTCACCAATTTGTCAATTATTTACGATTTTAGCAAAATAGTCACGTGACATATCATGTGACTTATTAACACAATATTTATACTTTAAAATGTTAAAGAAGATGAGATCTTTCTGTGACAAATTTTGATTCCGCTCAAGAGATCATTCTGATCATTCTCTATTGTTCAGCTCCATAATCTGTGTCAATAGAGCCAATAAATCATTTTCCACGGGTAGACCCCTCGGTCCCAGGCCTTAAACTAATTGAGTGTGCATGATTTCAGTCACATCATGAGTAAATTTTACTCTTACCTTTCTGAGTTGTTTAGGTTAGCCTGTGTACAGTCGCTTCCTTCCCTAAAAATATCGAGGGAAGGGCGTGGCTGTACTCAAGCTACTTTAAGTGGGACTAAAGAGGATCTAGTCTCAATACCATGTGTACAAATCTGAGTGAGTGAGTAGCGATTTTGAATTTTTACAATTTGCTAACCAAAATTGGCTGGAAGTAGAATGAAGGTATATCATAATGGATCGCTTGTTCCGCAAAAGCCTTGTTTTGTTCCCATTTTCGTATACGTGAAAAAAAAAAAACGCCTGTCGTATGTTGTTTGTTTTTCACGAACCAACACCCACAGTTTTCTGTATAAACATTGTTACAAAATTTCAGGAGATCAGGAGAATCTCAGGGCTTAAGGGGGGAGGGGAGGGAGGGGGGGTCAAGGTTCCGCACGTATTAAAGTTATATTGAATAGCTGGGTGTTCCCTGTAAATTTTAGGCTCTTAGTGTGAGCTGGGTATAGAAATCCCTCCGCTTTATTATAGTATATTAGGAACAATCAACTTTACTTGATTTAATCCAAGGGGTTAAGTATGCATTGACTTTTTATCGTAGGGATTCTTCAGTTGGGTTTAATTTATTGTTCTTTGGTTCAATCTTGTAAATTTACAATCTTGTAAAATGTTCTTTGAGATGAAACAATAACAAACAAAATAATCGCTCTCTTCTTAACCCCGATGGAATGCTCCCTTAAATAGAATATCATTGATCTGACTCATCAAGCTTCCTTTTGTTTCAGAACTTGGAAATCCTAAAGAATTTGATGAAAAGTGTGCAGTGCTTAAACTGACATTTGAAAAATCAAACGGGGCTATGGTGTTTGATGATTCTCCACAAAGGAACGATGCGAAGCTTAAGGGAGATGTCCACGTATCAAAAGACGAAACGGATCTCGGGCAATCCGTTGTTTTTGGGAACAACGGTAAAATTGTCCTTCAAAATGGCTTCAAGGGAAAACCGAAGAAATCTGTGGCAATATCAATGTGGGTGAAATTAAATTACGTGAAAGGAAAGGTGCCACTTATAACAGCAACCGACGAAAATAATTTTGTTCGCTATGATCTTCTTCTGCACAATGGCAAGGGTGAGTGGATTCACAGAGGGGATTCTGGGCGAGAGCTCTTTCATGTACAGTCCAGTTCCTCGGATGTAACCGCTGGCGAATGGCATAACATCGTGGGCAGCTATGACTCCCGGTCCAGGACCGCGTCACTGTGGGTTGATGGGAAGGAAGTGAGCAAACAAGATGGTGTCAGCGGTATGCTGTCACAAAAATGGAATAAACTGATCATTTTTGGAGCCAAATCTCGTGGAGACATGGATAACGTATTTATGTTCAGGTGTCCTTTGGACAAAACTAAAATCGTGGCTTTGTACGTGTCTGACGCGTCTCACAAAGACGTTAAAAAGGATTAATAAACACTTCTTGCGTTAGCAGGAAATCAAGAGGCAAACGACATAGTCATCGCTTATACAGTCCTGTAAATATAAACTGCTAACCCCTGATGGTTTCCGGTTTCCAAAAGTTCGTCGTACGACCTCAACCATTCAGTACCTGGAATTGCTGGTCTAAACGATCTTTGGAAACTACCGACAGTGCAAAAAATAAGTTAAACTCAATGGTTTCATATTAAGTTTAGACTTGATATACGCATTTAAAGATGATGGCCAATGGAAGTACCTTGCCACTGCTAAATATCAGTTCCAAGTAATTTTCCAAAGTTTTTTCGGAAAGCGCTTTGTCTAAAAGCAAAGAACGAGCTTTGAATACTAGTATTACTTGACGTTTTGCACCGTGACTTTGTGTATTAGTTGTGATTCAGATAAACACGATGAAATTGCAGTATTTTAGTGGAAATAAACACAATAATCGGGAGAGATCCTTATGTGCATGCCGCCACAGAACGTTAGGAATAACTCTATCCGATTTTTTTTAATTGAGAGAAGCAATTCCTTTCGAGAAACTAAAAGGAAATAAGCGGGAAAGAAGAAACTGAGATAGCCAAAATCAAGAAAATTTCGTACTTGTGTAGGATATAAGTAGGTTACTTTTGTATTTAATTAAAGGAGCTGTGTCACGAAATTCAGCCAAATTTTTACTAAAAAGTAGGTACTTACAAAATGCCCGTTCAATTAAGATAAACGTAAAAATAACCGCTTAAAACATTAAAGGAAGGTTAAAATAACAGAACAGATGCAACAGATGCCACGGATGGGCAAAACTGAAGAAGATGGAAACGGATTGAAATTAGGGTTTTTGAAAACTGTTCAGCCCAACAGTTTTTCAAAGTTGATCTCTGCTGTTTGCAAGTTCAAAAATAATGCTCAGGAGACATATTTGTTTGTCTCGAATCTCTGATTTTGTCATTTCCTTGTAATTTCCTTGCTTACTTTAAGTTCCATACCGATTGAGGGCGAGTAATTGGCAAAATTAAACAAAATGAACTGGACTGCCGTGACACAGCCCCTTTAACCAAGACAAGTTGTGCGAATTTAACTTTAAATACCACGATTATTTTTAATTATAGCTCCTGTTACACGTTAGACGAGGCAATTTTAATGAAGACGCTGTCATCCTGAAAGTGCGGTTCTTATACTAATAAGTTTACAAGAAGATATAGATATTATTTTATTTTATATTAGTTTCTAAGTTTACTGGCCGACAGCAAAAGCTCATTTTCTCTTGCCGACCGCTGACGGTAACTTACGTGACTAATCTGAAGTGCAGTTGACACAAGACCTCCTTCTGCGGAGTGCATATCATTGGTTCTTGACTATAATGCTGATGTTAATGATGGTGATGATAAAGATGATGGCGATGGTGTCAGTATGCTTGGCGGCAAAGGTGGCGACGTCCGGACGTCAGGTTGAGTTCCGTCTTTAGGTGTTCAAGTAAATTAATGCATGGGCCTTCAGTTACTGCATAAAAAATTAAAGGTTGATGTCTAACCTTTAAAGGTTTAGCCATATCCACCATTTTCGACAACAGAAGTGGTGAGCCAAATTTTTGAAGATGCAAACCATGCATCCTGCAGGTTTGCCAAAAAAGTTTCTTTTCGCTTCTCTTCCTCACTTTGTTTCATTTTGCTTGTCTTTTACAAAGGATTTACTCCTGAAGGAAAAATTGTTGTGAAATCGCCTAACTGCATGAGGGCCGAGATGGTGGGGTTAGCGTAACAGCTATTAAACACTAAGGGAGAGGTTAGCGTAACAGATAACACCAAGAGAGGATAGGTTAAATTTAAAAGGGGTTGCAACGCGTTAAAACAGGGACTTTAAGATGCCACGACGGCGATGACCACGAGAAAGTCAAAAAGGCAATAGGTTGAATAGGCAAAACAACTACTCTGCACCGACGTGCAGCACCCTTTTTGGTACATTTCTTTGCCGTCACTACACGACTACGACGGGAAAATGCCAACCGATTTCACGTTTTATGGGGGACGAAAACAAGCGACGGCTAAATTTTCTCTCTCTTTCTATACTTGAATATGGTTCTTCTGGTGAATTCGGCTCAAAAAGAGTTCGTTTGCATTTGACATAGTAAGTGAGTTGGAGTAGTCGTGATAGAGATTGAAAGAACGCAAATTCACTTTTTAAGTGACGTTCTCGTGGCCGTTGCCGTCTTGGCATCTAGTGTTATCTGGTGTTATCTTATCCTCACAAGTAAAAACATTATACGAGTATTAAAAAAACACTCTCTCACACCTTCAAACGCAGGAGTAGAGACACGGATTCCTATACATTATTCTCTCCTCGCAAAGTGAGGGAAGATATAGCCTTTTTGCGAATGTTAACTGGGGAAATTTGATCAGTCAGGCTGGGTCACCTCTAAAGTTTCTATTAACTTGTTGAATTTTATAGGCTCTATTTAGTCTCCAGCATGCTTTGTAAAAGCCAATTCTAATTCAATATTTTATAATAGTTCCAACATTAAAAATTCAATCTTTATAACACTTTTAAACAGTAAGAATATATAACACTTGGAATTAAAAGTTGGTAGCTAGATAAATCATGTCAGCTACCTTGATGATATGACACCCGTACGTACGCTACAACGCAGACTGCAGACTGGAGGGTAAACGAGTTACTTGTTGTGAAATGCTTTAACAGATTCCCTGTCTCCAAACTTTGAGTCATTAAAAGTCTAGTTTAGGCATAGAAAGTCTGTTAGAACATTTCCCAACACTCTTTACCTCGTGTACCTGCCAATGCAATCTGCAGTCTGCGTTTGTCACACACCGTTACGCAAGTTTAAGGATCGTGTATTTTGCACGAGCTTGTTTCCTTATTCTCGTGATTAGCTCGCGTTCGGTTTTCTAATCCTTATGCGTGATTATCAGCTCATTCACTCGGCAGTTTTTGCCTGTGTCCGTGAATAACATGTACTGTTATTGTCCTTACCTAATCGACGTGATTGGCTCACCGATTTTGCACTGCAGCCCGCGTGCTTATCGAGGTGTTTGGAACAATTACTTATGCACAGCTAATGATATTTCAGATATTTCGCGATTTTTATAATCAGGTAAGAGGTAGTGTTGAAAATTGGTATCTTAGCAAATAAAATAATCTTGTCTGCTACGTCTGATCATCTCACCAAAGCTTCGTTAGCAGAGCAGGTGACGCGGTTGCAGGTTTGTATTTGGCACCGATTAAAACCGACGGTAAGTGTTAAACTGAATTCCTTTTAGTATCACTGAAGCTCGTCAATAAACAAAGGACAGTCTATTTATACGCTTCATTTTCATGTAGGCATCACCTAAAACCAGTATTTGCTTATTTCTGAGCATGCAATGCTCAGTAAACCTGTTCCGAGTTAAAAGGATCTTAGTAGGTCATATGGTTATCACTGTTTACTTAATCATAATTGACTTTCTTTCACGATCCAGACCGTTCGGATGAGATGGTACAAATGGAGCCTTAAAGGAGAATTCTTCTCATCGACGTGAAATCATTCACCTTTCTGAACAGCCTTAAGCAGTACTCAGCGAGCTGTCATATTTACAGCACCGACTTCAGGGGCGTAGTATAAGTGCTGACTTAAAAAAAGTTAAAGACAAGCAAAAGCAACAATAATAGCATCAACGGAGAAATTAAAAAACAAACAAACAAACAAACAAAGAAGATGACCATGAGTTAAAAACCTGTGCAACTTCGGTTCTGAACTTTTATCAGATTATTTTTCAGAACGAAAGCCGTGACTGCTGTGAAGTCCCAACGTTCCTAAGACCAAGAAGATTTAATTACCTCACTTTACTCGTCTGATAATAGTCACCCGGGTAAAAACGATTTGGGAGACCGAGTAGGGTTGAACATGGAAAACTGTGCCCACCCTCAGGGAAATTTCTAGTTACGCCCCTCCCGATTTTTTAACAAAAAGGAAGAAAATTAAAAATGATAGCGCCAATAATTTTTGACAAAAACGCACTTACTTAAAAATTATAATTTTACCCCCCCTCGCCTCCCCCCCCCCCCAAAAAAAAAAAAGAAAAGAAAAGAGAAAAAAAGCAAAATAACGTGCAGCCATTTTAACGGGGCGACTCATACAAACTCATGAATACCGCATGCAAGGCCGAAGGGCACTTTGAATGCTTTGTGAAAGAATTTGTGTACCGTCATATGCTGATGATGGTAAGGTTTTTTTTGGTTATACCGTACTGTTTGTCAGCTGCCTGCGATATCATGTTAAAAGAAGGCCTGTTATTTTGTGAGGCCGCGGCTCTACCCTCAGAAAGTTGACTTGTTTGTATTTTTTTCTAAACAGATGAAGTGTTTCGTTTCTATGTCAACACTGCTGATTGCAGTTCTTGGATGCTATTGCCAGAAGGATAATTTTCAAGCCCTACGGCTGATTCCAGCGTCGGAAAAAATCAATTTGAACTTGATTGAGTGGATATTAGTGGCTGAAAGAGCACAAAGAGAGAAACTCGGAAAGGATTGTCTTCCAAGTCAAAAATGCCCGGCCAACAATACTTGCTGCTATGTATCGTCTACGAAGTTCCGCTGCTGCCCGTTAAAAGATGCTGTTTGTTGTGCCGACCATACTTGCTGCCCAGGGGGCTACAGATGTACTGAAACCATTTGCAAAAAAAATCATTAATATCACTCAGCACTTGTCTGTAACCAGAACACAATCGATAGAAAACAGGATCTTAAACCATTTTAACGGCTAAAAGTACAACGGATCATTTAATAACTCTTCAGCCATCTTGGGACTACCATTATCAACAGTGCTAACAGGTTCTAATGGCATTTAAAAGTTAACTTCCGAAATGATACCAGGGCCAAAGAGAAATAGCTAACGAGAAGGACACCCATCTGAGAAGTCTTGGTTAAGGGTTCCAGTGACAAAATTTTCTTCTTAAATAGTGTAATACTGGCTGAAACATTATGTAATTCTGATGATCCAATATAAAATACATTGTTAAAAAAGTGTTTATTTTAGAATTGACAGTGACAATACAAGTGGATTCATTGGCATACAAGTAAACATGCATCACTCATTTACAGCTTGAAATGTACTTTATTCAAAAAATTGTCTAGTGACGTACTGATCATTTTTTCTTTTTATTAGTTTTTGTTCTAATATAAGAGGCATTCACTGAAATTTGTTGCATATTAACCACTGCACATCAAGTAAATCAGCAACACAAGATTCTTCTTCTCAACATGTACACATGTATTAGACTTCGACTGGTATTCATTCTATCCCCTGAAAATCCCTCTTAGCATCTTATTTATCTTTTGAGTACTGTAGATCAAGGTTTTGTGGCCTCCTGCAGTAATAACTCCTTTGATGCTCTGTGAGATACTAGATTTCCTAACAATAGAAGTGATACCTTTTCTAACTACCTGTGAACAATTGACTATATCTTTAGAAGTATCATATAATGCTTCTTCAATTAAAGACGCCTTGACTTCTTTGCTAATGACACTCGAGACTACAAACTGTAATAAATTTCGGGGTAACGACTTCAAGCGAGAAAATATCATGTTTATTTCTTGATTCTGGTGATATTTACGAGATGAAGAGTTAAAATGAATTTCATTTGACTTCAAAAGAATTGGGTTGTAAAGATCTCTAAAAGGTTCAATATTTGGACCAACAATGTTCTGTACTTTATTTTTGTTTTCTCCCACAATCATTCTGAAATCTCCCGCAAATGACAAACCCGCGATGCTTAAGAAAAGCTCTTCTTCTGTAAAGAACTCTGGAAGGCTCAGGAGCGCCACGTTGACAGCGCTGTATAAATTCCCCTTCAAAGCTGACAAAACAACTGCGTCATCTCCTCGTTGTAAGATTTTGACTGGTTTGTGAAGTCGCCCAGAGAGATATAACCACTGCCATTCGTTAAGATCAAGAAGAAAATTCTCGCGACTGATAGTCCCATATTTAATAACTCTCCCCTCCATTGGCACCAGAGTATTGTAATACATTCGTGCACCGAATCTATCTTGCAATGAAACCACAGCATTGGAGCCAAAACGTCTGACGAAAGAGTAGTGGTGTGAATGGAGATTCAGATTAGTTTTATGCCATTGATCAGCGTCTTCGAGGACAAAAACAAAGTCCAACATGTTCTTTGAAGACACATTTCCTTTCTGGGAAAATATTCCGGAGCCATAAGCGAAAGCAAGGGAAATTCCGGACGGAAAACGAGCCACAATTTTCTTTAGAAAATCATCATGTGAGTCCGCCATTTTATTCGCGCTAGAGCCCAGTCTTTCATCTTGAAAGAGAGGTTGTTTACCGTTAAGTTTACCATGGCAACAGCTGAGCTTTTGTGGCTTCTCAGCTGTTGCCCCAGTTCACATTTTTTTCTGCGATGGCTTTCTTCAACTTAACACGGCTGGGACTACAGGACCCTATAAAGTCTGCAGTCACTAAACCGGGAACAGCTTCTGCACCAGGCGGAGATCTTGATACAGCGAAATCAACAGCTGCGGCAGCGTCAAGACACGCCAGTCTCAAAGAGCCGGTCTATCCAAACTCGGAAGCGAATGGATCTCACGTAAAATACACTACCCGTCTACACAAACACATTCGACCTAAATTGGGTAAGTCTGCCTAAGATAAAAAGCTTTCGCTTCCATACTCTGCGTGATATGTAAGCGCGATCTTAACAGTGATGATGAGATTTTATTTATTGAGACGGAAGTTGTTTATAAATTTTATAAAAGTGATAATGGCCTTCTTTGTTTATATCACTCACTCTTGGTTTTAATATTTAGTCTTGTTGTGTTGTAAGATTATAGTCGAGAAATAGAAGTTATTACTTAAAGGGCTTTTTAGTTAGCAAATACCCAATGATAATAAAAATGTGCTTAAAAAACTCTTATATGACACAAGATCTCCCATGAGGCCTCTCAAAATTTTTGCCGCACATCTTTCTAAAAGTTACATTTGCAGGCATTTGCACAAGCGAAATTGAAAACCATGCCATCAACCTGATTTTCAGATGATCGTGCAGGCCTAATTTTTAATGCACTCACGTCCATATCCTTGGACATTCACATCCGTATCCCATATCCTTGTAGTCTGTGAACAGGCTCTCTGTTTGGGGGAAAACAGGCTAATATCCTTGAGGCTGCTGCATAGGACATTTTTAGGGGGTGCCCCTCATTCACTGAGTGCAGAGGCATTTTGGAAAAGTACCCTCTTTGTGTAAGGCTGTATATGCACTCATGAAACTCAAAGGAAATAAAATTGTGTTGAGTCTGTACTGAGATCACGTAAAATGAATTTAATAATTGTCTTTTCAGATGGTAGTGGCCAACCTGAGAGCATTGCTCCTTCTTTGATACTAATAGACTCTATGGACTATATCAAAGAAACTTCAACATTGTTGACCCAACCTCCCAGCAGTAACAGTTTATTCACATCCAGGGGAGAGTAGGATTACTCCCAGGTGCTTCATGCTACACAAAATTAATGGTGATAGCCCCAGCCGTGGGTGCTTCACATGCTCATGTTAACCTCCAACGCAGTTGTCTTATAGCTTCACTATAAAGGCATTCCTTTCCCACTTTAATTTGTGGGAAAGGAACCCACGACAAAGCCTTAAGAACGTCTGCATGGGGGACTAGGCTCCTGTGTGCCTTTACCAAGTGCATAAGCAAAGCTTCATATTTTGAACACTGCAACCATTTTGCTTTATTTTTTCTATGATTTATTCTTTTTTCTTAAACAAGGACTTTTGTCATTTTAAAACCAAAAAAGAACAACAAGAATAACAACAAATTGAAAGAAACAGGGTCCACAGTTTTCCAAGAGAAAGGGCAGCCTTCTTCTACTGCAATGCCAAAGGGTCTATTACCCAGTGCTTCTGATAATTCTTGTGGGATGATTCTCTCCTTCTCTTAATCTTTTAACTTAAAATTAATTTTTGCAGGACCAAATGAAATATACCACACCCAAATAACAACAAATATAAATTACAGTTATTGGATGAAAGATGGAGTCCAACAAGAATCATGGACACAGAATGATCATCATCCAAGAGTCAATAGTGAAATGACAAGGTATCATTCAATAATAATATTCATCAACATATTACTTCCTTTCATGTAAGATTTTGCCTAGTCTGCATAGCTGGCAGCAGTTATTTATTTTTTAACAGGCCCTGCAAGGGGAATATGTGAGATTTTCTTCCTTTTCCCTTAAAAAAACGGCACCTGCTATGTAGGGTAGATTTTGCCCTTCAGACCTGTGTATTTTGTACCTGAAAAAGCATCCGAAGTTTAATTGACAAGTCATTTCAATAACTATACATACAATGCCCGGGTAGTAGGGTGGGGGTTGGAGGGGTTTTGGAAGGGTGGTTGCGGGCACAGTTGGGGTTGATGAAGCCATGAAATGTATTGAAATAATAAGGTGTTATTCAATAATTCATGATCTTATTATTTCAAGTAATGATTTTGCCCTACAGGGCCCAGTTGTTCAAATGCCAGTTAGCGCTAACCCAGGGTTAAATTTTAACCAGGGCTTCTTTTTCTTTTCATCAAAAGCACTCTCTCAGATGATTTTCTATATTTTTTTTAGAGTATCCAATCATCAAATTGTAGACAAAGAGAATTAAACTGAATTTGCTTTTTACGCTCTCACATCTGAGTTCAAATTTCGCACTAACCCTGGATTATCTTAACCCACCTTTGAACAACCCGACCCAGGTGTATTAATTTTTGTACCTGTACAGGCATCAGACTTTCATTACAAGTCATATCAGCAACTATACAAAGGAACCCAATACAGCAAACTGCTAAATGCCTGGGGAGTGGGGTTAGGCGAAGGGTGGTTGTGCCCTGGGGGTGGGGAGAGAAGGAGTGAGGGAAGGGTGATTGTGGGCACACTTAGAGTTGATGAAGCCATAAAACGTATTGAAAAGGACTGAAAGTTAATGCAACCTTGCTTTAACATTAGGGTACATACATACATACATACATACATACATGTACTCTACCAGTCCCATTTCACTTTGTTAAATCACAAACCAGGACGGTAATAATAAAATCATATTATATTAGAGATTTCTTGCAAAGTTCAATGCATTTCAGATAACAGAAATGCTGGAAAATTTGCAAAAATGAATGTAAAGTGAAAAAAACCTTAATACTTTCTCTAGTTTACCCTTTAAGGACTCAAGTTGAAAGGTACATGTATGTTATAAACTTCAAGTTCAGTGATCTTGTGTTTGTTTCCTATTTTCCCAGATTTGTTGATGAAATGACACTTACCAACAGAGAGTTCACGTTATTTTAAGCACTGAACAATGAAATAGCTGGGATGCTCAACTTATTTCTCTCCCTCCTTTAATTGTCACAATGTTATTACTTTCTTTAATAGAATATTTCAATGATAAATGTTGTCAATTCATTGATGACTAGGGTACAGTGCTGACTTGTACATATAATCATTTACAACCACTTATCATGAAGTAGAAAAATAAGAATTCAACATTGAAACATGAAACTCAGATTTCACTTAAACAAACTGTATCGATTAATGAGAACATTACCCTTTTATTGAAAAGTACATTGGTTTTTTAAATGTAATGGGTATGTAATTTTTTTCAGTTTTTTGCTAATAAAATACTTTGATAGAAAATGTACACGTATAGAATCAATCTATTCCTTGTCTTTAACAATAATGTGTTATCAGGGGGCAATAGACAAGAGAGAACTGACAGTAATAATAATTGGTGAAGGGAGTTAACTTCACAAAACATTGCAACAAAATGCAATAGAATACATACACCTGTCTGGTGAGCCAAATGCACAGGTAGCTGCATGGCCTTGCATTAACAACAATAATTCAATAACTATTACTGAATGAGGCTGAGTATCATCTGAAGAATTATGGAGATTGGGAGGGTGTTATCCACCGAGGCCTACAGAAATTTTAATTATTTAAAATATCTGTCAACCACCTCCATTTCCTTTCAAACATTTTGCAGTAAAACTGCATGGAAGAGAAAACACTAGAAACCCCAGAAAAAAACAAACTTTCTTAAAGACAACATAACTTGATACATTTCCTCAATTTATTATTAGTATTATTATTATATTTTTATTTACCGTGCTGCTGTTTAATACAACATTTCTGTTGTGGCTTTGCATCTGATATTGATAACAAATCTTTTACTGGTCAAGATGTACAATTTTATCGTGACCAGTTGAAATATTTAATTCCTTTTACCATACGTTATTTAAAAACTATCAAGGATTCGAGTGACTTAAAATTTGAAACAATATTTAAATAAATCTCAAATTCATTGCATTTAATTAAATTATTATCACTGTATCTGTTGCCACTAAAAAAGTAATACTTACTTTTTTGAAACTTGCAACTCTATATCATATATCACCTTGGAGTTTCAAATACTCATTGAGTAGAATGAAAAACCAGTACATTATGACAGCTTTGAGTGGCTGGTCTCTTGGATCATTAATTTTGCAATGCCCATCTCATAATAATACTATACTCATTGTCTTTTTTAATGCATTTTAACATTCATAAGAGTATTAAATAAACCTTCAAGAAGCCCAAAGTCAATAATATTTCAACATTCATTTCTCTCAAAATTGGAAATAAATTGCAAAGGATATACATTTGGTTTATAATTTTGCCAGACGTACTATCAAATTCAAAGGTTTTTTTTAAAAATAAGATTTGGCTGCCTTGCAGCCGTTTTAATAATTTTAATTTTAATATTGGTTTAAGGACCGTCTAGGTTAATAATTAACCTACACAGTACAACATGAACCCATAATAATTAAAGCTGCAGGCTTTTGTTTTCTTCTGTTTAACCTTATGCAACTGTGACTTGGAAACAGTGTTGGGAACTGCAATTTAAATCTTAATATGTCCGACATGGTCATGACTTCCGATCTTTGATTTTTGAGAACGATGGTTTCAGTGTAACACTGTAGAGTGACAGACTACTGATATTCAAGACAGTGAGTGTGCCTTAGCTCATTTTTTCTGATCATCGCTATACTGTGTTTCATCCATGTTTCCTTGGTTATCACTTGTCTCTATGGTAACATCAGGCGGCATTGGACTGCTGTCACCCAGCATAGTACCGTAAACATTACAAGCGACAATCAAGCAACACAACACAATTGGACCAATGATGGCTCCTTCAAGACCCACACAATAGATTCCTCCTGCAACAGCTAAACCAGTCAGGTATGGATGGCCACCCCTGTTGATAAACAATAGTACAGTAATGGTCTTAACAAAATACTGGTAAGATGGAGTGCAATTTACTTGAGCTTTTGATTTTGCTTTGTGGGGTTAAAATTTTGAGCCACCTATACAGTGAACTAATACACTGTATAGAATACTATGCCGATCAGTCCAACAAAGTTTGAAGCCTTGGTACAATGCAGCACTGTGGTTGTTCATGATATGCAATACTAAATAAGTGCATAAGGCCCTTATATCATACTTCCTTTTAAGTCAAATTCTTTCATTGTTGAGGGCACTCAATTCTGAAAACTTGCAGCAAATTTCTTGGTATAAATATTGTTAATTTCAAGTACATTCAGGTAAAATAATATTCTTAAATTTCTTTTTTGTTATAGTACCATACACTTGAAGTCACTGTACAATAAAGGCTGTGCTTTTGTTATGAACTACCCTAAAAGGACCAATTAGATTGCTTTCATTCAAGAGTTTACTGATACGTCGCTTACAAAAACTCTAAAAAACACAATGGAAAGATCACAAAAGTGTTTGTCTTAGCTTATGAGAGCTTTTGATAACAGAACTTATAATAAACTTAAGTTCAACAGTGTTGGTTCTGATGAGAGTGATTGCAAGAAGCAAGTTGGGTGTACTTCATCAAGAAAATGGACAATACCATGATATGTGAATTTGGGTCTACAAATTAAAAACTTACAGCAATTCTAATCCTGGTAATAACCTTTTTTCAATAAACTACATGTAGTAGGGCAAAGCGATAGGATTGTAAATCATGAGGTGAAGTCACTTTTTCAAGTGTTTTTCCAAGGAGGGTCAGTTTATGCAAAATGATACTTTGAAACAAATGAAGAAACTGCATACCCACTAATTTCACTGTAAATGGCAACATCAACAAAGTATGTTGGTAGAAAATGGCAGACTGCAAGCACAGCAGCCATTATTCCCTGTCCTTGGACCAGCCATAGTTCAAGTACAGCGGGAGCTGCTGCCCAGTATGTGCCAATAAATGGAACAACAGCAGTTATGGCTGCAAATGCTGAAGGAAGAAAAACAAAGATATGCAATCCAATCCAGTGGCTGTTCTAGGGTTGATATTGATTAGTTTTGAGGTTTTCAACTTAACAACATTTCTGCACAACCTAAGCCTAAGTCGCAAACTTTTCTGTGCAAGTGTGTCACGAAAGTTGGAAAAAGAGCAAAAAAGAGGAATGAAGGGGAAGGGGGAGGGGAAGAAAAAGACACCCTTGACCGCAAACCCCATGATTCTGAAAAAATATTAATGTGCAGCTTCTGATTGGTGCAGGATGGTCGTGTTAAGTGAAAAGCAATCAGCATATCAATCAAACTGGCTACTGTAAGTGCACCGTTGATATTCACATTGAGGTATTATTTCACTTTACATAGGTTTATACATTCAATTTTCAACAAGAATAATGTATTTAATAGTCATGCGATAATTTAGTAATTTGAAACTGCTTTTCAGCACTAGCCACACAACATGTAGATTAACAATAATACCGCCAAAAAAAGATGCAGACAGGGTATATTGTGCCTGTTAGCACTAGTGGTGGTGGAAGGGGTGGGGTGGGGGCATGATGAGCCTACCTGAAGGTATGTAGACAATATTAACACCAAATGTTGTGTGGGTGAACCATGTATAGATGCCATAGAACACTGCCATCTTAACTGCTGCTCCAAATACACCCCTACAAAAATTAGTATGTAACACATTACAAGATAAAATTAAAATAAATAATACTACTTATTAATGTACAGTGTTGTTTATACATTATTAAGTCAAGAAATCACTTCTTTAGGTATCTGATATTAGGGACCCTATGAAACTATGACGGCAACATCAAAAAGCAATAGGTTTAGTTAGCAAAACAACAACTCTGCACGTGTATCGTGCTTTCTTGTACATTTCTTTGCCGTCCCTGCATGACTATGACGTGAAATGACCAAATTTTAATAACTTTTTTTGAGGATGGGAATGGCAAGGCCATACATTCTACCATCTGTGTCTTAATTCGGGTGCTGCCCCCTCTCTTCAGCTCCAATATAAATTCCCTTCTTTTAAGTAACTCGGCAACTTGAAATTACCGCAAAATGGTTTGAAAGGATGTGGAGTCTATTTTTCAGCAAGGTTTCCATGGATGCACCGTTGTCGGATCATAAGATCCCTATTACTACATATTTCTAATCGATGAAACTTTCTGTGTCAATAATCTAGAAATCAGTGCAATCAATAACATGCATTCCAAAAAAAGGCCAGCAATGTTAACTGACTTTTGAGAAAAATAGCAACTTCCCTGACTGAGCTTAAAAATAGTGTTGCTCCTGTTTGGCACGCAGGAACCTTGTCTCCAGGGCCTTTTCTACAAAGCAGAACAGCTGAGAAGGGGGGAGAAGAGCAATCTGTGGAGAAAGCTGCTACAAATACTTCAATAGATTTTCTTCGCTTCTGCTTGCATTCCAGAATCCATATCTGAAATGGCTGTAAATCCATCCTAGTTAAAACATTGGATGAATCTGTATAGGGTGGATATACAAGAGAAACAGAAGTAGTAGTGGCGACTTGGGCTTGAGCAATTCATTCATTAGAAGCCATACATTAAGTCTACTTGTATAGGTAGTAAATATTCTTCTTCAGAAAATGTTGGCTACCCACTTATTATGACCAGACTAATGATAATA
This sequence comes from Porites lutea, assembly GCF_958299795.1. Taxonomy (NCBI): domain Eukaryota; kingdom Metazoa; phylum Cnidaria; class Anthozoa; order Scleractinia; family Poritidae; genus Porites; species Porites lutea. The sequence continues at coordinate 15,547,962 of NC_133203.1, read as the reverse complement.
CCTTCCCAAGATGTCTGTCATGAGGCAAAGGCATTCAAAATCTTTGGTGTTTTTTCAGTAGCAGTATGCAGGTATTTCATTATGTAAGTCTAAATAAATTACAATTCTGACAGCCCAGCGAGTCTTTATTGACTGTTTATACAAACCTGATAGCTCCATATGCAGAATCTCCAAATCCAGATGTTCCAGTAGCTGTTAATTTACCAAACCATTCAACAGGCTTATACTGCTCCCCAGAGAAACTCAATAAATAAAACAATGCAGTTACAAAAACGATCTGAAAGAACACAAACAGACATCACTGAATTTACTCAAAGTCAGCAACAGCTTTTGTCCCTATCAAAGGGCCATGCCCAGTCAGAAATTACTGCAGATCATGAAATACCATACTTGAAATTATAGCTACCTTGCTAGGTCATCTGTGCTTCTAAAAGAAAATTTATTTTGAGGAGTGTTTTTTTTGTGTTGAACAACATTCATGAATGTTTTTAGACAGAAAGAACGACAGACAGGATGGAAGGGAAAGTAAAGGATATACCTGCACATTATTTACATGTACAATATAACTGGCTTGGAACTCATCATAAACTGACATATTACAAAGACTTTATAACACCATAAACGATTTCTTAGTATGCTATTACTTGCACAGAACTTACCATAGACAAGCCAGTGTTGAGAAGGTAAGCACCACTGAAGAACACAATAGATAGAACAGTGGTAACGAGGTTAAAAGCAAAACTGATGTTTCCTTTCAAAAAGTTCCAAACAGACTCCAACAGCTGAAAGCAAAAAATAAAAATTACAATGCCAGATATCACAGAGTAAAAAACATAAATCATATTATTTTACTGTTGGTAAGGTACTTTATAGTGTAAATTATTTACCAGTTTCATTACAATAATGGCAAACAGGATTACAACACTACTGCATGTATACACATAAGACAACAACACACTATAGCTTTTTAATTCTTTTATGTTATTTTTTTTTAAGTTAAAGTGAAAAGGACAAAACAAAATAAGTTTTGTCTGAAAAAGGCCCATTTTCAAATTATTTTCTTTGAACCACATGTCAAAAGCCACTTTTTAGACTGAAGATAAAGTTTAACATAGAAGTGAAAGAGGTCATGACAAAATGATGTACTTACAGACAGCAGAGTTCCCAGATTTTCTCTTATATATGACAAAGCAACTCTCAAGTCAAACACATTAAACAGGTTCATCAGGTTTTTCCAGGAGAACATATCAGTCATGTTTATACTCTTTGGTTTCTCTACTGTTGTGATTGTTCCATTGTTAGAGTCTTCTTTTGTTGCTGACGAGTTACCCTGAGAATAAAAAACAAAGCTGTCAGTCAAACAGTATACACCACACTGGGACAAAAGGTTACAACATTTTCACAACAAAAAAAAATCAAAATGTCAATGTACAACATTTGGTCAACAACTGAATGCTGAGTATAACTATTAATATTTCTTTGTGATGATTATCATCACAAAGAAATATTATTAGTAGTTATAATCAGCATTTAGTTGTTGACCAAAATGTTGTCAGTTACAATGCTCTGACAAAGTTTTCAACTGAATTATTTAAAGTCAAGGGGAGGGGGACAGATCACCTCAAGGGAGTAGGAAGGGGGACTTGGTTCCTCTCCTTTTTATGGACACCCATAATTTTGCTTACCCAGGTTAGCCATGAACCATAGATACGATCTGTCAGGTCAAGCACTTGTTCTTGGAGAGCACTAGAGTTACTGTCACCAAACATGGACTGCACCTACAGTGGAACAATATAACAATATATCATTCAACAGTTTACTTTTAACAGTGAAATCAAAGAGACCATCTCGTCCATGGTTGTAAAGTCAGAGGTTACTACATTAAACCTTATCTATACCTGTCAAAATCGAAGACGACAACAATAAAAAAATTACTGGTTTCCATATCAAAGAAAGCCTGTTTTTACAGGACTAGCCTCTTTATGATCAGGAGGACTAACAATGTAAGTAACAATAACAAACATAAGTTTTGAGTATTAATTTCACAATTTTTTATTATTTTCTTATTTCCTCAATTTTTTAATACAGGTAGATGAACTCACTTTCTTAGTTAGAACTTGTGAATTTAGAATAGAAACAAATTTGTGGGGAAATTTACATTACTCTCAATTACTGTCTCTAACTTCTCCAGCTAGCTTGAGAAGAGATTCATTTTAACAATGGCAGACTGGCCTTCACCTTGGCTGCGATGAAAGTTCTTCCATGTTTGTATGCTCTTTCAATAGCTTGTTCCATGGTGTTTTTCAGTTCCTTGTTCTCCTGAATCCAACTATCACAATCAAATAACAATAATCAAGAACACTTTGGAAGTTACTGATTATTTTGTTACTTTAACCGCGACAGGATTAGCTCAGTTTGTAGAGTACATGACTGTAGAGCAGGAGGTTACCGGTACAATTCCCAGGGCTGGACCAATACTCAGGGTTTTAAATAACTTAGAAATGAAGGTAATGCCTGTGCCCTGCAAACAGCTAGACTTTTACATGGCTAGGATGATCACATAAAAATGGCAGTCCTGTCTCCAGTGGGGAACATAAAAATAGTGTCCCCAATTAGTACTTTTGTGCTAAATACATTGACATTCAAAAAATGTGCTTTTTTAGTTTAAACAACTATGAATTTTAATAAGGATCATCCTCATACACCTGTACCTGACTTCTCCAACTCTGTTATTCTGATGTTTGGATTATTTTCCAAAACTTTTTAGCACTTTCTGTACAGGTACTGAAGGCTCTAGTCTGAATAAGATTAAGAGGCTACCACCAACACTTACTTACTTGACAAGCTGGGGATTGTTAGCCATAACTTTGTTCACTAAGTTTGCACTCACAGATACTAACTGGGCACTTTCATGATGGACCTGAAGAATGAGGAATTTAAATAATCAGCACTCAAATTAGAGAAAGGTAGCTTACTTTACTTTCACCTAGTAGTTAACAATATCATTCATAGTGTACTTAAAGAAGAAAGGCAAACCAAATTAAAGTTTTTCTGAACAAGTGATCATGTTAACATTGTTTAGCAAGGAGAGATGGAGTCCTGAAAATGCTCCTTAAAGGCACTAATTACTTATGGTGATTTTATAAAAATGGAAAAGGAAGCTGACTAGAGATTTCAGGTTTCAAAATGTTCTTATTTTTATTATTGTTTGTAGACTGAGATCAGTTAACTAAGCCAAGACTCCAGCAGAAACCATGGAGATCAGTTTAATCAATATGATAATAATTAGACTATTCACAATCCACTATTTTGCTGTAAGATCATCAAGATCAAGAGCTTTGCAATATTACAGTTGACCATCTTGGCTTTAAAATAAATTAGTACTGAGGGTACGGGTGTCAGAGGTTTATAGCCAAAATTGCACAAATTTACGGAACCCTCCTTGTCGGGGGGGGGGGGGGGAACTCCGCATATGAAAGGGGTGGGGATGCTTGCCATCTCGCTTAGGGGTGTGAATTTTGGATTTTGGTCTCACTTAGGGTGTTCTGGGCAAAACGCCATAAAATTTAGCTGTGAAGGTCTCATTTAGCGTTGCACGTGAAAAAATATAAAAATATGTGTATTATCTTCTTTTTAACATGGTTTCGTTTAGGGGTCAAAAAAAGCTTGGGCTATGCCCAGATCGGTCTCTTTTAGGGTTTCATTAAAAACTTCTGACGAGCATCCCAACCCTTTCATATGCGGAATTCCCCGGGGGGGGGGGGGGGGGAGGACCCTGCCTTATGGCCACCTCAGTAATACAGTCACTAGCTTTGTTATTACAGCCACTTTTTTTGGCCTGGCAAAATGTTCATACATTTTCTTATAAAAAACCCTCGTTAATGCCGTCAGCCAATAATACAGCCAACCCCCACACTTTAAAATCCCAAACAGTAGAATATTTTATAACTTCACCCTGTTAAATAATAATATTATATACGGCCACTCGTTCAAAATTTAGAAAATGAAACATAATGCCTATCACACATTAATTTCCCTGATCTAGCAAGCTGAGCCAGTTCTTGTATTGTCTTTAGACTACAGTACTTTCAATATGCATTTGCTGTGGTTTAATTGAAATGTTTTAAGTAATAAACAAAAGTTTAGAGTAGTTTTTGAAATTACTCTAGCGATGTCTACATTCCGGGTGTTTGTTAAAGAGAACAGTTGTTCAAGAGGTGCGAATGGGATGCAAGGCTGTGCTCTAAGGAAAATTGAAGGGTGCCTAGTGCTCTGAACCTGTAAAATCTAGCCTGCCCAGCATATGATTTGTATGAAAAATCTGAGATTTTCTAGTCGCCCAGGAGCAACAGTTGGGCGTCACGGACCACCGGGCTCTGCTAGAGCACAGCCCTGCGATGTATGGTGCATTTGTAATTCCGGCCCTGAGCCTGCGCTAGTAATACGGCCACCCCATAAACACAACCAAATTTCTATGACCCATTGGTGACTGTATTAATGGGGTTCCACTGTACTATATTCCCACCCATTAAACTAAAGGGTTTAGTTAAACATAATAAGGAAATGAGATACCTGTACTGCAAAGAAAACTGCAATGAGAGAGAAGGCCACAATAAGGAACAGCACCATAAAAATACTTATGATATTCTCCATGGAATTGTCCATTATACTGTTGATCTAAATGATGCAGTGTTACAAACAGTTGAAGTGAGTACATTAAGCAAAATTGAAGTAGACACTAACATTACATGAAATATTGCCTTTGCCATTTGCTTTGCACAATGGTCTCAGATGGTAAAGGCCATTAATTTTCAGATGGGAAATCTCTCGACGAAGATGGTTAACTGTTCATTTGGGTAGACCTAAATAATAAACATTTTCTAAATATTATTTCCTTAATAATAATGATAATAATAAATACTACTTATTAACTGAGAGTGAGGTCATTACAGGGAAATCTCAGACTGAGGCCTTGATGCATTGACTGAGTGATAGCGAGGTCAATACATCAAGGCCGAGGTCTGAGACTCTGTAATGACCGAAAAGATGAGGTTATCTACCTATGTATTATATGGCATTCATTATGGACCTGAGCCAATGATCAATTAAAACCAACAACTGGTCAGTGGGTAACTTTAAAAAAACTTGTTGCCTCAATGAGTTGTACCCTTGAGACCGTGATACAGTTAGGTGACACTGGTCAGCGGATACCCTTTTTGACAGATGTCAATTGGCCATAATATGGATGTCTATAAGGATGTCCACTATCAAGTTAAACACAGATTGTATATCGCTTGGACGCCTGGCTAGTAATGCCCAGTCATTACAAGAATAGACTGTTCACAGTTCCCTATTTTTCTGTGAGATCGTTGAGATTGAGTGCTTTGCGTTACGGGCTGCCATCTTGCATGAGTGTCAAAACTACTTAGGGGGTGGGGGTGGTTTGGGTTAACACGAGAAAAATAGAGAGACTGTAATAACATCACTGCAGCTCGCGTTCAGGGAGCGTGTTGTACTAGTAACGCAGGTGTTTGATTGGTCTGTGAACAGTCTATACAAGAAAATAATGCGAGATCATTACAAGAAAACAGCCAATCAGAGTGTGTGTACTATTGTAGCTATATAACAATAATAATAATAATAATAATATATTATTATTATTATTATTATTATTATTATTATACATTATTATTATTATTATTATTATCATCGATTATTAATAAAATTTAACTTACCGTCCGATCAACTTTAATTCCTCCTTTAAACAAACTACTCAGTTGTGTCGGAATCAGTGCCTGTTTTCTTTCATTTGCCCAACTTTTGAGTTTTTCCCACTGAGAGATAATAAAAACCCACAATGAACTTGAAGTTATCGATGAACCCCAATATGCAAAAAGCTGCTTCAGTGCATAAAACATTGCTGGCAACAGCAAAATCATTATGTAGTCCCAATGAAGCCAAAGGCGTGAAAGAAGAATTCCCCAGAATAGAGCCACAAAGTATACTTTGCTCTTGTTTGTAAATTTTCCCTCTTTCTTCAGCTTTAACTTTGGCTCCAATTCTTGTATTCCTCTGCGGCGCTTTGAGAGCCCTTGTTCCTCAACAACGTCCCTTCCATCTGTACAATCTATGGCAGCTGAGGCCTGTGGAGGAGACGAAGTAACAGAAGATGCCGCCTCTTTCTTACTCTCCTCAGAAGAGTCCTTTGATTTTGAGTTTGGTAAAGAGGTGACCAAGGCAGTAGCTGCTATTGATAGATTTCTGAAGAGTCGCTGTCTTTTGTTTTTCCAGTCATCTTTATTGGCAACTAAAAGATAAGACAAAAACCACAATGGATGTAAAGCCAATAATAATATCAGTGTGAACGGTTTGAACCCAGGAGTCACTTCAAAAGTAGGTTGAGTTTGATCGTCCCGGTGAACATAGTCCTGAATAGGACTGTTGCTGTCAAGACAGTGACTGATGTTTCGACAACCTGTGAGGTAGTCATCTTCAGAGTCAAAGTGAGTTGTATCACGTCAGTTGATGGTATTATACTCTGGTTACTGATCTGATTGGTCAATTATGTCGCGATGTTATTGGTCGTCTGTCAGTTAAGCCGTGATGTTATTGGCTATGAAGACTCGTAATCAGTAATAATTTGGTCCGTTTCGATCCATCCATTTTCACAGTTTAACGGTTGTCTTTTGTTAGACAAATTGTTAGTTCTCCAGTCATTCTCTCATAGTTAGTTTTTCTTGATCTCGTCAATTAGTCGTTTGTACGGCGCTGGTAACTGTTGGCTACGATTCAGTGGCGTTTGTTCTAAGTTAGTAAACCAGCTTTCTAAAGTAAGACATTGATAGTAGTCTGTAGAATGCATTATGCATGTCGCAAAGTCCCAGTCAATTTGATGTTTCGTCTGTAAATGGTACTCAGCAATGTGATTGTTGACATCACCATTCCTCGTCGCTCGTTTGTGTTCGGTCAGTCACATGCTTAGGTTTCTGCCGGTTTCACCAATGTTAGATGCCTGGCAGTCGCAGCATTTGATCTTGTATACTGCTCTTGTATACCAAAAAAGGACAGAATAAGTCAGTCTCACCAAAATACATATAACATGCTCTTGGATAAAACTGCTATCACTAAATCAAACTCTTAGAAAACTGTTAGAATGGGAAATTGTTAAAAGAACAAGAACTATTACTTTATATGGATTTCAAGGCAAAAAAATGTATTTCTGACTTATGGTTGTTGATTACATTGTTTAGCTCAGTTCCCATTGGGCCCATTACATTACACACCAACTTCTTGTAAATTTCACACCACTTAGTGCCAACCAGTTTACACGTGGCTCCTTTTTTTTCTTTTGTATGAGGTTTATTGGTTTTTTTCACTGTTAGGCCATCGAAAACTAAAATAAAAACTGTGGAATGTCTGAAGCCAAGAATATCAAATATTATAGAATGTCAATCAATTAACAACCTGGCCAAGTCTCAAATCTGTGCAGTTTTCTTCTGCTGAGTTGTTCTTCAAAATGTGTAACAGCAATTTATAGGGCTCACTATGGGACGCCGTATTTGTGCTCCTCGGAAATAATGCAAACATCTGGTTTCAGTATCGCCACAAATTTGATCAGTTGTTCACTGCAAATGATCAAATTATCCCCCTAAACACATTTTCTAATACTTTCACCATTCAAAGCCCATAATATCATGTGATATAATCTTTTTATCAATTTCTTTTTTAGCATATGTGACGGCCTTCTCGGGCCCCATATTAATGTCACGCAGAGGAAACTTGGGAAATTAGAAAGAGCTATATTTTCAAAACGGAAAATGCTATCACATTGAAACTTGCACAGAAGTTTATTTTTAAGAGATCTTTTGCTAGATGGAGATAAAACCTTAAAGGTCCTTGTGATTTTGGAGTTTGGATTTTTGTGACATCCCTTGAAAACCAAGAATAGGTTTACCTATGTTTAATTTGTACTTGTATTTTCACACTGCTTTTTAAAAAATGAGCTGACTCTGTTTACTTTGTTAATTTTTTGCTCAGAATACGCTCTTCTCACGTATGGTAATATGCCCGTCTAACCTCGTTTTTGAGTAAAACGTCCTTTGAAATGCTAATCAGACGACGTTTTCGTATTTGAATTTCAAAAGAATTTTTACCCGTAAACGAGGTTAGACGGGCATATTACCATACGAGAGAAGAGCGTATATCTTGTTAGAGCTTTTTTTAAGATGATGTGTCCTAAATCTAGTTTCTCTTAGTGCTCTGTATCGGCATTTTTCGCATATATCCCTTGTTTCTGCTCTAACTATGACTGCTGGAGCTTCCTCCATTTATCATTGTGCTGTTTTGTCTCTTCATACTTATAACAGAAATATTTTCAATTCGGCTTTTTTTAGGAGCATAGCGATAGAGAATAGAATTGACAATAACTTATTATTAAAGTCTGCCTGAACTTAAAGCTTTCTTTTCATCTACATCTCAAAAATCAAAGTAAAAAGCTTTTTCATTATTTACCTTGGTCATGCCCTTCAGAAGCAGCAGTGAGGTATCCAACAATAGAACAAACAGCAAGCAACACGAAAAACAGAATTCTGTAAGAACCAGTTAGAGATACAAGGTGAAGCAGGAACATAATCCAGACAGGCAAAGAGAAGAAGGAGATAATACTTGAGGAGCTTGGTGTCCAAAAGAATACCAAGATTAGTACATAGCCAACTATAATAGTCCATACCTAAGAGACATGAAAAGAAAACGGTACCGTTACGTGTTTGATCATTTACAGTCCCCTAACATCTCAAGTGATTGACAAGATCCATTGCCAAGGTAGCCTCTCAGCAAGCTCTTGTGGGGTGCCGGTGGGAAGAGAATGCCTCTTTCTTCTCCTACCCCCCTTCCCCCTTAAGAACTTGCTGGCAGGGTGTCGCCAAGGTTAAAGACTATGTGTGCCTTGTCTAGTTACCATTGCTAAGTTTAGGGTGTTTTGAGATGTTGCAAAACTATACTATTGTAAGTCAGGTAAGTTAAGTTAACATTGGTGGTGTGAGGACTTTCATTAATGTCTATCAATCTTTTGGTGACAACACCACCTTTAACACCACTCATCCTTCCCTTCAAATAATAAAAAAAATGCTTTGTGCTCTATGTGGCAAGACACATAAATACCAGGTCAGGATGAGCAAAACAAAAAGAAAGTAAGGTAGAAAATTACGGTGCCAAGGCTGAGAAGAGAGAGGGTAAATCTCTCTGATAAAGGGCTAGCAATCAAATTATCATAATGCCAGTTTTTGAAATGTTCTACAATAGCCCTACTAATCTAAAATGGGTGCAAAATGAAGTGAGGATAAGGGTTCTAAAGTTTCCAGTGCCTTAGTGACGAACCCCACCTAAAAATACATAGCTTACCCCCTGCCCCCTCCCCCCACATGTCCTGACCCATTGATTGCTAATATAAAGTACAGCCAATGCTCCCACTTGCACAGGCAGGCAACCCTCTTAAAACAGAAAAATTTTCTGCAACTAGAGCTGCTGGCTCAGGCTAATGTTTCTCTTAAATAGCAACACTGAGGCAGCTCTTTCGTTTTCGCTTTTGTCACTGATGTTCACTCCATGAGCATCTGATTCTCAGTTTTGCAGTAATCAGTAAAAGAATTGATACTAACCAGGTAGGGATTGCTAAATATGTCTAACAGCATGTGGACAAACGAACCACATCCTTTTAAAATCCACACAATCTCATTAAACGGTTGAATAATGTACAGACCGTAAACACCAGCGGCAATCAGGGAAAACAAGATGAAGTTACGTTTCTTTTCCAGGAAAAAAGATCCAACAAAGTCTGAAAATTTATTGCCTAACCGAAATGGCACCATCATCGCTCCAACCACCAAAGGTGTCCTAGATTCTCTTAAAGAACGAAGAAATCCTCGAACAACTTGAGTAAGTTTCCATTTAAACGGAAACAAGAAGGCTCCACATAAAGCTGCCCACAAGAGAGGACGAATAAATGGCCCCAGAACATAGTAAACAGCAACAGCAGCACAACCGCTCAACGCCACGAATACCAGAGCGGCTGTGTTGTAGAAGGCCAGCTTCAACGCCTTCTCGTTTTGTTGCTTTCCAACAGATGTAAAGACGGCTGAAAATGGAGAGCTGAAAGCTTCGAAACTTCTTTGCCTTTTTGTTGTCTTTAAAGCTGCCATTTTTGTGACATATCAAGAAAATTCACGAGAAAGAAATGAAAAAAGAAGGCGACATGGTCGCAAACTGCGCGCTTCTCCAATAAATGTTTTCTCTACCTCCAAATATGGTCATTAGGTTCATTTTTCAACCGGGTGTAGACTGGTGCCGACTATCTGGTGGGCTTTGCCTCTGCTTCAAAATGGCGTACCATTCTGCAAAGAAACTTGACGATCTCCGCTTCAAAGATGACGGCCTTTCCACTCTCACTTCGGAAGAGCAAGAGAAAGTCGAACAGCTTGTGGGAAGAAATTACACTGCGTACTTTCGTGTCAAAAATCTAGACCCGGAAGTGCCACTGTTCCGCCAGAAACACGTTCACTACCTCAAACGAGGTCTGCATCATCTGTCTGAAGCTTATGAATGTTTGGACGCCAGCCGACCTTGGCTTTGTTACTGGATCTTACACGGACTGGAACTACTCAATGAATCAATAAGTCCTGAAGAAATCTCTCGAACTGCTGATTTTTTGAGACGCTGTCAATATCCTTCTGGGGGCTTTTCAGGGGGGCCGCAACAAGTTCCTCATCTTGCTCCCACATATGCAGCTGTTTGCGCGCTCTGCATCCTGGGGACGAAGGAGGCCTATGACATCATCGACCGACCTAAGTTGAAGTCTTTCTTGCTGAGTCGCCGTACAGCTGAAGGCGCATTTACAATGCATCGGGATGGTGAGGTAGATATTAGAGGTGCATACTGCGCTGTAGTTGCAGCGTATCTTACAAATATCGTCACCCCAGATTTGTTTGAGGGGACAGCAGAGTGGATCACCAAATGCCAGAGTTATGAAGGTGGATTTTCAGGAGAACCTGGTTTAGAAGCCCATGGGGGATATACCTTCTGTGGATATGCCGCACTGGTTTTGTTGGGTAAACAGGATTTAATTGATAACAAGCGTCTACTTCATTGGGTGGCGAGTCGGCAGATGCGTCTGGAGGGTGGTTTCCAAGGGAGAACCAATAAACTGGTAGATGGCTGCTATTCTTTCTGGCAAGGTGGAATTTTTCCTTTGCTTCATACTGTTCTTGGTGCTACTACAGATGGAAACTCACTGAGTAATGAGAAATGGATGTTTGATCAAGTTGCCCTTCAAGATTATTTGTTGATGAACTGTCAGCTTCATCACGGAGGACTTGTTGACAAACCTGGAAAATCACGTGACTTCTATCACACATGCTACTGTCTCAGTGGTTTGTCTGTGGCTCAACACTTTGTCAACAAGAATCAAAGCAATCTAACGATAGTAGGAGGACAAGAGAATCATCTGGCTCCCATTCACCCAGTATTTAACATCGGTGTGCATTGTGCATCCCAGGCTTTGGCATACTTCAGGAAACAGCCACTTCTGTGAGAGAAATCTTATTGGAATTGACAATCATTTAGTTTTATTTTATAGTAATTAATTCAAATGGACCTTATTTTGTTGGCTCCATATATGAGTACTGTTCGGTGTTAGGTTATACAATGTCAATATACTGTTTAGAGGACAGCAGGGCTGTAACTAAGGTTTCAAGTTGCTGGGTATATTATTGAGTATGTTTAGCAGGAGGACATGCGCATCTCAATGACTGATTTTTCATACTATAACTGGTGATGTAAAATCTGTCTGGAATCTGATCAGGAGCTCTCTATACACGGTTAATAGCTATTCTTTACAAATGACAGACAAGAGACAAAAGGTCACAAAAGTCAACTGTAAATGTGATGAATCTACTAAAAAACAGTCATTATTCGTGGAATACAATTGACAGGGTATATTCTTCTTTAGAAGAAACACTTGAGTTTTACTACAGCTCATTTGCAGAAGAACTCAAAAAACCATAATAGACCAGAAGAGACATAAACATGAACAAATTTACATTTCTACCAGAGTAATTATGTAAACATTGAGTGCATACTTAGAAGGGAGTTTCTGTCATTGAGGTGCAGATGTCTCTTGGGTGAAACATCCCTAGCAGTGAGAATCAAGGAGTGACAGTTGTATTTCCAGGCAATCTGGTTTGGGCACCAACTTGGGTTGTCTGTAACAACAGACTTGAAGCATGTATACTCCACCCATCAAACACTAAGTAAAGGTACAAGGAAGTGGATATTTTCGTACAACAGCCGTTGTAGTAATAACAAGCAAAAATAGTGTGTTTTTTTACCTATCAGTGAAATTTGTCTTTCACAATATTGCCTTTGCTCTTCCATTCTTTGTATTTTCTTTGGGATGAAAGTGCATCCCTTTTGAAATAATAATTAATTATTGGAATTGTTTTGAAACAAAAACAGGGAGAGCTTTTTTATCAAGTGTGTAAGTTCATTTTAGCCGAACATTCAAATAGAACTTATTTATAAGAACTATTAAGAGCAAATAATTATTTTATTGTTATGGATCAAGGTTAAGGCTGTGCTATAGTGGTGTCCGGTGGTCCCTGGTACCTGTCTTTTGCCCTTGGATTTCTAGGAAATCTTTTTTTTTCTTTAAAGAAATGCTGGGCACCCTAGATTTTCAGTTCAATATAGCGCAGCCTTAAAGATAGTCATTGTCATGGTTTGTGGGGAAGAAGTCCCCACCAATGAGCAGTGAACTGTAATGGCTCAAAACGTCACAAAACATGATCTGTGGATTTTACTTGACTAAAATTATTTAAATATCCATGTTGGAAAATTTAATGGCAGTTTTCATAATACCATGTGACGTTGCTTTTACTTCATCAGCTCCCTAGGCACATGAAATATCATCAAGAGGGTTTGTGGAGAAGGTCTACAGTAAAACCCGCAAGTAAGAACCCGAAAATTGGCCTAAAATTTGCCATTTATACCCCCTATAAACAAGAACCTGTTTAGCCTAGAAAATGAAAAAGAGGTTCTTATTTTTTAAAATCATATTAGCGAAATGCAGCTGCAAAACTGTGCAAGAATCCTGTTTGGAGAATTAGGAGCTTGGCATTGCTGTGCAAATAAAAGTGCTAATTTATTGATGTAATGAAAAAATAAAGTGCAAGGGGTTTATAATATTGTTGTTTCGCATTTTGAAATTGAAAAATAGGCTTATTTACGTGTTGTTTTGTAGCTTGTTTTTTTTTTTTTTTTAACAGAAATAAGAACCTAAATAGCCTAAAACTGTGTTAACTACCATTTAAATAAGAACCTGTTTAGGCTAACTCCAGAAAATGTAGATTCTTACTCGGGGGTTTTTACTGTTGTGGTGAAATAAAAAATGCCTAATAATGGAACCTCAAATCTATAATCACAGCCAAAAATCCTTGAGACACTTGATTTTCTTATGATAGGCATTGTCAACCCTCCCCCCACCCCTCAGTGTTCTGTAAAAGTGCACTTTTACAAAGCTCTTGACTGAATTTCAACTTTCTGATGGGGGAAGAGAGAAACCAATCAAGTGGTCCAATGTATTGAGGCTGGCTCTCAAATTAGAATTTTTGTGTTGTTTTAAAATATATTCCAGTGTGTTTAGAGGTGGGTAAAATTATATTAAGGTATTGGGAAGAACTATTATGTGTTATGAATTAGATTTGCACGCTTGCCTGCTTTTTTTTTTTTGAGATTTTGAGTGTCATTTGCTAACTAGCTGAAGGATATTTGATATGAATAAAGATATTGTTTAATATTTATAAGAACTTTTCTATTGCAAGATGCCCAGTCATTAAGTGAAATCACATAATAATAATATTATTTATTTATTTTGATTGTTGTGAAAAATAAATTTGCAGGAAAAGATTGTACTTATACTGGTCCCAGGAGGGATATTTTTGGGGGAGGGGGTTGATTTTTGGCCACATCCAATTTTGCCCATATCCCTGTCACCCCCCACCCCCTCTGCAGGTCACCCCACCCATGTCTGTCACCCCACCCTCTCTTTCACAAAGTGTCCTTTACTATGTCATGCAATGCTTCTTGGAGAGAACCACTGAGTAGTGACACAAAGAGAGGCTGCGTATAAGGCTTTTTCTTTTTACACACTGCAGAGTAGCCTGCTTAGCGGCGTCGAAAGGGGTAGGGGACTCTAGAGAGTCAATCGGTTGTGAAATATTACACTGCACTTATCAAGACCCTCTACCCAGCCCGTACAATGCGCAATTGCTCCTGGGTTTCAACATTGTATTCACCACTTGCGCATTTCCCATGAAACACCTTTGCCCCCCCCCCCTCCCCGCTCTGCAAAGAAAGAAATGTATAGCCTTTGTTTTTAATTTCTCCTGGGTATTAGAGTCGTCCCATATAACCTCAAAGTGTTCTAAACTCAAGTGGCACCACGAGCTGCAGGCGAGTTGTTTCACTACCAAGTTTTAAACATTAATACGTCATTTCTGTGACTGTCTAACACACATGTCAAAAACGTTGACAGTTTTCAACGTACATCCCGTTGAAGCTTATTGGAAAATTCGCGCACGCGAGAAAGTGAACAAACTCTCATCGACCGTAACCCAAGACCAATCAGGAAATTAGGGAAAGGGGAGAGAGGAATATGCTTTTGTAAAAGGTTGTCACTGATTTTTCAAGCTTTCGTTAAGATTACGCAGATGCTACGGCCGGTATTTATGTCCAAGTCCGCCACAGAAGTTGCATATAGATTCTGTGCCTACCTCAGCTTCAGGCCCGTGATCCCGGGGGCGGGGGGGAGGGGGGTACTCCTTGGAATTCTTGATGGGGGTGTACCGACTGGTTTTCCAATCCTGGTCCTATTTACGACTAGAAAATGTCACTTTTCACACCCGTTTTCAGACCGGGCCTTTAGGAAATTATGTCATCCCAGTTACTTAGATTAGAACACTGACAAAAAAGATTAATTAAAATCCACTTCGAATTCGCATATTTCTCTTTCTTTCTTATTCATTTGGAATTGAAACGATAAATACGTTCATACACTCCTGTAGTTTCTTCAAAAACCATAACCGATTCCAGACCACAATGGCCAAAGTATATACCCATTTTCAGACCAAAACGGTGCAAAACACATACCCTTTGGGGCGGCATATACCTGTATGGCTCATATAAGGGAGTATCCCCCCAGGAAAGTGATAAGCATTTGTTCACTTTGCTGTTTTATTTTATCATTGAGGGTCACGTGATATGTGATGGTACGTTCCAAAAGACAATACGGGCGATTGGTTTCAAAAGTATTAACTGAAAAATTAACCAAGATAGCCGCTCCACCGCGACGATCTAACGGAATAATAGGGAACCAAACAGTGTCAGTCTATGTTTCTTTGCGGGGATACTTTTTCTGATCATGAGAGTTTGTACTGCTTGGGCTATTCGGAAAGTAATATTATTCAAAGTTATGTTTCACGCCCCTAGATCCGACTCCTATATCCTATGTTCTAAATTAAACTTAATTGGCACTTCGATGCACTGAATCTGTTATTCAATTAAGGGATGCATTTACATAGCGATATCAATTGCGTCTGACTCGATTAACAATTGCGCAAAGACAATATGATTTGGGAAGTTGAGTCTTTTTATTATATATTGATCATTAATTAATTTAAAACCGATTCTCAACGGTGACATAAAATAAGTGTGATTTATTGTGGCAAGAGCCATAATGCCGGGGACTAGTTAGTGCCTAACAGACATCCTCGCGTAACGTCAGAAAATACCTTCAGATAATTAATGGCGACTTCAAAAAACACGTAGGGCCAGTTATTTAAACGGAGTTTAGCCGTTTAACAAAACCGCGTTCTAAGCCATTTTCAGTTTGCCAAATGCTTTTATCAACACACCCTTTATCGTGAGCAGTTTCATGAAACCATACAGCGTAGACCAGGGAAGCGTTTGTCTTCTCCATAAACAACTAAGGAAGAGACCTAGAGGTCCAAAGATTTCCTAAACCGCGGTTTAAGTTAGAATACGTTTGAATAACCGACCCGTACTGTCCAAATTTCACTACTTATACCAAAGTTTACTTGATGTCACCATTAATTATCTGAAGTATTTCTGATGTTAAATTTTTTTCTAGATAACGATAAACGTCGTGTTTGTAACTTTTAAGAAGTAACTTTTTTCTGCGCAACTTGAACTTTGAAGTCCACGCACGGAAAGCAGAATGGCCCAACCTTTTGAACGGGTACACTGTCATCATCACCTGTCACGTCCGTCTCCAGGGCAACAGAGTAGTTTTCCAGCAATGTGACCAGTAAAACTTTCATAAAGGTGTCAGCAACCCGGTACCCCATACACCTTCGCGTTCCAATACCGAAGCGACACAAGCTTCTGCGCATGTTCGGTGTTTCGTCATCAAATCTTCGGGGATTGAAAGTTTCCGTGTCGCCCCAGACTCCCGCGTTGCTATTGACTGCGCTGTTGTCAACAGATACTTCGACCTAAAGACAAACGAGAACAGTGTTTGACATTTAAACATTTACAGAAAGTAGAAAACAGTTACACCATCTCGAAAACTCTTGTTAACTTTTGGCAATGATGATCGTCAGAGATCATGTTTCTACTATGGATCAATCTCGTATCCAGAGTCTTGCCCCGTTGACCAAATTCTAGCTACGAGATTGACCATGAATTCTTTAGCTTAAAAACATGAATTGCGCAATTGAATAAACAAACGTAGGAGGAAAGACAAAAATGACTGTCTGTATAGATTTTTCCTTTGATATGGATCATTTTCACTCATGTGATCAGTGGCTACACAAACTTCACGGAACAAAAGGAATTTTTTGCATGAAAAAAGAGTTTAATTCCCACACGATTTTTTTGGGGGGAGGTATACCAATATGGCCGCCGTTTCATTGTTCTTGTACATCAATTTGCGATTTTTACGTTCCCCATATTGCAATTTGCTTTCCCCACAAAATTTGGCAGAAGTTTTGTTTTTAATTTTTCAAGAAAGATTATTAGTCCCAGGAAATTGAAAAGAATACTTAAGCAAAATATTGTAGGAAAACATAGTGCATTATGGGCAACGTGAAAGTCGCAAATACGGCCGCCGCGACGTTACGTGCAAACGATCTATTCTCGGATTTATGAGCATAACCAAGATAAATGTTATATGTTTGACCATTTTTCAACGCGGTCTCCTTGATCACTCGTACGTTGGTCAAGCGAGTATACGGTCGGCGTCATGATATTAGGGAGCTTAAGGAACAAAGAAGGGGACGGCTACAAAAACGTCACTAAAACGTGAGTTCGCGCTGCTTCAAACTTAATCGCGCTTATTCCATCTCGCTCAATTCATCAAATACTGGAAAATTTTTCCAGAGTTGAATTCTGAAAGGCTGCATTAAAGTTCAGGAAAAGGAAAAGCGAAATGTGAAACGTGAAATAAGGACGTTTCACGTCGTAGTCGTTCATTGACAGCAAAGAAATGTACACAAAAGCGTAACGCGCGTGCAAAGTTGTTGTTTTGCCAATCTAAACCTATTGCTTGTTTGCCGTCCACGTTGCCGTCGCCCTCATCGTTGCTTAAGCTTCTTATTTGAATGACACCAAGCCTTAAAAAACAGCTTTCGAAAACCCAAAAAAAGCAGGGAGGTACGTACTCTTTACGCGCTTCAGGAGTCCGTAAGATATCCTAATAACCAGGAGCCCTGATTTTGCACGCTAATCACTACTTACCCCTGGGGGACTTTGGAAATTCCCAATAACCATTGGACAAGTCACATATTCTGGAGTGCTTATCACCATTACGGGCCTCTTCCTGGCTGATTCTTTTATCACCTTACCCAGCAAATCCAGTTTAGTTAGTGTCTCTAAGCTTAACGGTTCTGAAAGCTAAAAAGATAATAAACTTGAATAAGAAAACAAACACAACAAGACATTTAGACATTTGGACAATCTCGGAAAAAAAATTCTAGTCCTGAATTTTATTATCACGTGGCATCAGCCAAAGGCTCACAGCCTCCCTCATCATTCGTGAGGAAGCCTGCTCACGGGCAAAAATTCTTGTTATTTAAAAATTGAAACCATAAAATCCCAAAGAAAACTTTTCCATCTGTTATAAGCCAGTCAGAAAATGAGCAAGTATTCGCGAAAAATCTGATACTTTTTTAAAACACCTTCCGTTTTTAATTTAACGTTGCTGTGGTTTTTGGCTGTAAAAAGATGCTGATAGCTCGTTCCCCGATTAATCGTAATCGACGGAGCGATAAGCGGAATCGGAACTCTGTTTTCAATACATCGTAAGGCTCTTCGGGTCTTTCAAATATAAAGTATTGGCTTTATCGAAGTGAAGACAAACAAACAAACAAACATTGCCAATAAACAAACTCCTCAGACTTTCCGCTATTTCTTTTACTGCACTCAGCTTCAACAAAAGAAAAAGTATTCGCTAAAATATTTACATACTCCGCTTGAAATGGAATTCTTGACTTCAACTGTAAGATTTTTCTGTACATCTTTATGAAGTGCTACATGGAATAGAAGCCAGGCCACAGCTCCGCATGTGATATCTACATTAGCAAGGGACGCTTCCTCCAGGGTTTGTTGAAACTAGACACAACAAAAAGTCTTTTAGTAAAATTTGAATCACGGCAAGAAGTGCTGCTTTTTACATGTAACTAACGCCATAAAGGAATCGGTTTGAATCGCTGGATGTGAAACGTCTACAACTCAGAAAGTTCAAAAGAAACATGTCTATTAGGTAACTAGTTAAGTCCTAAAAGGCCAAACTACTTCAGAAAAGTTCTCTATTAAAAGGGCGTTGTCAGGTTGAGTTTCACATTTTTTGGTAAAAACTCAACTAAAATTAAAACTTAGTATTCTCAGTGACCTATTCTCATACTATACCCTAGAATCAAGCGACTCTCTCAAGGGAAGAACAAATCGTGAAAAGTTAGCCCATGGCTAGCCTGGTTATGGAAGGCTAAAAACACGCATTTATAGTGTAGGTAGCGCAGCGGAGCAATTTTTCACAAAACGGATCAACTGTATATACTCATAGGGTCTGCTTTGGTTAAAAATGTATGAGGGTTTTAAAGAAATACCAAACCATCACTTACACGTATTTCATATTTTAAAAAGTTCTTGAGAACGACTAACGAATAGGAACTAACTGAAAAAGATATTACATCATACAAAGTTATCCTAGATTCCACTTGCATTTCGTTACCTGAACGTGAAATTACAAAATAATATTAATATACAGATAAGTTTGGTCAACCAGCCAACACAAAACTTTTCGTCTAAACCCCCAACATTACCTCATCTTCTGACAGTGCCCCCGGATTTTTTGCAAGAGTTTGCTGGAGCTTGTAAAATACACAGCTTGTGTCTCGAAGTTTTCCTTCGGCAAAACACTCCTCAAAGCTAAGTTAAGAAGCGAAAGTAGAAAAGAGAAATTAAAATTTTCACAACGAAAACACATGCCTATTGGTTGAAATGGTCAAAGCCGTACTATAAAAAGGGTACAAAAAATTAACTACAAAGCCAAAATGGAAATGGAGAAGCAGACTTCTCACTCTTCCTTTGCTTCCGACATAACTATCTTGTTTGCGTTAACTAACGTAAAATGAACCCTTCTTACCGCTTATTGAATTGCAGCCACCGCTTTTCAAATTGCGCCAGTTTCCTGTTAGTGCTTGTAGGCATGTATTTATAAAGCGGAAACTTGACAAAAGGGTTTGAGAAAGTATCGCCGATAAGTGATTCCACCAAAGCTCTGAGATCGAGTAACTCCTGAAGCTCGTCTGCAGTTATGTCTCTTCCGTATGTGAATCTCATTAGTATTTTAAACGTCAGTTGAATCAGATCAGCCATTCTTATGAAACCCTGAAATGGCGAAACAAGCCACGGATATCACAAGCTGAATTTATGGTAGTCGTGCCAAAAATGGTATATAAACGGGTAAGACCGGTGGAACCTCGGGGGCAGCCTCCCTGCATAAAACCTTGTAGAGTGCCTCCGCCCCCACCGGGATGGTAGTCTTCTTTTTTAGGGGAGGAGTGTTGCATGATGGCAATAAAAGGAGACTGACCAGGTGCTGACTTATTCATATTACAATTGACAGGTGCTAGGGAGCGTGTGTTGATCTGGTGGTTATCCCATTGGACTTTTGATCTGAAAAAGGGTATGAGGCAGTGCGTTTCCTGAGTTTGCCCTATACTGCCGACATA
Organism: Porites lutea; assembly: GCF_958299795.1. Taxonomy (NCBI): domain Eukaryota; kingdom Metazoa; phylum Cnidaria; class Anthozoa; order Scleractinia; family Poritidae; genus Porites; species Porites lutea. The sequence goes on along the minus strand of NC_133203.1, from coordinate 15,527,662 downwards.
ATAAAGAGAGTCTTTGCTTCCGTATTTTATTCGTGAAAGAACGCTTACTGTTACGTTGTAACATGACTGCAAATGGCGAAGGCAAACAAGGCGGGAAAGATGGTCATGTGGTCATCTTTCCCATCTCTGCCTCTTGCGTATGCCCGTTAAGGTTGGGTGATGCTTTATCTCTCTAATGCTCTCTAATCCCTTAACGCATATTATGCAGAGATGAGTACAAACACTCTTTTTACAATAACTGAACGAATCCTCGCGCGTTGATTGGTCGAGAGCTATGGTTTATGAGAGTATAGAACCTGGAAATGACGTAACATTTCACGCAGTGCCGGTTGCTTTGTTTTTGGTTTTTCGAAAAAAAAATGTTATTGTAAAAAACAAATCGACCACAATTTTCCACGGTCTACACTCTTATAAACCATAGAAACCACTCGCCTGCGGCTCGTGGTTCCCCTTGAACTTTATTTGTTAAATAGAGCTTTAAACAACAATAACACAAGCCGGAAGCTCCGTTTGCTGCTTTTACAGTGACCGTCCATTGCCCCCAACCCCCAAATGGTATTCAATAAGGAACCAGATTATTGAAACCTTTAGAAGGTCAGGATTCGATTTTTTAGAGCAAAAAGGCGTGAGATTCTGGAACAAACCTTGGAAATTGGGTGACTTTTGAGTAATGGCATTTGGGAAACGTTGTTTTATCGAACCGAAATCCGGTGACGAAAGTACGTTAAAATAAATACCCTTGAATGCAGAGGTCCACTCAGAGCGTAAATAAAACCGACTGGTTCTTTCTTGCCGGATCTCAAATGTAGAGATGCTAATACCAGACAAAACTTGAAGTGGGAATTCAGAAACAAAACTAAATACAAGGCTGGCAATACAGCAAAGTAAGTTGCTTTTCTTTAAATGGTGGGGGTACTTGGGTCAATTCATGATGGATATGGGTCGCTGGCTAGTTGTAAACTCCATCTTAGTCACTTTTAGGAAAACGTAGTTTTCAAGGAATTTTTTAGAATAATCGAACCCCAAGTAAGTCACTTTCTTTTGCCGCGGTAACAACTATTAAACCGCGAATCTTTCCATTTCTCAACCCCTATTTACCAGGAGATGTTCTCATCCACCAAAATCCCGAAAATGTGCTACCACCTTCTAGAAACTCTAAAAGCAACCTCATTGTAGTCAATCCATTGGTGTAAATACAACCCCATCCAGTGGCACACCCATCAGCATATATTAAACGCAGTAATCCCCGGGGGGGTTATGAAGCACCGGAATCATTAAATTAATACCTGTTTATCTTGAACCATCTGATTTAAATACTGTTTGCATTCCTGTTCCATCATACCCACTGCCTGTGCCACACTCTCTGTGCTGTAACACGGGTCAAATGCACTCCGTATCCGCTTGTGGGCATCACCACTTGCCGTCCCGGCTGCGTGACCAAACAGCTGGCGAAACACACTTCCCAATCTGAAGTCTTTTAAACGCTCATACTTATGCTGTTTTGCCATGAATTTCACAGCGATTTGTGGATCTGTTATGATGCTGTGGTCAAGAAAAAAATCAACACATATTTGGATCTAACGAAGTAGTAATGCTAGAAATAAATAAATAAATAACAGAATATAGGTACATGAATAGAACTTGAGGCAAAACAACTGAAAATACCAGACACGCTTTAATACAATCACGCAACGATGTTGCCAATGAAGTAAACTAGCAAGTACAGCTAAATATGTTGGCCAAACCACTCGCCAAACAAAATCTGCCAACAGTGGAGTCTACTTAGATGACATGCAAATGAGTGAAGGCCAGGGACAATTTGTCCCCCAAAACTACTGAATAGACAAAGAGCGTCACGCTTCGTGATACTGCCGAAAACGAAAATATAAATGTGCAAGTATTGAATTTAGGAAATTTGATGAAAAGTCAAAATTAAAAAAAAAAACATCTAAGTCGAAAATATTACACATATGATCTTTATATAATGTGAACTTTCTAATAATACTTACAGTTTTGGAGGCCCGGGTAAAAATCGGAGCAAGTACATTCCAAATTTCTTCAATCTTTCATCTTTAAATGCTATGAGTGTTGGTGAAAAGGTCCTGAAGCCAGTTCCTACGATAATTTCCCCAGAATCATTTTGCCAGAAGTAAATCTATAATATAAGCGATCACAGATTAAAGTCAGTGATTATTTCTTTCACGGTTTAGTTTTTCCTTCTGCAAAAATTAAACTTGAAGAGGGTCCGAATTAAAGAAAATGAAACAGACTGAAACAGAAGGTTGATGACTGAACTCTTTTCGCTGTTTCCGATGTCCTAGGAAGCCTCTCTATGTCCTCTATGAAACAACGACAGGCTGATGTCAAGAAGTTGCTGTCCTTTGTCTCTACATTCCAAAACTTAAGTTGTTCAGTTTATAGCCTCTGAGCAAGCTTTCCAGTTATTTTTCTTATTCCCGGGCTCGATTTTTTTTTCAACGTGCATTGATAACGGATTACTGGAGGAAAAGCAATACGTTTTGAGAATGTTAGTGACCACAAATTTTAATAGAAAGACGTATAAGATATTGGTAAACATGATTCACGCATAACACATTAAAACTTACGCTGCAAAATAGCCTGTATTTTGCGTAGGTCAAGAGTTCATTTGCAATCAAGCGAGTGTGAAACGGCTCGCGCGCATCGTGCAAGAATCAGACACCGTCGGCTTTGCTCTTCGGAAAAACCGATTTTGAGGAAAAAAAAAACTTACCTCGAAAAATCTTTTGTAAATCCACGATATCAAAATCACTACGAAAGCAAGGGCAGTGATGGCAAGGCCGAGTATCATCTTGAAATTTGAACACGACTGTAAAGCGATGAAACGAACTCTTCGCAAACTGAAAGCCACTGAAATCTTACGTTATGTCACACAAAGGTTTATCAGTTTGTTAGTTCCGGTCAAGGACTTCCTAGAAGTCACATGGTGACTAAACCAAAGGCATGTAACACGATGTAACCGTCTGTAACGAATCAAGTTCCGTTCAAAGGGGAATTTTTGATGGATATAAATTGACGTACGCGAGTCTCATGACCCTTACGATAAAACCGAATTTCATTAGTGACGCTTATTGCCTGCGTGCAGACGTCTCCTATTATTTCCTTTGTTGCACGCAAAGGAAATAGGAGAAGTCTGCACGCAGGCAGAAGAGGTTATATTCCCTCACGTATACTTTATACTTCGACAAAGCTAATTTAAATCATTTTTAACTTTATCACATTTCCGATTATCCCTGTTAACTCATATGAGTGTACGCAAGTGTTAATTCGGAGAAAAAGCTACAAAAAGAACAATTGTACAGTCATCCATGTGGAACAAATAACAAGCATGTAAAACGAGCTTATATGAAGTACTAAGACTGGTGTTCTCATTCGGGAAAAAACGTAATTATACAAAGAAATGAGCTAAAATACCTAACTCAACTAAATGTCAAGTACAGGGGTACTCCACAAAGTTTTGTACTGGGTGGCTTAGCCCCGAGCTCCACCTATAGCCCTTGCCCTTTTATAAACCATTTTAAGGAGACAGTATTGACCTCTAAACCTTATAATTACTTAACCACACTACATCCCTTTAAACTCTTGGATGAAGTTAATGAACGATATTGCGGGAAACCAACTTGCAAGGCGCGTCTGCTTGAAATATTGCAACTAAAGACCTTTCTTAATACCTAAATGACACACCAGTCCCTGCCTGTCATACACTTCAACTAGTGAAATCCCTTCCCTTTTTTAATACCATCTTACTGACAAAAGTTATCCCTTTCGGGTGGACACCGCTCCCTCATGATATCAAATTTTTAAGCCAAAAAGGCAAAGATCTTTACATTTCATTTTAGCCCATTTTACCCCAAAAAGGGAATCAAGGGAACACACCTTCATTTTCTTTGTAAATTACGATATTCGCGCACTTTCAACTTCCAACTTTACTACCGGTATTTCTGGGAAATAAGCCCGGTAACTTCGACGCTAAATTTAGAGCACGTCATCAGCCATTTTATTCCCGGGGAATTCGACTCAGCGATCGTTCCAGCTATTAAAACCATGATTGGCTAATTGTTAATTGTGATGGACGCATATAAAAAGCCACACCGCTTTCCTTGTGCAGCATGTTAAGCTGATCGTGAGCTCGAAATCAACTTGCTTCTTTTTTTTCTCCCAAAGAAATAGCCCCTCAAGTTAAAATGGTGCTTAACCTTGTCCAGCTTGGAGAAAGCCTCGTTTTTGAAACAGGTCAAGATGTGATGGCGGGCAACGGTGTAGTATTGTTTGGAATGAGCCCTGGAAATCCATACTTTAAATCCCACGTTATTGAGGACTATGTGCAATACTTGGGAAAGGAAAAAAGAAGAATAATTGTGGTTGTACCACAGCAGCCAGCTGAACATACGTACAGAGCTCTGGGGAGTAAAGATGCTGTGAAACGAGCCAAGAAAAACTCCAGTCAGCTCAAGTCGCACTGCAGAAGAGCTATTGATAAGGTATGTACAGAAAAAAATATAATACTGTCACTGATTAATTGTTGATACTTTAAGAAAGCTTCAAAAAGTACGGTTAAATATCCACCACAACATTTGTTTATTTATTATACTTGTATTCTATAAAACTGACGCGCACTCGCTCTCTTTCATAATCTGGATACAAGCTAAAATTGCATTTAATTTTTTTTCATCCGCCCTCTTCACTGTGGGTGTCTTTCGCGAAACACGTTTTTTAGTGACAACGGAACATGCACTATTTTTGACACTCCCCAATTGTGCGCATGCGTGAGTGACGTCACTGACCTGCTTTTTCTCAGTTAAAAGCCGTAATAACTAATGAGGCTAATTTCGCAACTTTGGTTAATCTTGTGTGTATTACGTACATGTCAAAAGTATTTTGTGTGCTTTTATGTAGAGACGAGCTAAATTTCACAGAGAATTGAGAGAAATCTAACGGAGTATTTCTCGGAAATAGTAACTGGTTTAAAATTATAGTGAATAGTTTACTACAACAACTTTATTGTCTTTATCCTCGACATGAAGATTTCAGTACCAAAACAATAACAAATGAAAACAGTAAATTATATTTTAAAATTGGCCAGAAATACAACTTTTACTGACTTTCAGTATTTAAAAATGATTCAGTAAATAACGATAAAAGTAAAGGAAACATTATAAGGTTTCTGACCAGCCCGTGATAAATTAAACGCAAGAAAACTTGGATTTAAAACAAATTAGAAACTGACGATTCCGCACCCTGAGAAACCGGAAACCGCGCTAGAAAAGTCTCTGGCACCCAGGGTAGCTCCCTGTCTGAAGTGTTATATAAAATAGTTTTATCACTTACAAAACTGATCTCTCCCTGAGTTAGATAAGGGATGTGGAGGGGTGGGGGGGGGGGGGGGGGGAGCTAAAGTATTATTGCAACTTTTTTCACGATTCAAAGATTAACGTGTCGACCTGCATCTCCACCGCACGCAATGAAAAAACACGCTGTACCCACGGTTAGAGAAGTAATAATTTTACGGCTTTTCATCATTCAGTATGGATTAAATCATTATTTTCTACCGCTGAACAGGTGTCCAAGACTGATGCTGTGGCCGGGGAGTTTTATATGTTGGACTGGACTTCAGAAGTAGACAAACATGAAGCTTACATTGCAGCCTTAGACTATATTATCAGTTTTTACAAAAGTAACTCTTACTTTCGTCAGGACGTCGCACGATCGACCGCAAAAGTGTTAGGAAAAGATTCTACATCATCTGAGAGTGAATCAGGTAAGCAAGTGAAGGAGGATATCAGTGTTTTAAAAGGCGAATTATCTAAACTTTTTCGGTTTCCATTTCTTGAGATGTCTTTTCACTTCTCGGTCAATGGAGTTTGAAACACGGATCCGTTTCCGTTTAAACCAAATCTACGGTTTAAAACCCCTCGCGTATCGTTGTCGCGGATTCGACGCACAATTTTCCAGGATTCAGGACTAAAGAAATAAAAAAGTTGAGCCAACCGGTGTACAAACTATGTTAAGAGCATGAAAAGTGGTGGATATTCCCGCCACATGAGTAGATCTCCGTAATTCAAGCATTTTTGTTTTTGTGCATCTGTTTTCTTCCGTTTTTGTCCAGCTATAAAATCTTGTCATTTCTTGCTATCGTTCGGTTGTCTGCCCAGTTTACTCAATTTCTATGCATGACCCCAAAAAGTACATGTACCAAGATTTTGCCTTTCGTTGCATAACGCTTTAAATACCCTCCCGGTGGGGTATGCAACAACGTTTTATACGGGGAGGCTCCAAACCCTTACCCTTGTATATACTATTTCTGGCAAAAAAGGTACCCCTTTTGTATACCTTTTATTGACAAATGCTACCCCTTTTACGTACCTAGTTTAGACCTTTGCATCCCTTTAAATTGCCGTAAATGAACTGTATTTACTATATAGATACAGTTGAACCTCTCCTCAATGGCCTGGTCGTTGTAGACAGATGGAAGTTGTGAAGAGGTGGCCGTTAGCGGAGGTTGGACTGTAAATTACAAATCTAGAATGTTTTCTCGACTTTTTTTACAGCCATAAAATGCGCGACTGCCTGTTAGCCCTTTTGGAGCTTTTTACAAACTGAAATGACAGATTTCCCTATCCTTTCATATACTTCAACTTCCGAATTCCATACCCTTTTATATAGCAATGATATATCTGAAGCCTGAAAAAGGTACCTCTTTCGGGCGGAGCCTCCCCGTATAGCCCATTATAGGGAGTACCAACCTCCCTTCCCCACCCCCACAGTATACTCTTCAATGAAGACTGACCAAGTCCTATTTTTAAACTTTAGAATCCTCAGATTCTGAGCTTGAAGACAACGAAAGTGTGCAAGAAGGAGTTTACTACCTCCTGAAAGAACTAGCCTTCATTATCTCCAGCAAAGAGATGTTCAGAACCGAAAGCGTGGCAGTTATTTATCATCGCAGCTGGCCTGTCTATGAGAAATTTGTAAATGGAGATTATGATGGAAAGCCAAAAGAAGGATTGGGACTTGCAATCATCAACTATGATCTGTAATATAGTAAATACTATAATGGACATTGCATGACTTTCCTACAAAGAAGGCTTTTAAGAGAAAGTATTAAACAATGTACAGCATTGCTTTTTGTTTTTAAATGGTCAGTAGCGCACTCAGACCAGACCAGTAAGCTATAAGCAAGCGCGCAATCAAGGTCCTTTTCTGGGCAAATCTCTTGTGAGAGAGCATTTATTCGATAGCAATCTCATGCAATATAATAGTTTAACTGGTTAATAATAATAATAATAATATTTATTTATTTATTTATACATCAGTGCGAATCAATTATTCTGTATTCAAACTGTAAAATTATTTGCTTTATTTTGAGAAAGATTTCTATTAAAGTTAGTATTTGCTGGCTCAGTATAGTTTCAATGTAGTCATTACTAAATTCTTAAGCACAGAGGACATCACCATCACTTTCAAATCTCAATACGTTTTTATGTAACCTGAGTTCTGTGCATTTTCTCTTGGTGTGCGATTGTCTTTTTTTGTGTATACCACAATGCTGAATTCTAAAATAGTCAAGGCAGTGGGGTGACTCATAAGGGGCAGGGGAGGCGTTGGGAACAGAGAAAATTTTTTCTCCCCTCCCCCTCTCCCATCTCCTTCTTCTGCCCTATACCTACTCCAAGTGTTATAATTTCTACTCTCGCCAATCGACCTGAGTGATGAAATCAAAGATAGTGTGCAGCTATGGCAGCTTTTGCTTACCCCAAAATATCCCTGCATTGCAAGCTGTAGCTTTTACATAGCCTGTGTAGCATGGCAGTTTTGGCCCAGCCTGCAAACAAACCAAGGTGGGTTAGAGGAGTAAAACTGTGAGGAGATTTGACTTCACTGCTCAGTGGTACACCTGACAAAACCGCCATTTTATGCAGGCTGGCTTTTACAATTCAATCCAAGAGGATTTCTTGTTCACTAGTCTTTTGAACATGCTTATTCCCATCCTTTCATCCTTTCCCACAATTCAATACGAAACTTCAAATATTCACTGTTGAAGAATGTTACTGAAAATCTTTTTAGCAGTTTGTCAAGTTGTTTGTTTCCAAGTTGGGCAGGCCCAGAGATTTTGAGTGACCGAGATCTTGGCAAGTGGGCCAGCCTACCTGACTTTTCATAAAAACACAACAACAATTTTATAAGGAAACAAAATTTAAGGCACAAGGCAAGCCAGCCTTGGTTAGTAACCGTGCTGGCTCGCCTCATATAAGTTGCCAGTATTGTAAACATTTTCCAAGGAATTGTGGGCATATTGGCTGAATAATTTCGGTACGTATGATGGTATATTCCGCTCAGCTCATAAACTGAAAAATTCGCCTCGGTTATTGCTAACCCTGGCCATCAGTCGCACCTGAAAAAGCAGCCAAGGTGAGAGTTGATCCATACCAATTAGTTGATTTTAAGGTCTTTTAATGATACTAATATTCTGAAACTATTATAGCGTGGTTTACCTGTAATCGCTGCGCACTGGATCAAAAGAAACATCTTGCATTGAAATTGTCCTTTTATGATAGAGCCAATTCTTGAATGTGCCGCCATCTTTGAGTTGAAAGCTGAGCCGGAAGCTGAGGAGATTGGGGATTGGGGAGGTGTCATCTGAGGTGCTGACCAAAAGGAAAGCAGGCTCTAGGATCGTAGGATAAAAGATAAATAAAAATAGACGAGTGTTTTCCCGTTTGTTTCCACAACTCCTTTTCATGTTCTTTAATCTGAGACTTAAGCCCAAGGCCGGGACCTGTTTCTCACTCCCAGTTAGCGCCGCGCCTATATTATTTCTCTATTTTTAGAGTTTTTCTCCACGAAAGACCGTTTTTTTCCCTTCACAATTTGAACAACCTTTCTATAGGCGAATCTTTGTTTGCACTTTTTGCCTCATTAACATATGCTTATAACTATCTGATGACGCTAATAAAATGAAAACTCTGAATACTGAAAGGGCATAACAGTTTCAGTTATGTCTGAAAATTTGAGCCCAGTACACCGAATGGTTTCGGAGAAATTCTCTTCAAACTGAAACTAGAAATTTTACAGAGAATGTATGGCTGATATTTTCTTGTTGCTTGGAAAGAGTTGAAAATTACACAAATTGCTCAAATTACTCAGCTCTTTCAACTTATCCATTTAGTTCATATATACGGCCACGGCTTCTATGAGTTAAGTCTTATGCTAACGAGGAAAACTGTAAACAGTGACGTCAGCAAAGATTCGCCTATATATTGATGCTACAGAGACAAAGAGGAAGCAAAAACCATAATATTCTCGAGATTATAACTCAAATTCTTATTTATTCTTATTGACTTCATTCGTTTATCACAGGTCATAAATAGATTAATTAATTCATTAATGCATTCCTTTCCTCCTTCCTTCATTTATTTATTCATTTATTCATTCTTTCAATTTTACTTTTATTACAAACCTGAGGTAAGCTGTGCCTACCTCAGCTTCAGGACCGTGATCCGGGGGGGGGGGGGGGAGTACTCCTTGGAATTCTTGGTGGGGGTGTACCGACTGGTTTTCCAATCCTGACCCTATTTAAGACTAGAAAATGTCACTTTTCACACCCGTTTTCAGATCGAGCCTTTAAGAAATTATGTCATCCCAGTTACTTAGATTAGAACACTGACAAAAAAGGTTAATTAAAATCCACTTCGAATTCGCATATTTCTCTTTCTTTTTTATTCATTTGGAATTGAAACGATAATTACGTTCATACACTCCTGTAGTTTCTTCAAAAACCATAACCGATTCCAGTCCACAATGGCCAAAGCATATACCCATTTTCAGACCAAAACGGTGCAAAAACCATACCCTTTGGGGCGTCACATACCTGTATGGCTCATATAAGGGAGTATCCCCCCAGGACAGTGATAAGCACTTGTTCACTTTGCTGTTTTATTTTATCATTAAAGGTCACGTGATATGTGATGGTACGTTCCAAAAAAAATTACGGGCGATTGGTTTCCGAAGTATCAAATGAAAAATTAACCAAGATAGCCGCTGTCGTTAAAATGAGGTCTCCACCGCGACGATCTAACGGAATGATAGGGGACCAAACAGTGTCAGTCTATGTTTCTTTGCGGGGATACTTTTTCCGATCATGAGAGTTTGTACTGCTAGGGCTATTCGGAAAGTAATATTATTCAAAGTTATGTTTCACGCCCCTAGATCCGTCTCCTATATCCTATGTTCTAAAATTAAACTTAATTGGCACTTCGATGCACTGAATCTGTTATTCAATTAAGGGATGCATTTATATAGCGATATCAATTGCGTCTGACTCGATTAACAATTGCGCAAAGACAAAATGATTTGGGAAGTTGAGTCTTTTTATTATATATTGATCATTAATTAATTTAAAGCCGATTCTCAACGGTACCATAAAATAAGTGTGATTTATTGTGGCAAGAGCCATAATGCCGGGGACTAGTTAGTGCCCAACAGACATCCTCGTGTAACGTCAGAAATACCTTCAGATAATTAATGGCGACTTCAAAAAACACGTAGGGCCAGTTATTTAAACGGAGTTTAGCCGTTTAACAAAACCGCGTTCTAAGCCATTTTCAGTTTGCTAAATGCTTCTATCAACACACCATTTACCGTGAGCAGTTTCATGAAACCATATAGCGTAGACCAGGGAAGCGTTTGTCTTCTGCATAAACAACTAAGGAAGAGACCTAGAGGTCCAAAGATTTCCTAAACCGCGGTCTAAGTTAGAATTCGTCTGAAAAACCGACCCGTACTGTCCAAATTTCACTACTAGTACCAACGTTTACTTGCTGTCGTGTTCTTTGATGTCGCCATTAATTATCTGAAGTATTTCTGACGTTAAATTTTTTTCCAGATAACGATAAACGTCGTGTTTGTAACTTTTAAGAAGTAACATTTTTCTGCGCAACTTGAACTTTGAAGTCCACTCACGGAAAGCAGAATGGCCCAACCTTTTGAACGGGTACACTGTCATCATCATCTGTCACGTCCGTCTCCAGGGCAACGGAGTAGTTTTCCAGCAATGTGACCAGTAAAACTTTCATAAAGGTGTCAGCAACCCGGTATCCCATACACCTTCGCGGTCCAATACCGAAGCGACACAAGCTTTTGCGCATGTTCGGTGTTTCGTCATCAAATCTTCGGGGATTGAAAATTTCCGTGTCGCCCCAGACTCCCGCGTTGCTATTGACTGCGCTGTTGTCAACAGATACTTCGACCTAAAGACAAACGAGAACAGTGTTTGACATTTAAACATTTACAGAAAGTAGCTGAAAACAGTTACATCATCTCGAAAACTCTTGTTAACTTTTGGCAATGATGATCTTCAGATATAATGTTTCTACCATGGATCAATCTGGTATCCAGAGTCTTGCCCCGTAGGTCAAAAAGCCAGAAGACCCTGGCTACGAGATTGACCATGATTTCTTCAGTTTAAAAACAGGAGTTGCGCAATTGAATAAACAAACGTACAGTAGGAGGAAATATAAAAATGACTGTATGTATAGATAGTTCCTTTTGATATACATCATTTTTACTCGTGATCAGTGGCTATACAAATTTCACGGAACAAAATAAATTTTTTACATGAGAAAAGAGTTGGTACACCAACATGGCCGCCGTTTCATCGTTTTTGTACACAACTTGCCACTTTTACGTCCCCATAAAATTTGGCAGAAGTTTTGTTTTCAATTTGTCAAGAGAAGATTATTAACAGTCCCATCCCAAGAGTAATTGAAAAGAGTACTTAAGCAAAATGTTGTAGGGAAAACAAAGTGCATTATGGGCAACGTGAAAGTCGCAAATACGGCCGCCACGACGTCACGTGCAAACGATCTGTTCCTGGATTTATGAGCATAATCAAGATAAATGTTAGGCTTTGACCATTTTTCATCGTCTACATAATCACTCGTGCGTTGGTCAAGCAAGTAAACGGTCGGCATCATGATATTAGGGAGCTTAAGCAACAAAGAAGGGGACGGCTCGAAAACGTTACTAAAAAGTGAATTCGCGCTGCGTTAAAGTTAATCGCGCTTATTCCATCTCGCTCAACTCATCAAATACTGGCAAACTATTCTGGAGTTGAATTCTAAAAGATGGCATAAAAGTTCAGGAAAAGGTAAAGAAAGTCGTTGTCTTATGTTCGCGTCCTCCACAAAACATGAAATTAGGCATTTTCACGTCGTGGTCAGCGTGCAGTGTACAAAAAGGCGTGATGTACGTGTAAAGTTGTTTTTATGCCTACTCAACCTCTTGCTTGTTTGCCTTTCTCGTTGCCGTCGCCGTCGTCGTTGCTTAGGGCCTGTTTACATGGAGGTGGGGGACCCCAGGTAGGTGAGGTAACCGGTTTATGTGGGGTAACTCACCTGTCCATATAATCTCTTTTATTAATTTGATCACGGTTACATGCTAGGTGGGTTGACCCTTCAAGGCGGGTAGCCCGGTCTGCCAGACCGGGTAACACTCCTAGCAGGGATCAAATTTTGCCATGTAAACTTTTCAAGGCGGGGTAACCCGCCTAGCCGGGGTCGGATTCTTGATACGTCAAATTCGCGCAAAAATTTACTTTGGCGGTGGCTTTGCATCATTCTTAAAGGCAACAAAAGAAAGCCACAGCACTAAAGGTTGCAGCAAGAGCAGTATGTGAGTGTAGAGGAGTATTAACCACCAAAACACGTGGTTTGCCAGCATTTTTCTTGTTTACGTGCTTAGGGACCATTCAATAATCTTGAAAAAGTGCACCCCGGGATGGCGGGGTTGTAAGATTACATGTAAAGGAGGGTTATTGTTTTTCCTCACCTAAACGGGTTACCTCACCTACCTGGGTTCCCCCACCTTCATGTAAACAGGCCCTTAAGCTCCCTATTTGAATGTCTAAGATAAGTCACATGACACCTAACCTAAAAACAGCTTTCTAAAACCCAAAGCAAGCGGGGAGACTCTTCACGCGCTTCAGGAGGCCGTAATATATCCTAATAACCAGGAGCCCTGCTTTTGCACGCTACTCACTACCTACCCCTGGGGGACTTTGGAAATTCCCAATAACCATTGGACAAGTCACATATTCTGGAGTGCTTATTACCATTACCGGCCTCTTCCTGGCTGATTCTTTTACCACCTTACCCAGCAAATCCAGTTTAGTTAGTGTCTCTAAGCTTAACGGTTCTGAAAGCTGAAAAGATAATAAACTTGAATAAGAAAACAAACACAACAAGACGTTGAGACATTTGGACATTCTCGGAAAAAAATTCTAGTCCTGAATTTTATTATCACGTGGCATCAGCCAAAGGCTCACAGCTTCCTTCATCATTCGTGAGGAGGCCTGCTCACGGGCAAAAGTTCTTCTTATTTAAACTGAAATTATAAAATGACAAAGAAAGCTTTTCCATCAGTTATAAGCCAGTCAGAAAATGAGCAGAGATTCGCGAAATATCTGACACTTTTTTAAAACACCTTCAGTTTTAACGTTACTGTAGCTCGTTCTCCGATTAATCGTAATCGACGGAGTGCTAAGCGGAATCGGAACTCTGTTTTCAATACATCGTAAGGCTCCTCGGGTCTTTCAAATATAAAGTATTGGCTTTATCGAGGCGAAGACAAACAAACAAACATATAAACAAACTCCTCAGACTTTCCGCTATTTCTTTTACTGCACTCAGCTTCAACAAAAGAAAAAGTATTCGCTAAAATATTTACTTACTCCGGGTGAAATAAATTCTTGACTTCAACTGTAAGATTTTTCTGTACATCTTTATGGAGTGCTACATGGAATAGAAGTCAGGCCACAGCTCCGCATGTGATGTCTACATTAGCAAGGGAAGCTTCCTCCAGGGTTTCTTGAAACTAGACACAAAAAACAGTCTTTTAGTAAAATTTGAATCACGGCAAGAAGTGCTACTTTTTACATGTAACTAACGCCCTAAAGGAATTGTGTTTGAATCGCTGGATGTGAAACGTCTACAACTCAGAAAGTTCAAAAGAAACATGTCTATTAGCTACCCAGTTAAATCCTAAAAGGCCAAACTAATTCAAAAAGGTCCTCTATTAAAAGTGCGTTGTCAGGTTGAGTTTCACATTTCTTGGTAAAACAAACTAAACTGAAATAAAAATTCAGTATTCTCAGTGACCTATTCTCATACTATACCCTTAGAAATTTAAATATCAAGCGACTCCCTCAAAGGAAAAACAAATCGTGAGAAGTTGGCCCATGGCTATCCTGGTTATGGAAGGCCAAAAACACGCGCTCATAGTGTAGGCAGAGAAGTATAGCAATTTTTCACAAAACGGATCAACCGTTATATACACTCATAGGGTCTTCTTTGGTTCAAATATGTATGGCGGATTTAAAGAAATACCAAACCATCATTTACACGTATTTTGTATTTTAAAAAGTTCTTGAGAACTACTAACGAATAGGAACAGCTGGAAAAAGACAACACATTATACAAAGTTATCCTGGATTCCGCTCGCATTTTGATACCCGAACGTGAAATTACAAAATGATATTATACATATAGGTATGGTCAACCAGCCAACCCAAAACTTTTCGTCTAAACCCCCAACATTACCTCATCTTCTGACAGTGCCCCCGGATTTTTTCCAAGAGTTTGCAAAATACACAGCTTGTGTCTCGAAGTTTTCCTTCGGCAAAACGCTCCTCAAAGCTAAGTGAACAAACAAAAGTAGAAAAGAGAAATTAAAATTTTCACAACGAAAACACTTGCCTATTGGTTGAATTGATCAAGGCCGTGCCATAAAAAGAGTACAAAAACTACCTAAAAAATCAAAATGGAAACGGAGAAGTAGACTTCTCACTCTTCCTTTGCTTCCGACATAACTATCTTGTTTGCGTTAACTAATGTAAAATGAACCCTTCTTACCGCTTATTGAATTGTAGCCACCGCTTTTCAAATTGTGCCAGTTTGCTGTTAGTGCTTGTAGGCATGTATTTATAAAGCGGAAACTTGACAAAAGGGTTTGAGAAAGTATCTCCGATAAGTGATTCCACCAAAGCTCTGAGATCGAGTAACTCCTGAAGCTCGTTTGTAGTCATGTCTCTTCCGTATGTGAACTTCATTAGTATTTTAAATGTCAGTTGAATCAGATCATCCATTCTTATGAGACCCTGCAATGACAAAACAAGGCAGATTCCACAAGCTGAATTTGTGGCAGTCTTGCAAAAAACAAAGGTGAAGAGGTTGAGCCTCGGGACGCTGCCCCCCGCCCCCTCCCCCCATAAAACTATTAAACTTTGTAGAGTGTCCCTGCCCCCACCGGGGTGGTAGTCTTTTCTTTTTAGGGGAGGAGCTTTACGTGGTGGCAAAAAGGAACGGCTGCGTAGGAGACTAAGCATGTGGTGACTTATTCAAATTACAATACACAGGTGCTGTGGAACGTGTGTTGGTCTGCTGGTTATCCCATTGAATTACTGAACTGGGACATAGGGTCTGAGGCAGTACGTTGTTCCCTGAGACTAGAAAGGCTGCCCTATACTGCCGACGTAAAGCAACACGTTTACATTAAAGAGTTCTTGCTCACTGTTACGTTTTGAGCTGCAAATGGCGAAAGCAAAGAGGCGGGAAAGATGGACATGTGGTCATCTCTCCGATCTCTGCATCTTGCGCATGCCCGTTAAGGTTAGGTGACCTTTATCTACCTCATGTTAAGGGTATTACCACAATGTATCCCATTCAGAAATGAGTACAAATACTCTATAGCGCTTCACATAACAATAATACAAGCCGGAAGCTCCGTTTACTGCTTTTACCGTGCCCGCCCCATGCCCCCACCCCCCAAATGGTTTTAATTGTAACCTTTGAAGGTCAGGATTCGGGATTTTAGAGCCAAAAAGCATGAGATTCGGAAAACAAACACAGGAAATTGGGTACCTTCTAAGTGTTGGTTTTCACAGAATGTTGGTTTTTCAGTGTTGGAAATCTGGTGAGGAAAGTGAGTTGCTTTCCTTCAATGTCGGAAAGCTATTATTTTTATCCACCCTATCAGGCGTTGATAATCGCTGCACTTTCCTTTAAATACCCAGCTATCTGCCACAGATCTCCAGGAGAGAATCAAGGTCATCAGGCCGTAGGCACCTTTTGAAATGCGCGGTCGGGACTAGGAACCGTCAGAATTGTTGAAACAAGGAAAAATTAGGATGGGATGTTTGGGTTGCATGAATAGCTTTATCAGGGCCATTACGAGACAGATCTATTTACATCAAGGTTACTACATAAAAGCTGAAGCGCACTTAGCCTGCGATCACGACCTCAATATATCTCTTTATGTCTCTGGAAAAGGTACAAAAAAAATGGTTGATGCTCGGGGTGGGGGTACTTGGGTCAATCCTTGATGGATATGTGTCGCTGGCCTGTGGGAACCTCTTCTTAATTCTATTAAGGCACATGCAATTTTCGCAATACAAACTTAGTTACTTTCTTTTGACGCGGTAACAACTATATAACCGCAAATCTTCCTGTTCAAATTCCTTAACCGCAAAATTCCAAAAAATCTGCGACCCCCTTCAAAAAAAGTCTTAATTCAAGCAAATCATAGTCAATCCAGTGGTGAAAATGCGATCCCGTCCAGTGGCACACCCATTTTTAAGGGAAAAGCCCTGGGGACGAGGTTGGCACACTCATCATATAGCACATTACTAGGAAGCATTACTAGCAGTTATGAGGCACCAGAAAACATTAAATTAATACCTGTTTATCTTGAACCATCTGATTTAAATACTGTTTGCATTCCTGTTCCATCATATCCACTGCCTGTGCCACACTCTCTGTGCTGTAACACGGGTCAAATGCACTCCGTATCCGCTTATGAGCCTCACCACTTGCCGTCCCGGCTGCGTGACCAAACAGCTGGCGAAACACACTTCCCAATCTAAAGTCCTTTAAACGCTCATACTTATGCTGTTTTGCCATGAATTTCACAGCGATTTGTGGATCTGTAATGATTCTGTAGGCAAGAGAAAAAAAAAATTAACAAATATTTGGATCTAACGAAGTTGATACTTTCATTCAAAAGCGAAAACAAACAAACAGAACAGTTATGGCAATTAAACAACTGAAACCCCAAGTTACGCTTACAATATCACGCAACGATGTTGCCATTACAGGTAACTGGCAAGTACACTTACATTTTAGCCAACACGCTCGCCAAAAAGAAAAATGTCTGCATGGGAGACTATTTAGATGGCATATAAATTGGTGAAGGCCAGTCAAAATTTGCCCCTAAAGCCCTAAAAGCTATATCGTGCTGAAAAGACAAAGAATTCCGTCACGCTACGTGACAATCCCGAAAACGAAAATATTTAAATGTAAGAAAAATAAAGTTTTTGGCAGTTTGGTAAAATGTTAAAAATCAAAACAAAAATATCTAAATTGAAAATATTAGTTACAATACTTACAGTTTTGGAGGCCCGGGTAAAAATCGAAGCAGGTACATTCCGAATTTCTTCAAGCTTTCATCCTTGAATGCTATGAGTGTTGGTGAAAAGGCTCTGAAGCCAGTTCCTGCTATAATTTCCCCAGAATCATTTTGCCAGAAGTAATTCTATAACATAAGCGATCACGCGAGATGTTAAAATCAGCGATCATTATTTTTTTGTTTTGTTTTCTCTTTTGCCAAAATGAAACCGGATGACAGTCCGAAGTAATGAAAACGAAACAGACCGAAACAGGAAGT
>NC_133203.1:15467408-15497408 GCF_958299795.1 Porites lutea | reverse complement strand
CAGTTTCTGAACCCTAATCATAAAACTTCTGGGTCATTTGGTGTTTATGGGGGCCATTCAGTGTTCTGCTAAAAGGGTTTATCCTCCTAAAAATTTCAGGTATCATCTCCTAACTAAAATCATCGTCAGTACCTCAAAGAGAGAGTTTTCAATAATTTTGCTGTCAGACTCAGAAAAACATCAATACCTGAAAAATGTTGATTGAGTAGTGGCCAATCAAATAATGTTCACAAAGTAATTACCATTGCTGTTTGAGGTTTTGTTTTCTCAACCCTTATTAGCTTTTTCTTTGCAACGCAATACCATTCCTTAATATTTGTGGTATTCATGGTTTTGTAACTTTCACACTATAGGTGAGCTCGTGTCACCTCTGTTGTAGGGGTATAAACAGTTATATGTACTTTTGATTACCGGTTACTAATAAAAAGTGTTTCCCAAGACACTAGTTTAGTAGGAAGCCATAGTAATTATGCAAATGCATCCAGAGAGAAACCTGTTTAAAGTGCCACTTATGAGCTCATGGCATGGGTTACACATTTTTGGAAGGGGTTTTATTGTTTTCTTAGGGGAGGGCTTATAACCAGAGGGACATTTTTATTGTTTACTGGTACATGGGCCTATAACTGGGGGATTTATATGTGAGGGGAAGAGGCTTAAAAGCAGTAGTTTATGGTAACCTGTTCCAGACATTCAGGCATTGGGGAATGCACAAAGAGAAAAAACAAGAAAAAACTCTGCATTTTTTATTGCTCTACTTTTCACCATCTGAATGCCTAGAACAGTTTATCATAAGCTATATAGCTGTCCTTTCTTATCTGGAACAGTGAAATGTAGACTGATATACACACTGTATATAGACTGTATGGTTTAAGAGATCCCCCCTAAGAAGTACACTTTGAGTAACACACAACCTGAAAGCATTTTCTTAGGTAGCTTCTCTCATCATGTTTTGAGAGTGGAGTGCAAGGCCTGGTTTGAAATTCTATTCATTAAATCTTTATTTAAGTTGTTAATCAATCTCTTACACTAAAAAATTGAAAGCAACTTTTGAGCAACTTTTGGATTTTGGAGCAACTTTTGAGCAACTTTTAGAGTTTTGGAGCAACTTTTGAGCAACTTTTTGAGAAAAATGGAGCAATTTTTTGAGAAAATTGGAGCAACTTGTGGACAGCCCTAGAGATGTTCTTTCAGCCGAAAATACAATAAATTAAAAGCACACTGCAACATTTCTGTAATGTAGCTTGATTTCCTTTCCCACTGTAACACCGATGAATATCCAGAGGAATTAGAAAAACTGATTAGACTAATTAATAACGCCATACAAGTACAGTATCAATCGCTTGATTTTTAACGAGCAAGGAGCAACAGGAAGAGCTAACTAACCATTACTCCTCCTTTCAGTTTCCCAGGAGATGTGACGGTCGAGACAGGGGCAAAGTTTAGCGCACAACAAAGGCAATACTTTCTTTGTCAAGGCTCGTTATCCTCGTAGAAACTTCTCAAACTTTACCTGCAATTCTCTCTTCACTGCTATTGCATATGAACAAAACTGGACTGTTGCAATCAACAAAACTCACACACGGATTTTATGTTTGTAGATCGAGAGGGCACGAAGTAAAATGTTATATGCAGTAGATTATATTTTTAATTTGCTTTGCGCATTCAAGCCTTCAGCCAATGAAAAAATTCGTATTTTCCGTTGCGTCCAGAGCAACTGGTCAGTCACAAATTAAGCCGAGTGGCTCTGGGGACGAGAATGGCCCCTCTCCTCACTGTAGGGGTGACGTTTTTTAGTGAAAACCGGACTTGCACTATTGTTGACATTCACCAATTGTGCGCATGCGTGAGTGACGTCACAGATATGCTTTTTCTCACTTGAAAAACGTAATAACTGATGAGGCTAATGCACGGTTCCGCTTTTGCAATTTTGGTCAATCTTGTGTGTATATACGTACATGACGACAGAATGTTGTGTGCTTTTATGTAGAGACGCGCTAAATTTCACAGAGAACTAACAGAAATCTAACGGAGTACTTCTCGGAAAAAGTGATGGGTTTTTAGGGGGGGGGGGGTGAATAGTAAATGATATTTTAAAATTGGCCTTAAACACAACTTTTATTGACTTTCAGTATTAAAACAATAATTTAATAAATAACGATAACAAAAGTAAAGGAAACATTATAAGGCTTCTAACCAGCTCGTAATAAATTAAACGCAAGAAAACTTGGATTTAAAACAAGTTAGAAACTGACGATTCCGCCGCACGTCTGCAGTGAAATGAAAGAGTTTTATTATTTACAAAACTGATCTCTCCCTAAGTTAGATAAGGGGCGTGGAAGGACAGGAGCTAAACTATTATTGAAACTTTTTTCTCGCTTCGAAGATTAACCTGTCGACCTGCGGCCGGAACGAAGCATCTCCGCTGCACGCAAGGAAAAAAGATGCTGTACCCATGGTTAGAGAAGTAATAATTTTACAGCTTTTCATCATTCAGTATGGATTAAATCATTATTTTCTACTGTTGAACAGGTGTCCAAGACTGATGATGTTGCTGGAGAGTTTTATATGTTGGACTGGACTTCAGAAGTAGACAAACATGAAGCTTACATTGCAGCCTTAGACTATATCATCAGTTTTTACAAAAGTAACTCTTACTTTCGCCAGGACGTCGCACGATCGACCGCAAAAGTGTTAGGAAAAGATTCTACATCCTCTGAGAGTGAATCAGGTAAGCAAGTGAAGGAGGATATCAGTGTTTTAAAAGTCGAATTATCTAAACTTTTTCAGTTTCTGTTTCTTGAGTTGTCTTATCACTTCTCGGTCAATGGACTTTGAAATCTAATCTAATCTAATCTACAGTTTTAAACCCGTTGCGAATCGTTGTCGCGGCTTCGACGCACAATTTTCCAGGATTCAGGACTAAAGAAATAAAAAAGTTGAGCCAACCGGTGTACAAACTATGTTAAGAGCATGAAAAGTGGTGGATATTCCCGCCACGTGAGTAGATCTCTGTAATTCAAGCATTTTTGTTTCTGTGCATCTGTTTTTCTCCGTTTTTGTCCAGCTATAAAATCTTGTCATTTCTTGCTATCGTTCGGTTGTCTGCCCAGTTTACTCGATTTCTATGCATGACCCCCAAAAAACGGGGAGGGGAGAGGCGGAGATAAACTCAGTACAAGTACCAAGATTTGCCTTTCGTTACATAAGGCTTTAAATACTCTCCCGGTGGGGTATGCAACAACGTTTTATACGGGAAGGCTCCAAACTCTTACCCTTGTATATACTATTTCTGGCAAAAAAGGTACCCCTTTTGTATACCTTTTATTGACAAATGCTACCCCTTTTACGTACCTAGTTTAGACCTTTGCATCCCTTTAAATTGCCGTAAATGAACTGTATTTACTATATAGATACAGTTGAACCTCTCCTCAATGGCCTGGTCGTTGTAGACAGATGGAAGTTGTGAAGAGGTGGCCATTAGCGGAGGTTGGACTGTAAATTACAAATCTAGAATGTTTTCTCGACTTTTTTTACAGCCATAAAATGCGCGACTGCCTGTTAGCCCTTTTGGAGCTTTTTACAAACTGAAATGACAGATTTCCCTATCCTTTCATATACTTCAACTTCCGAATTCCATACCCTTTTATATAGCAATGATATATCTGAAGCCGGAAAAAGGTACCTCTTTCGGGCGGAGCCTCCCCATATAGGCCATTATAGGGAGTACCAACCTCCCTTCCCCACCCCCACAGTATACTCTTCAATGAAGACTGACCAAGTCCTACTTTTAAACTTTAGAATCCTCAGATACTGGGCTTGAAGACAACGAAAGTGTGCAAGAAGGAGTTTACTACCTCCTGAAAGAACTAGCCTTCATTATCTCCAGCAAAGAGATGTTCAGAACCGAAAGCGTGGCAGTTATTTATTATCGCAGCTGGCCTGTCTATGAGAAATTTGTAAATGGAGATTATGATGGAAAGCCAAAAGAAGGATTGGGACTTGCAATCATCAACTATGATCTGTAATATAGTAAATACTATAATGGCCATTGCATGACTTTCCTACAAAGAAGGCTTTTAAGAGAAAGTATTAAACAATGTACAGCATTGCTTTTTGTTTTTAAATGGTCAGTAGTGCACTCAGACCGGACCAGTAAGCCATAAGCAAGTGCGCAATCAAGGTCCTTTTCTGGGCAAATCTCTTGTGAGAGAGCATTTATTCGATAGCAATCTCATGCAATATAATAGTTTAACTGGTTAATAATAATAATAATAATATTTATTTATTTATTTATACATCAGTGCAAATCAATTATTCTGTATTCAAACTGTAAAATTATTTGCTTTATTTTGAGAAAGATTTCTATTAAAGTTAGTATTTGCTGGTTCAGTATAGTTTCAATGTAGTCATTACTAAATTCTTAAGCACAGAGGACATCACCATCACTTTCAAATCTCAATACGTTTTTATGTAACCTGCGTTCTGTGCATTTTCTCTTGGTGTGCGATTGTCTTTTTTTGTGTATACCACAATGCTGAATTCTAAAATAGTCAAGGCAGTAGGGTGACTCATAAGGGGCAGGGGAGGCATTGGGAACGGAGAAATATTTTTCTCCTCTCCCCTTCTCCCATCTCCTTCTTCTACCCTATACCTACTCCAAGTGTTATAATTTCTACTCTCACCAATCTACCTGAGTGATGAAATCAAAGATAGTGTGCAGCCATGGCAGCTTTTGCTTACCCCAAAAAATATCCCTGCATTGCAAGCTGTAGCTTTTACATAGCCTGTGTAGCATGGCAGTTTTGGCCCAGCCTGCAAACAAACCAAGGTGGGTTAGAGCAGTAAAACTGTGAGAAGATTTGACTTCACTGCTCAGTGGTGCACCTGACAAAACCGCCATTTTATGCAGGCTGGCTTTTACAATTCAATCCAAGAGGATTTCTTGTTCACTAGTCTTTTGAACATGCTTATTCCCCATCCTTTCCCCATCCTTTCATGCTTTCCCACAATTCAATACGAAACTTCAAATATTCACTGTTATAATGTTACTGAAAATCTTTTTAGCAGTTTGTCAAGTTGTTTGTTTCCAAGTTGGGCAGGCCCAGGGCTTTTGATCGACCGAGATTTTGGCTAGTGGGCCAGCCTACCTGACTTTTCATAAAAACACAACAACAATTTTATAAGGAAACAAAATTTAAGGCACAAGGCAAGCCGGCCTTGCTTAGTAACCGTGCTGGCTCGCCTCATATAAGTTGCCAGTATTGTCAACATTTTCCAAGGAATTGTGGGCATATTGGCTGAATAATTTCGGTACGTATGATGGTATATTCCGCTCAGCCCATAAACTGAAAAATTCCCCTCAGTTATTGCTAACCCTGGCCATCAGTCGCACCTGAAAAAGCAGCCAAGGTGAGAGTTGATCCATACCAATTAGCTGATTTTAAGGTCTTTTAATGATACTAATATTCTGAAACTATTATAGCGTGGTTTACCTGTAATCGCTGCGCACTGGATCAAAAGAAACATCTTGCATAGAAATTGTCCATTTATGATAGAGCTAATTTTTGAAATGAATGTTACGGACAGCGAGTGTGTGCCGCCATCTTTGAGTTGAATGCTGAGCCGGAAGCTGTCGAAGCTGAGGTGATTGGGGATTGGGGAGGTGTAATCTGAGGTGCTGACCAAAAGGAAAGCAGGCTCTAGGATCGTAGGATAAAAGATAAATAAAAATAGACGAGTGTTTTCCCGTTTGTTTCCACCACTCCTTTTCATGTTCTTTAATCTGAGACTGGTTTTCCAATCCTGACCCTATTTAAGACTAGAAAATGTCACTTTTCACACCCGTTTTCAGATTGGGCCTTTAAGAAATTATGTCATCCCAGTTACTTAGATTAGAACACTGACAAAAAAGATTAATTAAAATCCACTTCGAATTCCCATATTTCCCTTTTTTTTTTATTCATTTGGAATTGAAACGATAATTACGTTCATACACTCCTGTAGTTTCTTCAAAAACCATAACCGATTCCAGACCACAATTAATGGCCAAAGCATATACCCATTTTCAGACCAAAACGGTGCAAAAACCATACCCTCTGGGGCGTCACATACCTGTATGGCTCATATAAGGGAGTATCCCCCCAGGACAGTGATAAGCATTTGTTCACTTGGCTGTTTTATTTTATCATTAAAGGTCACGTGATATGTGATGGTACGTTCCAAAAAACATTACGGGCGATTGGTTTCCGAAGTATTAAATGAAAAATTAACCAAGATAGCCGCTGTCGTTAAAATGAGCTCTCCACCGCGACGATCTAACGGAATGATAGGGGACCAAACAGTGTCAGTCTATGTTTCTTTGCGGGGATACTTTTTCCGATCATGAGAGTTTGTACTGCTAGGGCTATTCGGAAAGTAATATTATTCAAAGTTATGTTTCACGCCCCTAGATCCGTCTCCTATATCCTATATTCTAAACTTAAATTTAATTGGCAAGTCGATGCACTGAATCAATCTGTTATTCAATTAAGGGATGCATTTATATAGCGATATCAATTCAGGGGCGGATCCAGGATTTTTTTTAGGAGGGTGTGCACTCTTCTCTTGCTCTACTTCAACACCAATAAACCACATAGTTTGGCAGAATACCAGTTGTATTAGAAAACCGCAGGTCATCCCAGGGGGGGGGGGGGGGGTGCGCACCCTTGCGTCTGAGTGGATTAACAATTGCGCAAAAACAAAATGATTTGGGAAGTTCAGTCTTTTTATTATAAATTGATCATTAATTAATCAATTCTTTAACCTTTTTTCAGTTCCTTTTAACTTAAAACTTGTTCTCAACGGTGACATAAAATAAGTGTGATTTATTGTGGCAAGAGCCATAATGCCGGGGACTAGCTAGTGCCATTTGACTCTCTAATCGACATCCTCTTGTAACATCAGAAATACCTTCTGATAATTAATGGCGACTTCAAAAAACACGTAGGGCCAGTTATTTAAACGAAGTTTAGCCGTTTAACAAAACCCCGTTCTAAGCCATTTTCAGTTTGCCAAATGCTTTTATCAATACACCATTTACTGTCAGCAGTTTCATGAAAACATACAGCGTAGACCAGGGAAGCGTTTCTCTTCTCCATAAACAACTAAGGATGAGACTTAGAGGTCCAAAGATTTCCTCAACCGCGGTCTAAGTTAGAATTCGTCTGAATAACCTGTCCAAATTTCATTACTGGTATCAACGTTTGCTTGCTGTCGTGTTCTTTGATGTCGCCATTAATTATCTAAAGTATTTCTGACGTTAAATTTTTTCTAGATCACGATAAACGTCGTGTTTGTAACTTTTAAGAAGCAACATTTTTCTGCGCAACTTGAACTTTGAAGTCCACGCACGGAAAGCAGAATGGCCCAACCTTTTGAACGGGTACACTGTCATCATCACCCGTCACGTCCGTGTCCAGGGCAACAGAGTAGTTTTCCAGCAATGTGACCAGTAAAACTTTCATAAAGATGTCTGCAACCCGGTATCCCATACACCTTCGCGTTCCAATACCGAAGCGACACAAGCTTTTGCGCATGTTCGGTGTTTCGTCATCAAATCTTCGGGGATTGAAAGTTTCCGTGTCGCCCCAGACTCCCGCGTTGCTATTGACTGCGCTGTTGTCAACAGATACTTCGACCTAAAGACAAACGAGAACAGTGTTTGACATTTAGACATTTACAGAAAGTAGCTGAAAACAGTTACACCATCTCGAAAACTCTTGTTAACTTTTGGCAATGATGATCGTCAGAGATCATGTTTCTACCATGGATCAATCTCGTATCCAGAGTCTTGCCCCGTTGACCAAATTCTGGCTACGAGATTGACCATGAATTCTTTAGTTTAAAAACATGAATTGCACAATTGAATAAACAAACATGAAAGGAACGACAAAAGGACGAAAGGAAAGACAAAAATGACTGTCTGTATAGATTTTTCCTTTGATATGGATCATTTTCACTCATGTGATCAGTGGCTATACAAATTTCACAGGACAAATTTTTTGCATGAGAAAAGAGTTTAATTCCCACACGATTTTTTTGGGGAGGTATACCAATATGGCCGCCGTTTCATTGTTTTTCTACACCAATTTGCGACTTTTACGTTCTCCATATTGCAATTTGCTCTCCCCACAAAATTTGGCAGAAGTTTTGTCTTTAATTTTTCAAGGAAAGATTATTAGTCACCAGAGAAATTGAAAAGAATACTTAAGCAAAATGTTGTAGGAAAACAAAGTGCATTATGGGCAACGTGAAAGTCGCAAATACGGCCACCGCACCGTCACGTGCAAACGATCTATTCTCGGATTTATGACCATAACCAAGATAAACGTTATATGTTTGACCATTTTTCAACGCGGTCTCCTTGATCAATCGTGCGTTGGTCAAGCGAGTATACGGTCGGCGTCATGATATTAGGGAGCTTAAGGAACAAAGAAGGGGACGGCTTCAAAAACGTCACTAAAAAGTGAATTCGCGCTGCTTCAAACTTATAATCGCCCTTATTCCATCTCGCTCAATTCATCAAATACTGGAACATGTTTCCAGAGTTGAATTCTGAAAGGCTGCATTAAAGTTCAGGAAAAGGAAAAGTGAAATGTGAAACGTGAAATAAAGACGTTTCACGTCGTAGTCGTGCATTGACCGCAAAGAAGTGTACACAAAAGCGTAATGCGCGTGCAAAGTTGTTGTTTTGCCAATCTAAACCTATTGCTTTTTTGCCGTCCTCGTTGCCGTCGCCCTCATCGTTGCTTAAGCTTCTTCTGTGAATGCCTAAGATGAAGTCACATGACACCAAGCCTTAAAAACAGCTTTCGAAAACCCAAAGAAGGCAGGGAGGTACGTACTCTTCACGCGCTTCAGGAGGCCGTAAGATATCCTAATGACCAGGAGCCCTGATTTTGCACGCTAATCACTTCTTACCCCATGGCCAGGGGGACTTTGGAAATTCCCAATAACCATTGGACAAGTCACATATTCTGGAGTGCTTATCACCATTACGGGCCTCTTCCTGGCTGATTCTTTTACCACCTTACCCAGGAAATCCAGTTTAGTTAGTGTCTCTAAGCTTAACGGTTCTGAAAGCTAAAAAGATAATAAACTTGAATAAGAAAACAAACACAACAAGACATTTAGACATTTGGACAATCTCGGAAAAAAATTCTAGTCCTGAATTTTATTATCACGTGGCATCAGTCAAAGGCTCACAGCCTCCCTCATCATTCGTGAGGAAGCCTGCTCACGGGCAAAAATTCTTGTTATTTAAAAATTGAAACTATAAAATCACAAAGAAAACTTTTCCATGTGTTATAAGCCAGTCAGAAAATGAGCAAGCATTCGCGAAATATCTGATACTTTTTTAAAACACCTTCCGTTTTTAATTTAACGTTGCTGTGGTTTTTGGGTGTAAAAAGATGCTGATAGCTCGTTCCCCGATTAATCGTAATCGACGGAGTGATAAGCGGAATCGGAACTCTGTTTTCAATACATCGTAAGGCTCTGCGGGTCTTTCAAATATAAAGTATTGGCTTTATCGAAGGGAAGACAAACAAACAAACAAACATTGCCAATAAACAAACTCCTCAGACTTTCCGCTATTTCTGTTACTGCACTCAGCTTCAACAAAAGAAAAAGTATTCGCTAAAATATTTACATACTCCGCTTGAAATGGAATTCTTGACTTCAACTGTAAGATTTTTCTGTACATCTTTATGGAGTGCTACATGGAATAGAAGCCAGGCCACAGCTCCGCATGTGATATCTACATTAGCAAGGGAAGCTTCCTCCAGGGTTTCTTGAAACTAGACACAAAAAACAGTCTTTTAGTAAAATTTGAATCACGGCAAGAAGTGCTGCTTTTTACATGTAACTAACGCCCTAAAGGAATTGTGTTGAATCGCTGGATGTGAAACGTCTACAACTCAGAAAGTTCAAAAGAAACATGTCTATTAGGTAACTAGTTAAGTCCTAAAAGGCCAAACTACTTCAAAAAAGTTCGCTTTTAAAAGGGCGTTGTCAGGTTGAGTTTCACATTTTTTGGTAAAAACTCAACTAAAATTAAAACTTAGTATTCTCAGTGACCTATTCTCATACTATACCCTAGAATCAAGGGACTCTCTCAAGGGAAGAACAAATCGTGAAAAGTTAGCCCATTGCTAGCCTGGTTATGGAATGCTAAAAACACGCACTTATTCTGTAGGTAGCGCAGTGGAGCAATTTTTCACAAAACGGATCAACTGTATATACTCATAGGGTCTGCTTTGGTTAAATATGTATGAGGGTTTTAAAGAAATACCAAACCATCACATACACGTATTTCATATTTTAAAAAGTTCTTGAGAACTACTAACGAATAGGAACTAACTGAAAAAGATATTACATCATACAAAGTTATCCCAGATTCCACTTGCATTTCGTTACCCGAACGTGAAATTACAAAATAATATTAATATACAGATAAGTTTGGTCAACCAGCCAACACAAAACTTTTCGTCTAAACCCCCAACATTACCTCATCTTCTGACAGTGCCCCCGGATTTTTTCCAAGAGTTTGCTGGAGCTTATAAAATACACAGCTTGTGTCTCGAAGTTTTCCTTCGGCAAAACGCTCCTCAAAGCTAAGTCAAGAAACGAAAGTAGAAAAGAGAAATTAAAATTTTCACAACGAAAACACTTCCTATTGGTTGAAATGGTCAAGGCCGTGCTATAAAAAGGGTATAAAAACGAACTACAAAATCAAAATGGAAACGGAGAAGCAGACTTCTCACTCTTCCTTTGCTTCTGACATAACTATCTTGTTTGCGTTAACTAACGTAAAATGAACCCTTCTTACCGCTTATTGAATTGCAGCCACCGCTTTTCAAATTGCGCCAGTTTGCTGTTAGTGCTTGTAGGCATGTATTTATAAAGCGGAAACTTGACAAAAGGGTTTGAGAAAGTATCTCCGATAAGTGATTCCACCAAAGCTCTGAGATCGAGTAACTCCTGAAGCTCGTCTGCAGTCATGTCTCTTCCGTATGTGAACTTCATTAGTATTTTAAACGTCAGTTGAATCAGATCAGCCATTCTTATGAAACCCTGAAATGGCGAAACAAGCCGCGGATATCACAAGCTGAATTTGTGGTAGTCGTGCCAAAAATGGTATATGAACGGGTAAGACCGGTGGAACCTCGGGCGCAGCCTCCCTGTATAAAACGTTGTAGAGTGCCCCCGCCCCCACCGGGATGGTAGTCTTCTTTTTTAGGGGAGGAGTGTTGCATGATGGCAAAAAAAAGGAGACTGACCAGTTGCTGACTTATTCATATTACAATTGACAGGTGCTAGGGAGCATGTGTTGATCTGGTGGTTATCCCATTGGATTTTTGATCTGAAAAAAGGGTATGAGGCAGTGCGTTATTTCCTAAGTTTTCCCTACACTGTCGACATAATAAAGAGAGTCTTTGCTTCCGTATTTTATTCGTGAAAAAACGCTTACTGTTACGTTGTAACATGACTGCAAATGGCGAAGGCAAACAAGGCGGGAAAGATGGTCATGTGGTCATCTTTCCCATCTCCGCCTCTTGCGTATGCCCTTTAAGGTTGGGTGATGCTTTATCTCTCTAATGCTCTCTAATCCCGCAACGCATATCATGCAGAGATGAGTACAAACACTCTTTTTACAATAACTGAACGAATCCTCGCGCGTTGATTGGTCGAGAGCTATGGTTTATGAGAGTATAGAACCTGGAAATGACGTAACATTTCACGCAGGGCCGGTTGTTTTGTTTTTGGTTTTTCGAAAAAAAAAAGGTTATTGTAAAAAACAAACCTACCAAAATTTTCCACGGTCTACACTCTTATAAACCATAGAAACCACTCGCCTGCGGCTCGTGGTTCCCCTTGAGCTCTATTTGTTAAATAGAGCTTTAAACAACAATAACACAAGCCGGAAGCTCCGTTTGCTGCTTTTTCCGTGACCGTCCATTGCCCCCAACCCCCAAATGGTATTCAATAAGGAACCAGATTATTGAAACCTTTAGAAGGTCAGGATTCGATTTTTTAGAGCAAAAAGGCGTGAGATTCGGGAACAAACCCTGGAAATTGGGTGACTTTTGAGTAATGGCATTTGGGAAACGTTGGTTTCATCGAACCGAAATCCGGTGACGAAAGTACGTTAAAATAAATACCCTTGAATGCAGAGGTCCACTCAGAGCGTAAATAAAACCGACTGGTTCTTTCTTGCCGGATCTCAAATGTAGAGATGCTAATACCAGACAAAACTTGAAGTGGGAATTCAGTAAACAAAACTAAATACAAGGCTGGCAATACAGCAAAGTAAGTTGCTTTTCTTTAAATGGTGGGGATACTTGGGTCAATTCATGATCGATATGTGTCGCTGGCTAATTGTAAACTCCATCTTAGTCACTTTTAGGAAAACGCAGTTTTCAAGGAATTTTTTAGAATAATCGAACCCCAAGTAAGTCACTTTCTTTTGTCGCGGTAACAACTATTAAAGCGCGAATCTTTCCATTTCTCAACCCCTATTTACCAGGAGATGTTCTCATCCACCAAAATCCCGAAAATGTGCTACCACTAGACTACGAGTAGTCCCCCATTTTTCCTCAGGGATAGTAGAGCGAGCAAAACGCGAGCGCGCGTGAAAATCAACCCACGCGAGAAAAGGCGACACGCGGCGGGAGAGAGAAAAATTTTTCTCTCTCCCCGCCGCGTGTCGCCTTTTCTCGCGTGGGTTGATTTTCACGCGCGCTCGCGTTTTGCTAGCTCTACTATCCCTGAGGAAAAATGGGGGACTACTCGTAGTCTATGCTACCACCTTCTAGAAACTCTAAAAGCAACCTCATTGTAGTCAATCCATTGGTGTAAATACAACCCCATCCAATGGCACACCCCATCAGCATATATTAAACGCAGTAATCCCCCGGCGGGTTATGAAGCACCAGAAACATTAAATTAATACCTGTTTATCTTGAACCATCTGATTTAAATACTGTCTGCATTCCTGTTCCATCATATCCACTGCCTGTGACACACTCTCTGTGCTGTAACACGGATCAAATGCACTCCGTATCCGCTTATGGGCATCACCACTTGCCGTCCCGGCTGCGTGACCAAACAGCTGGCGAAACACACTTCCCAATCTGAAGTCTTTTAAACGCTTATACTTATGCTGTTTTGCCATAAATTTCACAGCGATTTGTGGATCTGTTATGATGCTGTGGTCAAGAGAAAAATTAACACATATTTGGATCTAACGAAGCAGTAATGCTAGAAATAAATAAATAAATAACAGAATATAGGTACATGAATAGAACTTGAGGCAAAACAACTGAAAATACCGGACATGCTTTAATACAATCACGCAACGATGTTGCCAATGAAGTAAACTAGCAAGTACAGCTAAATATGTTGGCCAAACCACTCGTCAAACAAAATCTGCCAATAGTGGAGTCTACTTAGATGACATGTAAATGAGTGAAGGCCAGGGACAATTTTTCCCCCCAAACTACTGAAAAGACAAAAAGTGTCACGCTTCGTGACACTGCCGAAACAAAAATCTCAATGTGCAAGTATTGAATTTAGGAAATTTGATGAAAAGTCGAAATTAAAAAAAAAAAACAAAAAAAAAAACATCCAAGTCGAAAATATTGAGGGTTGTCCAATACTGTCGACCAGAATCCAGTCGTATCCCCTTGCTGTCCATCGGAAAACCGGAAGTCTAGTGGTGTAAAGTCCTACCAAGTGTATTGGATGCATTGGACACGAATAGATTCCGATGGAAAAGTTTATTTTCTATTCGTGAGAGACTTAGAAAAATTCCGCTCATGTTGGATGAGGGGGTGGAAAGTCGTTCCGATGGAGTCCATCGGATCCATTGGACACGAATAGATTCTGATGGAAAAGTTCATTTTCTAATCGTGAGTGACTTAGAAAAATTCCGCTCATGTTGGATGAGGGGGTGGAAAGTCGTTCGGATGGAGTCCATCGGATCCATTGGACACGAATAGATTCCGATGGAAAAGTTTATTTTCTATTCGTGAGAGACTTAGAAAAATTCTACTCATGATGGATGAGGAGGTGGAAAGTCGTTCCGATGGAGTCCATCGGATCCATTGGACACGAATAGATTCCGATGGAAAACTTCATTTTCTATTCGTAAGAGACTTAATAAGATTCCACTCATGTTGGATGAGGGGGTAGAAAGTCATTCCGATGGAGTCCATCGGATCCATTGGACACGAATAGATTCCGATGGAAAAGCACATTTTTCTATTCGTGAGAGACTTACAAAAATCTTACTCATGATGGATGAGGAGGTGGAAAGTCATTCCGATGGAGTCCAACGGATCCATTGGACACGAATAGATTCCGATGGAAAAGTTCATTTTCTATTCGTGGGAGACTTAGAAAAATTCCGCTCATGTTGGATGAGGGGGTGGAAAGTCGTTCCGATGGAGTCCATCGGATCCATTGGACACGAATACATTCCGATGGAAAAGTTCATTTTCTATTCGTTAGAGACTTAGAAAAATTCCGCTCATGTTGGATGAGGGGGTGGAAAGTCGTTCCGATGGAGTCCATCGGATCCATTGGACACGAATAGATTCCGATGGAAAAGTTCATTTTCTATTCGTTAGAGACTTAGAAAAATTCCGCTCATGTTGGATGAGGGGGTAGAAAGTCATTCCGATGGAGTCCATCGGATCCATTGGACACGAATAGATTCCAATAGAAAAGTTCATTTTTCTATTCGTGAGACTTACAAAAATCTCACTCATGATGGATGAGGAGGGGGAAAGTCGTTCGGATGGAGTCCGTCGGATCCATTGGACACGAATAGATTCCGATGGAAAAGTTCATTTTCTATTCGGTAGAGACTTAGAATGATTCCACTCATGTTAGATGGATTCCACTCATGTTACATGAGGGGGTGGAAAGTCGTTCCGATGGAGTCCATCGGATCCGTTGGAAACGAATAGATTCCGATGGAAAAGTTCATTTTTCTATTCGTGAGAGACTTAGGAAATTCCACTCCTGTTGTATAAGGGGATGAAAAGGCGTTCCAATGGAATCCATTGTATCCATTAGATTCGAATAGATTCGATTGCCTGGAGAAGAACATTTTCTATTCGTAACGCCAGGTCAAAAATTGTCATCATGTTGAACGAGGTGGAAAAGTGTGAAACGGAGTCTACTGCATCAGTCTTTCGCAGTGGAGAGGTGTATAAGAGGTCGGGAAAATGTGGTATGTAATCTTAATTATTTGGTTAGCTAGTGAAGTCCGGTCATCGATCAAAAACTGCATCGCTTCATGAGGTAATTTCTTTTTAAAAGCTCGTATTTGAGATAATTCTGTATAACAATTTCTGTGTAGCGAATGGCGGTAGCAATATGCGTTCTCTATTCGTCCAGCTCCCGAATTGCGATATGTTAGTTCGTTGTTATACTCCAGGAGAAGTGAAAAAAGTCAATTACATTTGACAAAGTGAGCGTGCTACAGGATCAGGTAACGCGAACTGTTGGGAACACGAAGGATGCGATCGAGGGGGACTAGAAACAAGAGTTGCCTGATCAACAAAATGGCCAAGATGGCGCATCTTTCGATCATTGACTTTCTAAAAGAATTTACGAGTAAAGAATTCGAACGGCAAGGAAAAGGCATATGGAATTATCTTAAATTCCACTGTTCCTTGAAATTGTGGAATCTTTCGATATTAAACCAGAGCATAAGAAAGCAAAAACGTAACCTGAAGTGCGAATTTGGAATTCCTCCGAGGGAAGAATCGACGGAGTTATCTATTTTGAAACTGGTAAATGGAATCTCTCAGTAGGATTTTGGCATCCCTCCGAAGGAGACGTTTCAGAAGGAGTTTGGTATCCTTAGAAGGAGGTGTGTTGCAAATGGAATCCCTCAGAAGGACTTTGGCATCCCTCAGAAACAGATGTCTCTTGCTTGAGATTTTGATTCAAAAGTAAGTAGCCAGGAAAATACCACTATTTATTATCTGCATGTACTTACAGTTGCGCACCACTGCATGCAAGTACATGCAAGTAGACCAGTTGGCAATTCATTATAATGTGTTAGAGCTGGGTTTGAAGTGTAGTTGTTAACATTTACTTATCCGAGTGATGATAATTATAAAAGTCTAGGTTCGTTTATGAAATGGTTTGGAACTCCTCAGTTCCTTAAAAATGACGAATCTTTTCATAATAAAAGCATATTAATGAAGTATAAACCTTATGTGCTGATCAATTGAAAATTTCAACATCCCCCCTGCCCCCCACCCCGGGTATTTGACACACTATTTTGTGGTAAATTGTGAATTTGACCTTTGCTTGGGTTTGTCAAATGTCAATTTTACATTTTTTTATGTTATCATCGTCTGGCTGACAACGTAGATGGAGGAGTTTTAAGGTAAAGGCACATCTTTTGTAAAGGAACGGCTTACATAATAAGGACTTTACAAGCTAAAAGTACGATTTTTTGCTGCCATGACTCTAATTCAGTAATACAAAAAGTATTTTACTCTGAAGATGACTATCGTACAGGTTGTCGAAACATCAGCAGGGGTGTAGCCAGCATTTTTGCATAGAGGGGTTCCTAATGTGGTATTTTTGTCTAGATTGACGATAAATCTTCAGTGGGTTTCCTGGAAAGTTTTAATACTTTAGGTCGTCTGAAATTTCGTTTTGTGATTCTGAGCACAAATTTCCAATAAC
The DNA here is from genome assembly GCF_958299795.1 of Porites lutea. Taxonomy (NCBI): domain Eukaryota; kingdom Metazoa; phylum Cnidaria; class Anthozoa; order Scleractinia; family Poritidae; genus Porites; species Porites lutea. The sequence goes on along the minus strand of NC_133203.1, from coordinate 15,480,656 downwards.
AGTGCCATATGAAGCTAGCTTTTTTTCGCTTCCAGTGAAGAGATAGTGTTTATGTTGTAGATCGTTAATTTTTTATCTCAGGTAATTTTTGTTTTTCTTTTGTTTTTGGGTATAGAAATGTAACTACAACATATATGTTCATTATCATTGAATACATAAAAACACACACTGTAGTCCTGTGATTTGCTGTTTACTCAGTTAGGGTATTAGCAAGAAGGAAACATCATGGATGCTTCGGTGCAAAGGTGTTGATTGTTAGCCTCAGGGTACATGTCCATAATGCAATGTTCATCATAGTAAGAGTAGCAGACTCTCGATTCAGTCATGGTCGTCGCCAATTACCTTTTAAGTCTGTGCAATGGGCTAAGCCGTCGCTCACGTTCTGCTGATGTAATTCGTAATAATGTATAGCCTCGTAGCAGGTGCTTGGAAGTAGTGGACGCACCCATTCTTTCTTGCGCTCACTACTTGCAGGCGCCTGCTACGCAGGCTAAGTTACGTAGTACTTGAAATATGTAGCACTACTAGAAAGGTCTTTTTCCACTTTGAGCCACTTGCACTGCCTACAGAAAAGCCACCACATGAAAATTAGAGCTGATGGTATCCTAATAGACATTGGTGTCTCGCTTTCGAAGCCTGATACTGAGTAGCTTTTATGTAAGGAAAAGGCACTGCTTCGTGGTAACCTGGGTGGCATATGATGAATTCCTGAATACTGTATGTTTTAGGCAGTTTGCCATGCTGTTAGTGTTTGTGTTTCAGACAATTTCCTCAGACTGATTTGCAAACATCAAGGCTGATTTCATTCTACCTTTTCACTTTTATGCCTCCACCGAGTTTCTATTAAGCTCTCTCATGGTCAAACCATTACAACATGCAACTGAAAGCAATCTAGACCAACAAAGGTGCTGAATCACACATTGCAGGCTTGTATACACAGGGGCCATGTATGATCTTCCTCACAGTAATAGAATTAAAGTAAAAAAGACTACTGCAAAGACTGATTAAACCTCAACATATGTAACCCTTGAAATAGAATGTGATGCTTTTTATTTTTTTTTCTTCTCATTTTCTTTAAAAGCTAAAATCTCATTCCTCTTAAAATTATACCTACCAGGTAGTGCTGCAGCCTAAGGGGGGTTCCGGAACCCCTCGAATACTCCTCTGGCTATTCCACTGATCAGTCGCCGTCAACAGCAGTCTCATTATCATTGGTAGAAATACGCCCAACTTACTTTTAGACGTCCAAAACACTCACCATAAATTAATCCACACCACAAACTACATGCAAAAGTACCCTGGGTGTGACACGGTGTGATCCCCCCTTTGAAAATTCCTAGCTATGCCCCTGATGTTTTGTTGTTATTATGATTTTGACAGGATCATGCCAAACTGGAAATCTCAAATCGCAGTTCTGTAAATTGATCCTTTAGTTCCAGACCTTTCAAGGCAAGAAGGAAGGTTTTAAATAATTGTTTGGAGGGAGTTAGATTTTGCGATTCCCTCTTTATACAAAGAGGTAAGTTTTAAATTCAATTCTGGCCATAGTACCACACTGCACTACAAATCAGAATTTCTCAAGCTCAGTTGGAATTCGAGATAATATATTTTTGTTTTGTCTTGTCACTTTACACTTTAAAAAAAAAAAGAATAACAAATGGTGCTGGCTATCCACAACGTCCATCCAACATGGATTTCAGTGAAATTTGTTTTTGCTTTTAAACTTAGATGAAACTTTATTGTGCGTTTAGTCGAGTGCACTTATAAATTGGGTCACCTTGGCTGTGTAATTTCCTTTTCTATCGTAGGTACGGCAGACAATAATAGCGACGAGGAACCAGTCTTTTCTTTAAGTATATATGCTACCTTTGGCAGGAGTGATGAGATCAGCTGATCTGACAATTTTAAAACCTTCCTTCTTGCCTTGAAAGACCTGGGACTAAAGAATCAATTTATAGAACTGAGATCTGATATTTCCGGTTTTGCGTGACCCTGTGAAGAATATGATATCACCAAAACATCATTGTAATGTTCTGTTTTTAAGAGCTTGGGAAGATCTGTAAACCGTTCAGGACATTTTTTTTCCAAATTCTGACCTGCAACCTGCAAATTACACCCCTCGAGTGGAAATATAACCATGGCCATGTAATATTTCTAGAGGCAATAAAGATGTCACCTAAAATTCCAATTTTCCCTAACCAGAGATCATGCTCTGAGAACCACTAAAATTGGACCTGATTTCAGGTTAAATTTTCCCATGGGCAACCAATAAAAAAAAGCAAAATATGTCGAATCGAAAATAATGATCTTTTTTAAATGCCCTCAAACTTACTCCATTTTCCATAAAGTATTTACTTTTTGTTATCTGCTATACCTGAACAAAGTGGGGAGAACCCAATCTGCAACATAAATATGTACACAATGCTATTTTCGGTCATGGACTTCTATTTGACAATGCAACAATCAAATATAACAGATTTTAGTGAAACAATACTCTTAAAAGTTTATTATTACAATAACACTAGTAATAACTTGTTCATTGTAGTTTAGAGGAATAGAATGAAAGTCTCCAGCACAGAAAAATTAGTCTAAAGAAAGCTCTGATTTAAGACAAGAATGCATTTCAGCTACAGCACATACACCACATATAGCATCAGGTATAGAATATAATTTCTGCAAGTTTGTCTTGATTTTGAATAAGAAACTACCAGAAGGTGTTAAGCAAATTTCAGTAATTATGTTGGCATGAAATGACCTTGATACTATATTTTTGCTCATGATCAGAGAGAGATTTTCTTACAAAACTTTTTTCCAACAAAATTAATCTGCAGAATATCACCCTCCCCCTCCAATCAAATTGAGTCTGGTATTAGGGTGTGTTTTGCAACTCAGAAACTCTTATGGCAGTGAGTAAAAGCAGATAGAAAAAGAAACTCTCTGGCATCATCTGATGTGAGGAATTCTTCTATGTTATTTTAGAAAACACATTCAAGCTAAAACAAGAGGATCAAGCTATGTCCTCTTTATGTCAGATATTTGACCTCTACTGGGCCTCTTATGACTTGTCATGCCCTCAAGAGAAAAAGAGAGAAAGAAAATAGCTACAGTGAGGTACTGTAATACATGTAACTGTTGACTTTAGATTGTTAAAAATTTTATTTTATTTTTTGTTGAACAGAGCCAGAATTAAGGTGGCGTGACTGGATTTAGGGGGGTACCCCCCAAGTTTGAGCATTAACTATGTCAGCATGAGTAAAGATATCCATGGGAAAAAGGTTACCCCAACTGTATTATATAAAGATGAAAATTTCTTATGATCTGGGTTTTATTGCAATTATCGGAGTCACCATGGCAATGTAATGACACCATTACATTTTGTCTTTATCTTTGTGTTTCTCTGTACCAGGAGTGTTTTTAAAAAAACGCTTAAGAGATTATGTACCTGCCATAATTGCCTCAATTAAGGCATTTTGGAAATACAGTGTATTTTCAAACAAAGTTTTAAGAATCATAAAAGCAGTGAAATAGCATGCTATCCACACAACTAGCTAATATTTTCAAATTTTCAAATTTTCAATTTTCAAACAAAGTTTTAAGAATCATAAAAGCAGTGAAATAGCATGCTATCCACACAACTAGCTAATCTTTTAAGAAAATCGCAGCAACTCTTTCTAAAAGTTGCTGTGATGTTGTAACCCAAGTAAGATAATTAATTGTGAAAGGTTTGAACCCAGGAGTCATTTCAAAAGTAGGTTGAGTTTGATCGTCGGGGTGAACGTAGTCCTGAATAGGACTGTTGTTGTTGACAGTGACTGAAGTTTCGACAACCTGTGCGGTAGTCATCTTCAGAGTCAAAGTGAGTTGTATCACGTTAGTCGATGGTATTATATCTGGCTATTGATCTGATTGGTCAATTACGTTGCAATGTTATTGGTCGTCTGTCAGTTAAGCCGTGATGTTATTGGCTATGAAGACTCGTAATCAGTAATTGGTGCATTTTGATCCGTCTATTGTCACAGTTAAACAGTCGTCTATTGTTAGTCAAATTGTCAGTTCTCCAGTAGTTCTCTCATACATGTAGTTAGTTGTATTACATCCTACATGATGAGCCGTGATGTTCACCGTTTCGATTCTCACTGCTATCCATGACACAAGACAATTATTAGCATTTTCCGGATATTTCTTTGGAAAGTAATTTAGAGTTCTTTTAAATGTAAATTTATTTCTTTTGCTAAAAAAAAATTGTACATGTGCATATGAAACTTGAAAACAATGCCACTGAATAATGAGGACACTCACTAAGGGAAAATTTGGTTATACACGGTTGTCAAAAGTAGCAGGCTGCCGGTGAAAAGTGCCGCCTACTTGGTTAGTATCGGCCGCCTACTCTGCTTAGCATTTCTTTGCAGATGACGTTTTTTAAATAAAGTATCCCTAAGCTGGCGGCTTACTTTGACAACTCAGTCATCTACTTCAAAACTTTCTGACAACCCTGGTTATATTGGAGGTCTTTTTTAAAAGCCTTCACTGTTTTCAATGTTCTTGAAACTTGCAGGGTATATTTATTAACAATTGACCTTGAGATTGGTAAGTTTATGAAAAAATTTATCAAGTGGTTTTTTGAATAATGTGAAATTTGCAGGCATGGACCAAATTATGTGCAAAAACTGTAACAAAAACAGCTCAATGTAGGTTAATAAAATTCTTCTCACTCGCGATCACCCAGAGCAATTCCCCTCTTTTTTTTTTTGTACACAGTTTTCAACGGAATCAAATCATTATGAGATGGAACCGTGCTTCGAAAGCTTAACATTTTCTTAACATATTAGCTAATTGTGTGGATGTATAGCATGCTATTTCACTGTTTTTATGATTCTAAAAACTTGTTTCAAAATATTTCGAAAATGCTCTCACAGGATTTGTTCAAACTTTGCATAATTGAAGCAGTTATGGCAGGTACATACTCCCTTAAGCCATTTCTAAAAAACACCCCTGGTACAGAGAAACACAAACATAAATAAAAAACATATTGGTTTCATTACGTTGCCATGGCGACTCCATTTGCAATAAAACCTAGATAATAAGAAATTTTCATGTATATATAATATAGTAATGTTTGGTAGCCTTTTTCCCATATCTTTACTCATGCTGATGTAGTTAATGCTTTAAAACTTGGAAGGTATCCCCCCTAAAAAATCCAGTCAAGCCACCTTATTTAATTTTGTTTTCTCTGTCATACCTTTTTCTTGCAATCTTTCATAGGTAAAGAGAGATGAGGAAGTGAAGAAACCTATCAGGTCTGGTTCCCCCAATGACCTTAGGAACAAGGAGGATATCTCAAAAACCGATCAGAAATCTCCCCTGTACCTACTAAAGCTGTTATCCCACCTCTCAATTCTGACAATGAAGATAACAAGTCAGGTCTTATTTGCAGAAGGCGGCTATTCCTGAAGAAGGCACAGATGGTGACAGGTGAAAGAAGGACAAAGGGACAGGCCTTGCTGGGAGCTTTGGAAAGGCCAGGGATCAGTCAGCTCCAGGTGCGGGAGTTCCTAGAGCTGGCTGATGAAAACGGACAAGTGAGACCAGCCCCTTCAAAGCAGTCTGATAAACCTTTTTTCATTCCTGAGTCCCCTTTGTAATAGTTATCCTTTTAGTTCAGCTCATCGTTGTTTTGTTGTTTTTGTTTTGTTTTTTATCCCATTCCTCTCGTGGGAATTTTGCTGAGAAACTTGTTTTGAAGCTAGTGGCTTCGTTTTCTAGTCACTGTCTGGCTTATGAGCTAAATCTTACCAGAAGACTATTTAAAAGCCGTGTAGTTCACAGCGTTCAGTTACAGATGCAAATTGAAAATATTATTTTCAAAAGTTGGGGCATGCATAGAAATCATGAGATGGTTTCGTGGTTTTAAAGGAACTCAGCTGCAGTCACAAATTTCGCTTTCCCTTCTTTATTTGCTTTTATTGCTACCCTTTTTTTCTTTCAATGGACACTGTTACTGGCTTCATTTGGGTGGGGAAATATTGGGAAAGCTTTTAAATAGTAGGATAGCAGGAAGTGATTGGTTGATTGGAACATAATTATTTTTGCAATTTTTAAATCAATGTTACATGGTTTTTTTGTCTTTTCCTCTGGCCCCTTTACTGAATATTTGTGCTCACTCTTCCTCTTCTTCAAAGTTGTCTTTGACAAGGGCATTGAGAATGGGATGAAAGCAGTGCAGTGGCTATAAAGCTAGTAAAATACAGTGCATGATACAATGCCAAAGAAAATTTTTTGTTAAGTACAGTTATGAGAGGAGAAGTAATAGTAAAGACCTTTACTAGCTTGTGGTTTTTACCGCAGATGCTATGTTTCCCCAATGTAGGTCATGTGTGACAACATTTAGGGCATGGAAATCAAGCCTAGCCATGTGATAGTGCTCCAAAGAATGCTTTCTTTAAAATTGTGTATAAGTCACGTCAATAATTTTTGGACACAAGACCTATATAAATTTTAAGGTTATGATGGGTAAATTGTTGTGAGAACACCTCTTCATTCACACTGGGGAAAGCAAAACACAAGCTAAAAGGAATTTACTGTCTCTTCTTAAGATGTAATACCACTGTCTAATATTCAGGATAAAAGCTACAATCCTGCATTGAAAGTCTTTGGAACAGTGATTGAGTATTTGTAATTTATTTGTGCCCTGGCTCATAGCCAGGTGCTACCCTTTTGAAAAATACCCTGTACTTAATCTATCACTGTTTCCCACACCCTTTACATATTGAAACTGCGTGCATATATCCAACGTAATTATTTCCTGTAGGGTGCAGAATAGGGTTAGGCATGCATGATTTTACATGAAAAACACAAATTAACTCTAACTTGTTATAAGAATTTTGTCCATGCTTTTCTCAACAAAGGTATGATTAACAGCAATCCAACAGAGAAGGAAGGGTAAGCCTTGCTGGAAGCAGTGAAATATTGTTTCAACATGAGAAGAGAAATTTCATATCTCCGAGCGGCCATGCAATATGTTCCATTTATTTTATACCACTGAAATACTTAACTTCACTTATTAAATGAATAATTTTTTTCTGTAAAAGGTGTGAGTTGTTATATTGTACCATAGCAATGGTGATCTTTTCACATGCAAAGTAGACTACGAGTAGTCCCCCATTTTTCCTCAGGGATAGCAGAGCGAGCGAAACGCGAGCGCGCGTAAAAGTTCAATAACTTAGTACATTTTGTATCCATGTAATGTCAATTTCAATGTTATGCCTACCCCCTACCAGTATGTTTCTTTTAATAATTCTACTCAAGTGTAGCTCATATTATAGTTACCATTAAAGAACGAAGCATATACTTGTGTACTGTCCTCGTTTCGCGGGGCTTTTGCCCCGTTTCATAGCTTTACCGTGCTTGTTTTGACTCGTGGCTTTAAGCGTGCCAGTCCGTCTCGAATAAGGGCCCGGGGGACATAGGGTTTAAAGAACGAGTTATGTTACGTGGGTACCGTGCTTGTTTCGACTCTTGGCTTTAAGAACGAGTTATGCCATTCGCGTAGCGTGCTCGTTTCGGCTCATTGCTTTAAGAACGAGTTATATTTTTGTGTAGCGTGCTTGTTTTGACTCATCGCTTTAAGAACGACTTATGTGTACCGACGTCCGTGCTTGTTTCGACTCATGGCGAGTTCTGTTGCCTGTTAGGCTTGCCATTCTCGACTTAGGCTTAAAGAACGAGTTATGTTACACGTGCAGTGTACTTGTTTTGACTCATGGCACGACTAGACTTCCTGAGATTCCATCGGAATCCATGTGTTTCCAATGGATCCGATGGACTCCATCGGACGACTTTCCAACCCTCCTCTAAGTATTGTTTACACTTCCGGTTTCACTCATGACTAAACTTCCTGTTAGGCTTGCCATTCTCGACTTAGGGCTTAAAGAACGAGTTATGTTACACGTGCAGTGTGCTTGTTTTGACTCATGGCACGACTAGACTTTCTGAGATTCCATCGGAATCGATGTGTTTCCAATGGATCCGATGGACTCCATCGGACGACTTTCCAACCCTCCCCTAAGTATTGTTTACACTTCCGGTTTCACTCATGACTAAACTTCCGGTAACTCAAGTGGACTCTACTGTACTTCCGGTTTTATTTTTCGACTAGACTCCGTCGGACTCCAGGTTTTGTCCACTGGAATCTGGTCGAGAGTATTGGACATGTGTGAAAATATTACACATATGATCTTTACATAATGTGAACTTTTTAATAATACTTACAGTTTTGGAGGCCCGGGCAAAAATCGGAGCAAGTACATTCCAAATTTCTTCAAGCTTTCATCTTTGAATGCTATAAGTGTTGGTGAAAAGGTCCTGAAATCAGTTCCTGCGATAATTTCCCCAGAATCATTTTGCCAGAAGTAAATCTATAATATAAGCGATCACAGATTAAAGTCAGTGATTATTTCTTTCACGGTTTAGTTTTTCCTTCTGCAAAAATTAAACTTGAAGAGGGTCCGAATTAAAGAAAATGAAACAGACTAAAACAGAAGGTTGACGACTGAACTCTTTTCGCTGTTTCCGATGTCCTAGGAAGCCTCCCTATGTCCTCTATGAAACAACGACAGGCTGATGTCAAGAAGTTGCTGTCCTTTGTCTCTACATTCCAAAACGTAAGTTGTTCAGTTTTTTTTTTCAACGTGCATTGACAACGGATTACTGGAGGAAAAGCAATACGTTTTGAGAATGTTAGTGACCACAAATTTCAATAGAAAGACATATAAGATACTGGTAAACATGATTCACGCATAACACATTAAAACTTACGCTGAAAAATAGCCTGTATTTTGCGTAGGTCAAGAGTTCATTTACAATCAAGCGAGTGTGAAGAATCGGACACCGTCGGCTTTGCTCTTCGGAAAAACCGATTTTGAGGAAAAAAAAAAACTTACCTCGAAAAATCTTTTGTAAATCCACGATATCAAAATCACTACGAAAGCAAGGGCAGTGATGGCAAGGCCGAATATCATCTTGAAATTTGAACACGACTGTAAAGCGATGAAACGAACTCTTCGCAAACTGAAAGCCACTGAAATCTTACGTTATGTCACACAAAGGTTTATCAGTTTGTTAGTTCCGGTCAAGGACTTCCTAGAAGTCACATGGTGACTAAACCAAAGGCATGTAACACGATGTAACCGTCTGTAACGAATCAAGTTCCGTTCAAAGGGGAATTCTTGATGGATATAAATTGACGTACGAGAGTCTCATGACCCTTACGATAAAACCGAATTTCATTAGTGACGCTTATTGCCTGCGTGCAGACGTCTCCTATTTCCTTTGTTGCACGCAAAGGAAATAGGAGAAGTCTGCACGCAGGCAGAAGAGGTTATATTCCCTCACGTATACTTTATACTTCGACAAAGCTAATTTAAATCATTTTTAATTTTATCACATTTCCGATTTTCCCTGTTAACTCATATGAGTGTACGCAAGTGTGAATTCGGAGAAAAAGCTACAAAAAGAACAATTGTACAGTCATCCATGTGGAACAAATGACAAGCATGTAAAACGAGCTGATATGAAGTACGAAGACTGTTGTTCTCATTCGGGAAAAAAACGTAATTATTCAAAGAAATGAGCTAAAATACCTAACTAAACTAAATGTCAAGTACAGGCGTACTCCACAAAGTTTTATACGGGGTGGATCGGCCCCGAGCTCCACCTATAGCCCTTGCCCTTTTATAAAGCATTTTAAGGAGACAGTATTGACCTCTAAACTTTATAATTACTTAAACACACTGCATCCCTTTAATAAACTCTTGGATGAAGTTAATGAACGATATTGCGGCAAAACAACTTGCAAGGCGCGTCTGCTTGAAATATTGCAACTAAAGGCCTTTCTTAATACCTAAATGACACACCAGTCCCTGCCTGTCGTACACTTCAACTAGTGAAATCCCTTCCCTTTTTTAATACCATCTTAAGCCTGACAAAAGTTATCCCTTTCGGGTGGAAACCGCTCCCTCATGATATCAAATTTTTAAGCCAAAAAGGCAAAGATCTTTACATTTCATTTTAGCCCATTTTACCCCCAAAAGGGAATCAAGGGAACACACCTTCATTTTCTTTGTAAATTACGATATTCGCGCACTTTCAACTTCCAACGTTACTACCGGTATTTCTCGGAAATAAGCCCGGTAACTTCGACGCTAAATTTAGAGCACGTCATCAGCCATTTTATTCCCGGGGAATTCGACTCAGCGATCGTTCCAGCGAATAAAACCATGATTGGCTAATTGTTAATTGTGATGGACGCATATAAAAAGCCACACCGTTTTCCTTGTGCAGCATGTTAAGCTGACCGAGAGCTCGAAATCAACTTGCTTCATTTCTTTCTCCCAAAGAAATAGCCCCTCAAGGTAAAATGGTGCTTAACCTCGTCCAGCTTGGAGAAAGCCTCGTTTTTGAAACAGGTCAAGATGTGATGGAGGGCAACGGTGTAGTATTGTTTGGAATGAGCCCTGGAAATCCATACTTCAAATCCCACGTTATTGAGGACTATGTGCAATACTTGGGAAAGGACAAAAGAAGAATAATTGTGGTTGTACCACAGCAGCCAGCTGAACATACGTACAGAGCTCTGGGGAGTAAAGATGCTGTGAAACGAGCCAAGAAAAACTCCAGTCAGCTCAAGTCGCATTGCAGAAGAGCTATTGATAAGGTATGTACAGAAAAAAAATATAATACTGTCACTGATTAATTCTTGATACTTTAAGAAAGCTTCAAAAAGTACGTTTAAATATCCACCGCAACATTTTTTTATTTATTATGTTTGTATTCTATAAAACTGACGCGCACTCGCTCTCTTTCATAAGCTGGATACAAGCTGAAATTTTATATAATTTTTTTCATCCGACCTCCTCACATGTGTCCTCACTGTGAGCTGTGGGTGTCTTTCGCGAAACACGTTTATTAGTAACAACCGGAAATGCACTATTTCGACACTCCCCAATTGTGCGCATGCGTGAGTGACGTCACTGACCTGCTTTCTCTCAGTTAAAAACCGTAATAACTAGTGAGGCTAATTTCGCAACTTTGGTTAATCTTGTGTGTTTTACGTACATGTCGAAAATGATATTTTAAAATTGGCCAGAAATAAAACTTTTATTGACTTTCAGTCAGTAAAAAAATGATTTAATCAATAACGATTATAAAAGTAAAGGAAACATTATAAGGTTTCTAACCAGCCCGTAATAAATTAAACGCAAGAAAACTTGGATTTAAAACAAATTAGAAACTGAAGATTCCGCCCCCTAAGAAACCGGAAACCGCGCTAGAAAAGTCTCTGGCACCCAGGGTAGCCCCCTGTCTGAAGTGGTATAAAATAGTTTTATCATTTACAAAACTGATCTCTCCCTAAGTTAGATAAGGGGTGTGGAGGGGGAGTAGACTACCAGTAGTCCCCCATTTTCCCTCGGGATAGTAGAGCGAGCGAAACGCGAGCGCGAGTTAAAATCACTAAACGCGAGAAAAGGCGACACGCACTCATTTTTCTAGACTGCGAGATTTAGTGAGAGCAATGCACGCGCGCGGGAGCGGCGAAGCCGCGAGACTCTCTCCCCACCGCAAGTCGCCTTTTCTCGCGTGGGGTGATTTTCACGCGCGCTCGCGTTTCGCGCGCTCTACTATCCCTGAGGAAAAATGAGGGACTACTCGTAGTCTAGAGGGGGAGGAGCTAAACTAATATTGCAACTTTTTTCACGGTTCAAAGATTAACGTGTCGACCTGCGGCCGGCATGAAGCATCTCCGCCGCACGTAAGTTAAAAAAAAACACGCTGTACCCACGGTTAGAGAAATAATAATTTTACGGCTTTTCATCATTCAGTATGGATTAAATCATTATTTTCTACCGCTGAACAGGTGTCCAAGACTGATGATATTGCTGGAGAGTTTTATATGTTGGACTGGACTTCGGAGGTAGACAAACATGAAGCTTACATTGCAGCCTTAGACTATATCATCAGTTTTTACAAAAGTAACTCTTACTTTCGCCAGGACGTCGCACGATCGACCGCAAAAGTGTTAGGAAAAGATTCTACATCATCTGAGAGTGAATCAGGTAAGCAAGAGAAGCGGAATATCGATGTTTTAAAAGTGGAATTATCTAAACTTTTTCGGTTTCCATTTCTTGAGTTGTCTTATCACTTCTCGGTCAATGGACTTTGAAACACGGATCCGTTTCTGTTTACACCAAATCTACGGTTTAAAACCCCTTGCGAATGGTTGTCGAGGCTTCGACGCACAATTTCCCAGGATTCAGGACTAAAGAAATAAAAAAGTTGAGCCAACCGGTGTACAGACTATGTTAAGAGCATGAAAAGTGGTGGACTTCCCGCCACATGAGTAGATCTCCGTGATTTAAGCATTTTTGTTTTTGTGCATCTGTTTTCTTCCGTTTTTCTCCAGCCATAAAATCTTGTCATTCCTTGCTATCGTTCGGTTGACTGGCAGTTTACTCGATTTCTATGCGTGACCCCAAAAAACGGGGCAGGGGAGAGGTGGAGATAAACTCAGTACATGTACCAAGATTTGCCTTTCGTTGCATAACGCTTTAAATACTCTCCCGGTGGGGTACGCAACAACGTTTTATACGGGGAGGCTCCAAACCCTTACCCTTGTATATACTATTTCTGACAAAAAAGGTGCCCCTTTTGTATACCTTTTTATTGACAAATGCTACCCCTTTCACATACCTAGTTTACACCTTTGCATCCCTTTTAACTGCCGTAAATGAACTGTATTTACTATATAAATACAGTTGAACCTCCCCTCAAAGGCCTGGTCGTTGTAGACAGATGGAAAGTGTGAAGAGGTGGCCGTTAGTGGAAGTTGGACTGTAAATTACAAATCTAGAATGTTTTCTCGACTTTTTTTACAGCCATAAAACGTGACTGTTAGCCCTTTTGGAGCTTTTTACAAACTGAAATGACAGATTTCCCTATCCTTTTATATACTTCAACTTCCGAATTCCATACCCTTTTATATAGCAATGATATATCTGAAGCCGGAAAAAGGTACCTCTTTTGGGCGGAGCCTCCCCCTATAGGCCATTATAGGAAGTTCCAACCCCCCCCCCCCCCACCCCCCACAGTATACTCTTCAATGAAGACTGACCAAGTCCTACTTTTAAACTTTAGAATCCTCAGATTCTGAGCTTGAAGATAACGAAAGTGTGCAAGAAGGAGTTTACTACCTCC
>NC_133203.1:15452408-15462408 GCF_958299795.1 Porites lutea | reverse complement strand
TAAACAACTAAGGAAGAGACCTTGAGGTCCAAAGATTTTTTAAACTGCTAAGTTAGAATTCGTCTGAAGAACCGACCCGTACTGTCCAAATTTCACTACTAGTACCAACGTTTACTTGCTGTCGTGTTCTTTGATGTCGCCATTAATTATCTGAAGTATTTCTGATGTTAAGTTTTTTTTCTAGAGCACAGTAAAGGTCGTGTTTGTAACTTTTAAGAAGCAACATTTTTCTGCGCAACTTGAACTTTGAAGTCCACACACGGAAAGCAAAATGGCCCAACCTTTTGAACGGGTACACTGTCATCATCACCTGTCACGTCCGTCTCCAGGGCAACAGAGTAGTTTTCCAGCAATGTGACCAGTAAAACTTTCATAAAGGTGTCAGCAACCCGGTATCCCATACACCTTCGCGGTCCAATACCGAAGCGACACAAGCTTTTGCGCATGTTCGGTGTTTCGTCATCAAATCTTCGGGGATTGAAAGTTTCCGTGTCGCCCCAGACTCCTGTGTTACTATTGACTGCGCTGTTGTCAACAGATACTTCGACCTAAAGACAAACGAGAAAAGTGTCATTTAAACATTTACAGAAAGTAGCTGAAAACAGTTACATCATCTCAAAACTCTTGTTAACTTATGGCAATGATGATCGTCAGAGATCATGTTTCTACCATGGATCAATCTCGTATCGAGAGTCTTGCCCCGTTGGTCAAAAAGCCAGAAGATCCTGGCTACGAGATTGACCATGAATTCTTTAGTTTCAAAACATGAATTGCACAATTGAATAAACAAACGTACAGTAGGAGGAAATATAAAAATGACTGTATGTAAAGATAGTTCCTTTTGATATAGATCATTTTTACTCATGTGATCAATGGCTATACAAGTTTCACCCAACAAATATACTTTTTAAAAGAGGAAAGAGTTGGTACACCAACATGGCCGCCGTTTCATTGTTTTTGTACACAATTTGCGACTTTTACGTCCCCATAAAATTTGGCAGAAGTTTTGTTTTTAATTTCTCAAGGGAAGAAAACAAAAACAACAAGACGTTTAGACATTTGGACATTCTCGGAAAAAAATTCTAGTCCTGAATTTTATTATCACGTGGCATCAGTCAAAGGCTCACAGCTTCCCTCATCATTCGTGAGGAAGCCTGCTCACGGGCACAAATTCTTGTTATTTAAAAATTGAAATTATAAAATCACAAAGAAAACTTTTCCATCTGTTATGAGCCAGTCAGAAAATGAGCAAGCATTCGCGAAATATCTGATACTTTTTTAAAACACATTCAGTTTTAACGTTACTGTGTGTTTTAGGGTGTAAAAAGAAGCTGACTGCTCGTTCCCCGATTAATCGTAATCGACGGGGTGATAAGCGGAATCGGAACTCTGTTTTCAATACATCGTAAGGCTCTGCGGGTCTTTCAAATATAAAGTATTGGCTTTATCGAAGGGAAGACAAACAAACAAACAAACATTGCCAATAAACAAACTCCTCAGACTTTCCGCTATTTCTTTTAGGCTGCACTCAGCTTCAACAAAAGAAAAAGTATTCGCTAAAATATTTACTTACTCCGCGTGAAATGGAATTCTTGACTTTAACTGTAAGATTTTTCTGCACATCTTTATGAAGTGCTACATGGAATAGACGCCAGGCCACAGCTCCGCATGTGATGTCTACATTAGCAAGGGACGCTTCCTCCAGGGTTTGTTCAAACTAGACACAACAAAAAGTCTTTTGGTAAAATTCGAATCACGGCAAGAAGTGCTGCTTTACTGTAACTAACGCCCTAAAAGGAATTGAGTTTGAATCGCTCGATGTGAAACGTCTGCAACTCAGAAAGTTCAAAAGAAACATGTCTATTAGGTACCCAGTTAAATCCTAAAAGGCCAAACTACTCCAAAAAGGTCCTCTATTAAAAGGGCGTTGTCAGGTTGAGTTTCACATTTCTTGGTAAAAACTAAACTGAAATAAAAATTCAGTATTCTCAGTGACCTATTCTCATACTATACCCTTAGAAATTTAAATATCAAGCGACTCCCTCAAAGGAAAAACAAATCGTGAGAAGTTGGCCCATGGCTATCCTGCCAGTTATGGAAGGCCAAAAACACGCACTAATAGTGTAGGTAGAGAAGTAGAGCAATTTTTCACAAAACGGATCAACCGTTATATACACTCATAGGGTCTTCTTGGGTTCAAATATGTATGACAGTTTTAAAGAAATACCAAAACATCATTTACACGTATTTCGTATTTTAAAAAGTTCTTGAAAACTACTAACGAATAGGAACTAACTGGAAAAAGACAACACATTTATTATACAAAGTTATCCTAGATTCCACTCGCATTTTGATATCCGAACGTGAAATTACAAAATGATATTATACATATAGGTATAATACCAGCCAACCCAAAACTTTTCGTCTAAACCCCCAACATTACCTCATCTTCTGAAAGTGCCCCGGATTTTTTGCAAGAGTTTGCTGGAGCTTGTAAAATACACAGCTTGTGTCTCGAGGTTTTCCTTCGGCAAAACGCTCCTTAAAGGTAAGTCAAGAAACGAAAGTAGAAAAGAGAAATTGAAATTTTCACAACGAAAACACTTGCCTCTTGGTTGAAATGGACAAGGCAGTGCAATAAAAGGGTATCAAAACTAAACTAAAATTAAAATGGAAACGGAGATGTAGAGTTCTTACTTTTCCTTTATTTCCGAGATAACTATCTTGTTTGCGTTAACTATTAAACGTAAAATGAACCCTTCTTACCGCTTATTGAATTGCAGCCATCGCTTTTCAAATTGCGCCAGTTTCCTGTTAGTGCTTGTAGGCATGTATTTATAAAGCGGAAACTTGACAAAAGGGTTTGAGAAAGTATCTCCGATAAGTGATTCCACTAAAGCTCTGAGATCGAGTAACTCCTGAATCTCGTCTGCAGTCATGTCTCTTCTGTATGTGAACTTCATTAGTATTTTAAACGTCAGTTGAATCAGATCAGCCATTCTTATGAAACCCTAAAATGGCGAAACAAGCCGCGCATATCACAAGCTGAATTTGTGGCAGTCGTGCCAAAAATGGTATATGAACGGGTAAGACCGGTGGAACCTCTGGGGCAGCCTCCCTGCATAAAACTTTGTACAGTGCCCCCGCCCCCACCGGGATGGTGGTCTTCTTTTTTAGGGGAGGACGATTTGATGGGCTCCTGGGGAGGAGTGTTGCATGATGACAAAAAAGAACGGCCGCGTAGGAGACTGACCATGTGCTGACTTCTTCATATTACTATTGACAGGTAGTAGGGAGCGTGTGTTGATCTGGTCGTTATCCCATTGGATTTTTGATCTGAAAAAGGGTATGAGGCAGCGCGTTTCCTAAGTTTGCCCTACACAGCCGGCATAATAAAGAGAGTTTTTGCTTCCCTTTTTTTTATAGAAATGACACCATAAAACTTTGCAGTGAAACCATTCACATGCGGCTCGTGGTTCCACTTGAGTTTTGAACATTTTATGAGGTCATTTCTATGGTCTATAAGAGTGTAGACCATGGAAAAGTGTGGTCGATTTGTTAAATAGGGCTTTAAACAACAACAACACAAGCCGGAAGCTCCGTTTGCTGTTTTTACCATGACCGTCCAATGCCCCCAACCCACAAATGGTTTTCAATAAGGAACCAGATTATTGAAACCTTTGAGGGTCAGGATTCGGGTTTTTAGAGCAAAAAGGCGTGAGATTCGGGAAAAAACCCTGGAAATTGGGTGACTTTGAAGTAGCGGCATTTGGGAAACGTTGGTTTTCATCGAACCGAAATCCGGTGACGAAAGTACGTTACAAATCCTTGAATGCAGAGGCCCACTCGAAGCGTAGATAAAACCGACTGGTTCTTTCTTGCCGGATCTCAAATGTAGAGATGCTAATACCAGACGCCACTTGAAGTGGGAATTCAGTAATCAAAACTAAATAATTAAGGGCTGGCAATACGGCAAAGTAAGTTGCTTTTCGTTAAATGTCATAAACTATTATTTTCATCCACCCTGTCAGGCGTCGATGACGATCGTTACACGTTTCTTACACGGCTATCTGTCACGGGTCTCCGGAGCGGAGGAGAGAACTGAAGAGCTCATGAGCATCAGGCTGTAGGCATTTTGAAACGCGCGTTCGGGATTGGAAACCGTCGGAATCACTAAATTGAGGGGAATTTTGGATAAAATGTCGGTGTTGCATGAATAACCTGAATGTGGACCCTCGTGAAACAGATCTATTGTACAACAAGGTTCCTAAAAGCTGCAAACCACTTTGCCTGCGATCGTGTCCTCAATTTATCTATTTTTATATCTCGGAATGAAAAACGAAAAAAAAGAACACCCAATCTCGGTCAATCTCGGGTCAATTCATGATGGATATGTGTCGCTGGCTAATTGTAAACTCCATCTTAGTCACTTTTAGGAAAATGCAATTTTCAAGGAATTTTTTAGAAGACTGCAATCCCAAGTGAGTCACTTTTTTTGTCGCGGTAACAGCTAATTAACCGCGAATCTTCTCATTTCTAAACCCCTATTTACCAGGAGATGTTCTTATCCACCAAAATCCCGAAAATTTGCGACCACCTTCTAGAAACTCTAAAAGCAACCCCATTATAGTCAATCCAGTGGTGAAAATGCGACCCCATCAAGTGGCACACCCCATCAGCATATATTAAAGAAAGTAATCCCTCGGCGGGTTATGAAGCACCAGAAACAGTACATTAATACCTGTTTGTGTTGCCAATGGACCATCTGATTTAAGTACTGTTTGCATTCCTGTTCCATCATATCCACTGCCTGTGCCACACTCTCTGTGCTGTAACACGGGTCAAATGCACTCTTTCATCTTTAAATGCTATGAGTGTTAGTGAAAAGGTCCTGAAGCCAGTTCCTGCGATAATTTCCCCAGAATCATTTTGCCAGAAGTAAATCTATAATATAAGCGATCACAGATTAAAGTCAGTGATTATTTCTTTCACGGTTTAGTTTTTCCTTCTGCAAAAATGAAACTTGAAGAGGGTCCGAATTAATGAAAATGAAACAGACTGAAACTGACTGAAACTGAGGAGGTTGACGATTGAACTCTTTTCGATGTCCTAGGAAACCTCTCTATGAAACAGCCACAGACTGCTGTCAAGAAGTTTCTGTCCTTTGTCTCTACATTCCAAAACTTAAGTTGTTCAGTTGATAGCCTCTGAGCAAGCTTTCCAGTTTTTTTTCTTATTCCTGGGCTCGATTTTTTTGTCTTTTTTTTTTTTAACGTGCATTGACAACGGATTACTGGAGGAAGAGCAAACTGGATGCCAGAAGTTTTGAGAATGTTAGTGACCACAAATTTTAATAGAAAGACATATAAGATATTGGTAAACATGATTCACGCATAACATATTAAAACCGATTTTGAGGTGGTGACTAAACCAAAGGCATGTCATGATGTAACCGTCTGTAACGAATCAAGGTCCGTTCAAAGGGGAATTTTTGATGGAAAAAATTGACGTACGCGAGTCTTATGACCCTTACGATAAAACCGAATTTTATTAATAGTGACGCTCTTTAGATTATTGCAGACGTCTCGTTTTTCCTTTGTTGCACGCAAAGGAAATAGGAGACGTCTGCTCGCAGGCAGAAGAGACTATATTCCCTCACGTATACTTTATACTTTGACAAATGGTATATTTGCTTGCGAATGGGATTTTCATGCTTTCTCCTGGTTGTCATTGTTTGTAAATTGCTGCGTTACTTATTTCGTGACACATCCGGGTATATGCCAAGGGGTCATAGGGTATTCAATAAGTTCCTTTATGGGGGTGCGTGACATCGGAAGCTGTCAACCGCTGTTGTGTCATTCATTTTGGTTACTCGCTGGGAGAAGATGTGGTTTTTTCATCCCTCCCAACCCTCTCCCTTTGTCATCCATGTGCAACAAATGACAAGCATGTAAAACGAGCTTATGAAGTACTAAGACTGGTGTTCTCATTCGGGAAAAAAACGTAATTATTCAAAGAAATGAGCCAAAATACCTAACTAAACTAGATGGGGGATGTCAAGTACAGGGGTACTCCGCAAAGTTTTATACGGGGTGGATCGGCCCCGAGGTCCAACTATAGCCCTTGCCCTTCTATAAAAAAAATTTAAGGACACAGTATTGACCTCTAAACTTATAATTACTTAACCACACTGCATCCCTTTAACTCTTGGATGAAGTTAATGAACGATATTACGGGAAAACAACTTGCAACGCACGTCTGCTCGAAATATTAAGGCCGATACACACGAGGGAGCGTTTTCAAGCTCGCTAAATTTGCCACGGGAGCTTGCTCCCAAATATTTAACTGGTTAAATATCGTGGAGCATTTTGCGGGGTGGAAATTCTGCTCCCGAGGATGAAGTATACCCATGAAATCGTTGGTACACACGGAGGAGCTATGCTCCTGGAGCGTGCCCCTGGAGCATGCTCCGGGAGCAAAATCCCTCGTGTGTATCGGCCTTTAGGGACCTTAGGCAACGACGACGACGACAGCAGTGAAAACGTCGCTAAAAGAGAGAATTTGCATTCAATTTAAACTTAACTTAATCGCGTCTATTTGGACTCGTTCAATATGTCAAATGCAAGCGACTTATTCTTAAGGATTTTACTCAAGTTCAAAAAGAGGAAGGAAAATTCGTCGTCGTATGTCAACGTCCTCCATTAAACGTCAAATTAGGAGGTTTGACGTCGTAGTCGTGCAGTGGACGTCAAAGAAATGTACTAAAAAGCGTGATGCACGTACAGAGCTGATGTTTTGATCATTTTAAAAACCTATTGTTTTTTGAAGTTGTCGTCGTCGTTGCTTAAGCTCCCTATTTCAACTAAAGGCCTTTCTTTATACCTAAATGACACACCAGTCCCTGCCTTTCATATACTTCAACTAGTGAAATTCCTCAGTGTTCTCCCTAAATTTTAGCTTAGCAGGTAAGGGACCATTCTTCACCGGTAAGGTCAAAAATATGTGCCAGAGGCGAACTCTCCTGCCAGGGGAGGGGCTTCGCGTTCATGAAGGCTTTTATTTTCGAGCATCCTGTCAACCAATTGGCCGAAAAGTATTTTAAACACCTCAAAACAAACACTTTTACGAATGAAGGCTGCCTTTGCCGCCAGGGTCAATTTAGTAACACAAGTCGCGGAAGTCGCGAACTTTTCCTGCTGGTCGAAAAAGCTTAGAATTGGAACAGAAGCCCACGAAAAAATCGTTAGCTTGCAGTTCTTTGAAAGGTGCCAGTCAGCATTTAAGTAAATTAATTATGGAAAATAGCTGTGTTTTTCCGTATTCACTTCTTTTTCTTGTGGGGATCGGCTTGGATCACAACTTGCATATTTTTTGCAACAATTTACACTTCAAGAGGTTGCAGACGGTAAGAAGTGTTGCTTCAAGCGGTAAATTTTACCGGTTACCGCCTGACAAGGAGAACACTGCCCGGCTAAATATGGATTTTACAATCTTTTTTAATGTTATCGTAAGCGACTTGAGTAAACGTTCTCTCAGTTTCAAGACAAAAACATAACTGTGAGGTTAAAAAATATAGTCACGTAGACATTGACGCGTACTGCTTCTAGCGTGCACTACAATAATAAAAATTTAAATAAACTGCTGCATTGATCGCTTTGATTATGTTATAAAACAATTAGTTCATGCTTCCGCTGTGCGGAAGTCGAGATATTGAGCACTTAGGAAGTTTGGAGACTATACTTCAAAGGTACTAAATTTAACTTACTAAGGCGTCCGTTCTCAGAATAATCCCTTCCAAAAATGAATTTTATAGCCCTGCGTTGACCTTGTTCCGCTAACTTTTTTTGTTGATGTTTCGTTTAGTATGAGACAATAGAGACCTTTAGCATGAGGTAAACCGCAAACCGCAAACCACAAACCGCAGTTACGCGTTTGCAGTTTCGCGTTGCCGAGATTTCACACTTTAGCAAGGCGTTCAGTTCAGTTCATTTTTATTTAGGCAAAATATAATACAATACAAGAATACATATGGGAATTGTAAGGTTGCAAGGGAGCCCAGAAGAAACCAGAAGCCTGGGCTCCCCAGTCTCAAAGAAATAAGCAAAATAAAATGAAATTCGCGGAGTGATACGTTAAAAATAGGAACTAAACAGAGACTGAGTTAAGATATGAATTCAGTAACTGAACAAGATAGAAATAAAAAATTTAACACTGGATTGGAACAGAATACTTTCCTTTGTTCGTACGGCAGAAACCAATATAAAATTGATTTGAACTAAGCGTTAATTGTTGACGGCCGCCATGTTGTTTTCATAAAGTCGAAGTGCATCACTTTAATCGCCCAAAACTCTGCAATAATTCATTGATTCGAGATCAAAAATCCAACAAACACATCGCAAACGGATATAAAAAGGTAGTTCATACCTTTAAACGCGAGGCTGTACATTTTTTTGTGGTAAAAAACCTTGCCGTAAATCACTTACCGCTGGAAGCCCTTCCTGCGGTTCAAACGTGAACTGCAAACTGCAAACGTGACCGCAAGGCCGTGGTCACGTGACATTTTGCGGTTTGCGGTTTGCAGTTTCCCATGAAAAACGTGATGCTAAAGGTCCCTAATAGCAATATGCAAGGCGCGAACGAACACAAGCAATATAATGTAATTTCTTTGTGCTAATACCATTTATGTCCCTGCATGTTCGGTAAAGGACATTAGGCATTTTTTTAGAGCGCGCGAGGAGATAAGATCAACGTGATTATTCCAGCTTAAATTGTGGCTAACCAAACCCCCAGGTTTCTCGACATCAACACGGTCTAACTTAATCCCACCAAGGTAATAGACCCTACCATCGATTGATCTTATACGAGCCACCCTTAAAACCTTACACTTCTTGGCATTAAACTCCATTTCCCAGATACGAGACCACTGGAATAAGTAATTCAAGTCATCCTGCAATTTGTCGCCGTCATCCCGCCCAAGAATTAAGCGAAAACACTTTGAGTCATCAGCAAAGAGGGGCAACAATGTTTCTTATGAAATTACATTAGCCATATCATTGATAAAAAGCAAGAACAGTAAAGACCCCAAAATTGACCCTTGCAGGACTCCAGATGTTAAAAGGAGGAAATCAGACCATTCGTTATCTCGGAACTTTCTTATAACTTTCTCCTTATAACGGAAAGTGGCTCATTTTACAACATAATTTGATACTGCTGTAGGGCAAGCCCGGGAAGTCATAACATCATACAATGAAAGTATGTTAACCGCATTTCACGTCCTTTAATGGAAAGAGTCATTGGACTTTAAAGGCAGGAAATGGATGACTACAACTCACAACCAGAATCAGCTTTGTTTGCTTGAACAAAGAATGCCTATTTTCTGGTAAATTAATAGTTTTCCAGCACCTAATACGGTGTTCTCCCTAAATTTTAGTTTAGCAGGTAAGGGACCATTCTTCACCGGTAAGGCCAAAAATATGTGCCAGAGGCGCACTCTCCTGCCAGGGGAGGGGCTTCGCGTTCATGAAGGCTTTTATTTTCGAGCATCCTCTCATCCAATTGACCGAAAAGTATTTTAAACACCTCAAAACAAACACTTTTACGAATGAAGGCTGCCTTTGCCGCTAGGATCAATTTAGTAACACAAGTCGCGGAAGTCGCGAACTTTTCCCGCTGGTAGAAAAAGCTTAGAATTTGGACATAAGCTCACAAAAAATCGTTATCCTGCCATGCTTTGAAAGGTGCCAGTCAGCATTTAAATTGGCTAATTGTTAATTCCGATGGACGCATAAAAAAAGCCACACCGTTTTCCTTGTGCAGCATGTTAAGCTGATCGTGAGCTCGAAATCAACTTGCTTCTTTTCTTTCTTCCCAAGAAATAGCCCCTCAAGTTAAAATGGTGCTTAACCTTGTCCAGCTTGGAGAAAGCCTCGTTTTTGAAACAGGTCAAGATGTGATGGCAGGCAACGGTGTAGTATTGTTTGGAATGAGCCCTGGAAATCCA
>NC_133203.1:15362408-15447408 GCF_958299795.1 Porites lutea | reverse complement strand
TTACCTGTAATCGCTGCGCACTGGATCAAAAGAAACATCTTGCATTGAAATTGTCCTTTTATGATAGAGCCAATTCTATATGACTGAAATGAATGTTATGGACAGCGAGCGTGTGCCGCCATCTTTGAGTTGAAAGCTGAGCCGGAAGCTGAGGAGATTGGGGATTGGGGAGGTGTCACCTGAGGTGCTGACCAAAAGGAAAGCAGGCTCTAGGATCGTAGGATAAAAGCCCGGGGATAAATAAAAAATAGACGAGTGTTTTCTCGTTAGACTGCAACATAGTCCGTATTTTTGCATGTTCAAGTACACTGTTCGCACGAATAGTTAAACAAAAGCTGAAAAGGGAGAACGAGGCTGGGAAGAGACGCTAAAAAAAAATGATTTCTCTCACACGCCCTACGGGCGTGTGCGGCTCGCGCGCTCGCGTGCGTAGGACTCTTACGCTGCTATTACTCTCCTATAAACCAATTTTTTTGAGGAAAAAAAACCTGACTGTTTTGCAGTCTATTTCTCGTTTGTTTCCACCACTCCTTTTCATGTTCTTTAATCTGAGACCTAGGCCCAGGGCCGGGACCTTTTACTCAATCCCAGTTAGTGGCGCACCTATAAGGTTTACGTTTTTTTACTTTGTTCTTTCTTAGACTGTACACAGACGTTGTGTTATTTTTCTTCTTCTTCCCCATCACTACCCCCTTCCGCTGTCGGTCAATAAATCCCCTGCAGTTTATATTTTATCACCCGCGCTCGACGGACTTTGAAGAGAAAATAGAGGGTCTGTTTATGCTATAGAGAATAAGAGGAAGCAAAAACCACACTATTCCCGAGATTATAACTCAAATTCTTGTTTATCCTTATTGACATTATTCGTTTATTAGAGGTCATAGATTCATTAATTAATTCATTAATGCATTCCTTCTCTCCTTCCTTCATTTATTTATTCATTCATTCATTCTTTCAATTTTACTTACATTACATGCCTGAGCTAAGCTGTTTTTCATGTGTGAGAAGGTTTTATCAATTGTTTTAAATATAATACTGTCTTACTCTACTCTGAGCAATTTGATATATCGCTATTCGTATAATTGTTATAAAATATAATGACCAAAACCCAATATTTTTGCTCGTTATTATCTTTTGTCGCACAAAACTTGACTATTTATACCCAATTTTTCCCATTTTCTTCCATACTCGATCCATACACAATTTATTTTACTTTTTCGGTTTAGCATATTTAGTTGACTGCAAGCAATCAGTACAAATGGCATTTCTGTTTAATGCAAAGTACAGTCTTAATTTAATTCCCAGGTCTGAATTGCTTGAGTGAATGACTTGTAACCTTAAAACAGCGTTAAGAAGAAATTTAGACAAAATATTCTTGCCCAGGAACATGTTACTGGAGCTGACGAGGATTAACGCTGGCGCTCCTGGGAACAACTTATCCCATCCGCAATCTTAAGGAAAGGACAGAGCGGAGAAGGAAAGCACTTCCGCTTTTTTTCTTGACTTCCACTGGCCGTGACGGCATTTGTTTCTTTAATCGTCTTGATTGTGTTTTTCTTTCTTGTTTCTATCAAAATATCCCGACACTTCTTCAAGTCTTTTCCCTCGTGGGTTCATGAGTCCTTGTTCTACTGAAGAAAGTATAGGTTCCTCTACTGATTCTGTATGTCTTTTTTCAGGGAGAAGTGGTGTTTCCTCAGGCTGAGGAGCGCGATATAGATAAGCAAACAACAGCAGACCAACCAGTGTTAGAGCAGCGGATCCCATGAAAAGAAAGTCCCAGCCCTGAATCACCAACTCTGCTTTGCTAAGGAGTGGAGCAACAACTTTTCCTGCGGACATTGCGGCGATACCATAAGGCATTATAACTGGCTGAAAGAGGAATTGAAAAATATGACCATGTTAGCTTAAAAACCTTTCCCATCCACGAATGTGGGTGGTAATTCTAATCCGCCAAGATTTGACAGGATAAAAAGTACTCATTATCTCGTAGAAGGATATTACAACTTTTCAGCGCGTGCAATCTTTCCGCTTCTTAGCATTATGACCAAATTCGCTAAATCAGTCAGAGGGCTTGCCTCGCGTTTGTCTCATCTCGCTAAGCCAATCAAAATCGCGCTGCGTGATTGCTTCAATTCGCGAAAACAATTCAATAAGCTTCGCCACGCCTTTTCTTTTTCCTCAGTGCGATAAACCAATCAAGTCCGCCTGTGTCTGACCTAACTCTCTGATCTATGGAAATCCACATCGAAAGCCACACCGCTTCTTGTCAGTTTGTCTGATGTTATGGTGACCGTTGTATTCACTTGTCATACGAAAATCGCTTTGTTAGAAATGAGGAGAAACACAACAGCAATTATTCCTACTGATAGATTCCCGTGCTTTTCAACATGGGTCCCGTGATGCTTTGTGCACCTACCATCATAGACTTGGGTACATATTTGGTCATCAATGAAGGCAATACCACTCCAGCCACAGAGTAAGTTAAAAACACCATTAACGCTCCGCTTATAAAGAGCCCTTCCTTAGCTGCAACTGGTAAAGACTTTAAAACCTGAAGAAACGCATAATATATAGAATTAATATCTTTCTATGAACTTCTTTCACATTACCTAAACACATACATTCTTCTTATCTGGTAATGTAAACGAAAAGCAAAGATGCATAAACTTCTCTAACATACGCTCAAATAGCCAAATAACTGCCGTACTACCATCATTGTTACGAGTTACCTTGGAGCAATAATTATTTTATTTTGCTAATCTAACACTTTCCTTTTGCAGGGATGAGATATTTTGCGCCAATTTTTTCTTTTATCTAGGCGCACAGTCTAACCTGGCCGGCAGGCTCCGAATGTTACGATAGCCGCTTCTTTATAAAAAGAGGGAGAATGGAGAATGGGTCTTCTCTTGCCTAGAGACGATCGAAGTGAATCACGTGCAAAAGAATCGAACAACTACTGTAAAATCTTTTAGTAAGTGATACTCACCGAAGGACCACCCAGATAGCAAATAACTATTGCGATTATCATGACGGTATATGAAATCACCAATGCTCTCCAGTCACCGTTTCTATTGTTACCCATACAACTGGATTTAGACACCTGCGCCATGCTTAACGATGCTATTGTTGCTGTTGCAGACACGCCGACCATTAGCCAGCCATATTTGTGCAATATAAAATGGAAATGGTTGTACGCGATCAAAGGCAGTACAAATCCCACCCATGTGGTCACAAAACCATTCAAAAGATACAGCATCAGACCCAAAAGTACACCACGTGACTTGAGCAAGCTTTTTACCGATGTGCCAGCATCTGAGCCACCTGGAAAACAAATGTGAAGAAGGAATTGAATGTGAACGTATTAAAAAAATAGAACAAAATTTTCCATTGCTAAACTAGTCTTAAAGACCACAGAAATATGAATAAACCTACCTATCGGTGAACAGTTGTTTTCATTTAGTACGAAGGTGACCAGAACCAAACTGACGCACAAAAAGAGAATAGTAAGAGCTGCAGGGGCAGAATACTCATCTAATCCTGTTGCTTTACCGATAACGTTCTTGCCAAAGTGGGGTAAGAAGGTGGCAGATGCTGAAAACAAATTCAAAGCAATCAGAAATGTTTTCTTCCCCTAGTTATAGCAAACTAGAATTCAAACTTGATGAGGAGGTAGGATACGTTATAATGTATTCTTATTATTCGTGAATGCATTATAAGGCTTCTTAGTTTAGCCAAGTGAGGGGAAAAATTCAAAGTACAAAATGATTATCGAAGCTTAAGGTACTACTCCATGTTGTCATAGAAGTTATTATGGCGATGATGACGATGTAATCCTGCGATTATGATGATGGCGGCAATGGCGGTAGTGACGATAATGGTGATGAAATGATGATGATGATGATGATGATGATGAAGACAGTGATGGTGACGACGATCTGATGATGATGACGACAATAAATATTAAAAATAAAGTGGTATTTATAATAACACACTAAAAATAAAGTAAAAATATTGAGTGTATTTGTTGTTGTTAGAACTGCCAATTGTAATGACCAGCCTGCAAAATGTGGCTGGTCGCGGAACGAAAAATTGATACCAATACTTATATAATCGATCAGGAGTGGTACGGGCTCCTGGCGTGAATAATCAGAAACTCACCAATCGTGGAGGACATTACTCCAGCCATACACGTAACCCTGTAATAAGACATAAACTTGGTGCGGCTTTCTCGGCTGGTGTTAGCACCTATAAAACCATAAGCTACTCCTCCGCTACCTAGTAGGAAGGGTCACATATCAGCAGTCACTTTAAAATATCAAACTTATCTTTCCTTCTTGTTCACTTCAAGAGATATCCCCCGGGGGTACTCCTAGGAATTTTTGGCAGGGGTGTGCGGAGTGCCGCCCGGTTCTCCAAATCCGGGACCCTATTTCAGACCAAAAAATGTCATTTTTCACACCCGTTTTCAGACCTGGCCTCCAAAATACATACGCATTCTCAGACCTGGCCTTTAAGAAATTATGTCATAATTACTTAGATTAGAACAGCAACAAAAAAGATTTCTGAAAACCATTTCGAACTCGCATATTTCTCTCTTTCTTAATCATTTGGAATTGAAAGAATTAATACGTTCGTACACTCCCGTAGTTCGCCTAAAAACCATACCCGATTTCAGACCAAAATAAGCAAAGTCTATACCCGTTTTCTGACCAAAACGGCGCAAAAACCCTATCCTTTGGGGCGGCACATACCTATATAGCTTAAATACGGGAGTACACCCCGCCCGGGAGATAACCGTCAAAACGAAGCCTTCAGACAGATTGGTAGCGGTAGCAACATAACAGATTCTTCCACAGTTTTTTCAACTTAAAACTGGCGCCAGTTAGCGATAATTTGTGGCTGGAAACGCCTTAAAATCAGTAAAGTTGCCAAGTTTAAACAATATTTGTTAAAAACTAACTGTAACTCTGCAAAATCGCAGAACTTTACAAAAGTTTATGTTTGTTTGGTTGGGGGTCAAATTCGTAGCCCTCCCCCTCCCCCTCCCCACACACAAGGTGTTTCCAGCAGTGTCAAAGAATAATCGTCTTCATCAAAACTCGAAAAAACAGTTATTCTAATTCAGCATTAATTGTTATTGAAAAAGAAAACCGTATACGAATTAACGGCAAATGAATTCAGTCCACCCAACCTTACCTGCCCCAAAACCAGCTAAAGCTCTTCCCAGGATAATCAGCGCAACAGAATTCGCTCTATCCGCTGCCATGTATGTCACGTTCCCGCCAATGGCAATTATGATAGAACCGATGAGGACAATCTTAATCTGTCGCAGCTTTTTCACAAGCAGGCTAGCTACTGGTTGAGAGATTGCTTGACCCAATGGAAACAGGCTTTGAGCTAAAGAGAGATAGGCCGCCGAAGAAGAAGTATTGCTAGACATCTGCAAGATTAACGAGGAGAAGTGTTACAATGTAGTCACGCAATGGATTTTTAAAGCTGAAAATAATCTTGTATTATTCTTAAATTATCGCTTATGACATGTCCCTTTTAGAATATTTTGGGGTATCAATTATAGTTAGTGCAGGATTTTTCGTTTTGTTGACAAGTTTTGCCCTTTAGAGAATGGAATAAGTTGAAAACATATAATTGTATTGTATTTACAGTTTTTTAATTCTTAAAATAATCTTAAAATTTCGCAAATTTTAGCCTTGATATTGTTATAACATATATTCTTATAGAAACGGCAGTTTTGGGAAAGCAACAGCTTGTGATTTAATAAAATGCCAATGCTTTCGCTTAACCTATTTTATTTATTTATTTTTTGACCTCGTTACTCTGTTAAAACGACATAAAAGGCACCGTATTTAAAAATCCAAAATCCACCGGAAACCGTAAATCCTCAAATCTCAGTGTGTTTTCGATTATGAGCGCGAAGATATCAGGACATTGCTGATCTTATTTTCTATTTATTTCAGTTTTTCTGAAGGCAAAATTGAATTAATTGCAATAACCCGTCCAAAAGAAAGAGTGATTTTATGCGCGTGAAACAACTTCCAGTTTCTGATCGCTATTAATTAATCCATTTCATTTACAGTACTGATTTTCCATGATCCAGTTGCATTTGTAATTATTTTTACAAACGTAGAAATGTCAGTGACTACTTACCGAAAGAATATACGGGTATATTGAAGTCATTACAATGGCCCATTCCAAATAATTGACGAAACCTACAAGAAAAACCACGGCTATGTTCGTCTTGCTTAGAGGCATCATGAAAGCTCTATTTGCTCACGGCTGGTTTAGGAATGAGTTCTTTTACAGGTCAGCGAAATGTATGTCGCCAGCAACGGTATGATCGGGAGCGGCAAGACGCCTCTAGATGATTATACTTTTCCCTAAAAAGTCGAGATGATATAAATGTGCTTTGATTTGAAACGTGAGTAAAAATAGATGTAAATATTACCAGATCTTTGCAGAGCGCGTGACTAGTCTGCACTTCCGTTTAAACCAATTTCACAATTCTTTTCCACAAAAAAAGGAACAAAATTTGGATTATGACACATTTCTTGATTCCACTTTGACGTTAGCAGCGCAAGCCACTCAAAGCGCATCTCATGTAAAAAAGGGAATGCCCCTTTGCCTCGTGACATGCCGCGATTGATTAGATCATACAAAATCCTAGTTCCGCTTCCCTTGGCACTTTTCCTTTCCACGAAATGTCATTGCTATTTTTAAAACCGAAAAACTAAGGAAGCGAGAGGGTAATGCTAGAGAGACTTAGTCTCTACAACGATGTATCGCTTGTGGCGTCATCGCCTTTGCAGGAGCGCATTACACAACAAGAATTTCTGTTCTCCACTTCTGTTCACAGCGACAAAACAAAATATGCATCCGGGAAAGAGATAGTAGAAGAATCAAGATGTGCGCAGGTGAGCGATTACCTTACTTTAATTTTTTGTTGTCAAACAACAATCGGGATTGAAGTGTTATATTTTTTTTCTCTTCCATACAGAATGACCTCTTCATCTCCTTTAATTGCGAAACTCCAAACTTAATTTTAAAAGATGTGAACCGTCAGGAAAAGGATTTTTTCCAGAAATTGGAGCATAGTTTGTTTTCTGAAATAGGTTTAAACTCTTGGTTTAAAAAAATCTGACAATTTAAACAACACGTTGTTCACTTCCATTCTTATACCATGTCAGGGAGTCTATCTTTTTGTCGAGGGTCGAGGGTCGAGGGTTCCATGTCGAGGACGAGGGTGCCATGTCGAGGGTCGAGGGTAACATTTTTTTTTCCAATTTTTTTTTTTTTTGGAAAAGGTAATAATCGATGAAATCAATGTCATTAAAACAAACAAGAAGAATTTAAAAGCAAATGGCGCGTGACGCGTGAACATCTTCTAGTTGTTGGGATGGGGGGGGGGGGGGGGTGGGGGGGGGGGGGGGGGGGAATAGAGAAAAGCTCCGGACATCCATAAGAAAATGTGATGTTGTTGTTGTTGTTGTTTGTAAATTAACATAGTACTATTTTAATTAAACAACAACAACCACACAATCAATTCAAATTCGCTTAAAAGTAAAGAACCTTCTCCCTTCCTGTGAAGGTAGACAGGTTGTGCCTAAAACAAATGTCATAGAGCTTAGGCAGGGGCACCGAACGACTGTTTTCTGTAAAATATCTGTTCGGAGAAGCAAAAAGTGATTTCGAAAAGATTGAAGTTGCCCTAGGACGACCGAACAGATACAACTTTTATAGCGCCGCTTAGAATGCATTTCTAGAGATTTGAAAGTACTCTGGATAAGCGAAAAAGTGTATTCAATGCATTTAGGAGGTAACCGTGGTTGGGTGCCCCTGCTTCGCGGCTTATATATTTCAGTCACGTACGCCTCTTCTCTGCCTTGCTTGGCTGTTCAGTGGGGTAGTTTGAATATGGCTATTTCACCGATTCTTGTTATTTAAGCTATCCCGCTGTATGCGACCGAATTGTCGTGCTTTCAATGAAGTAGAAACTCGCCATGAAATTTTAAAATGCGAGTCATTGATAATCACCGACACCGGAAATCGTGACCTAGGTACGTAGGTGCGTAGCTAGAGTGATCATGTAGGTGGTTGATGCTATCGCCGGAGTCGCGCCGCAATAATAAACTCCTTTAATTATCAACGTTATGTTCTGCAGCTTAAAAAGTGTATCACTGCAGAAATTTGAAACACCCTGAAACACAAAAGGAACGCAAAACCAACACTTATCGGCGCAGTTGATGGCGGCACTGGGACAATAGGAAGTCATGTGGCGAAACTAATTTTGTACACATCTTTATCCCTAGTGTGCATTTCAAACAGAAATCAGAGGTGTCTGCTCAAAAACTTTCTTCACAACGGCTTCAGTGATTATTTCCTATTTTGCACGAAAAGGGGAGCTTTTATTCACGAACAGGGATCAGATCGAAGCAGACCGATTATGCGAACTTTCAAAAAAAGAAAAAAAGAGTGTACACTATATGAATATTTAAAGAAAAAAAAATTCCGCAAAAGACAGACATAGAATACATTGTCCAGTTTCTTGCATGATGTTAAAAGTAGTAAATTTACATCAGAAACCACGGAAAAATAGATCACAGAGAAAGCTTGAATTGAAATACCAGGGAAAATATCCTCAAAACAGAACCAAAAATCACTCCACAAACCCAATGCCATTTCTTCTTGCCCGACGGACCGAAAAATTGTACAGGAATGGCCTTGTGTGACATTGTAACATTTCAAACAGTTGAACAGAATTTGCAACACAGTCGATTTTTTTTCGGGAATAAAAAATCTTGTATTCACGGTTCAAGATAAACGGCATTGTCGCAGTACTCCGTTTTTTCCTATTGTAGCCTGTTCCAGGCGTTCAGATAGTGGGGAGCTCTCCACTATCTGAACGCTTGGAACAGGCGGCTATTCCTATTCATGTCCAACTTGGCAAAACAACAGATATTTAGTAGAAATGTGTCAAATGCAAAACAATTAATTGGATCAATGGGAGACATGGACCGTACGTCTGTTTTTTTTCCTATTCACGTCCACCACGTCCACGTTCACTGACAAATAAATATGACCGACAGGAGCCCATCATGGGCTCCTGGACCGATTGTGGCCTAGAAAGATATATTGTATTTTAATGGGAAAGCGTCGGCAAATGCCGATGTTCACCTCACCGAAAGTCGCTACCACGAATTATTCTATTTTAAACCTCTGCGTTAGTGGGTGGCGATTTCCATGCGAGTTCGCGCATTTTAATAGCTCTGCAAAAAGATAGACTCCAACGATTGCTTTGTTCGTTTATGACACATTTTATGACACATTTTACAATGCAAAAAGAGTTTTTTCCTTCCATTTGTTGGTTGGACCAGAAATTCATAATTCAACGCACTCAAGTAACGTGTTCTGTTCGTGGTATGGGTTTCCGGGGTGTTATAAATTAATTCTTCGAAAACAAATTTGGATGTCCCGGAGCTTATCTCTATTCCATCCCCCTTCCCCCCCCCCCCCCCCCACCCAACAACTAGAAGATTTTCACTCGCCATTTGTTTTTTAAATTCTTCTTATTTGTTTTAATGACATTGATTGCATCGATTATTACCTTTTCCAAAAAAAAAAAAAATTGAAAAAAAAAATGTTACCCTCGACCCTCGACATGGTACCCTCGCCCTCGACATGGAACCCTCGACCCTCGACCCTTGACAAAAAGATAGACTCCATGTCAGGTCGGCTAGAACTTGACGTTCTCATTGATATTTTGCAGAACTCTTTCGACCAAACAACCTTGCAAACTAGAGTACTCCAGTGGGATGAAAAGTTGCCCATTCCCGACCCTCCCCCACTAAGGAGCTTGGTGGAGCATTTGGTTAGACGGAGATTGCCTTCCTGCGCGACAAGTGTCCAGAATGGTTTGAACAATCTTTTTGTGCATTCAGCCTGTCGGGTTTTAGGACTGCATGATGCCCATAAAAGGTATGAAAGAGCGAGAACAAGTGAAGAAAAAAAGAAAGGAAACATAACACTGCATAAGGGTGGACCATTTTTGAGTGGGGGGTGGGGGGAGGGTTAGACAATTTCGTCTAGTTAAGAATTTTTTTTTCGTCTTTGGGCTGTGCCAGGATTTTTTTTGGCACCCTAACCCCTTCGCCCCTGGAGATTTTGCCGAAAAACGCGTTTTGAAGCTAGTAGAGCGGTTTTCTGGTCACTGTCGTGCTATAAAGAGCTCAAACGTACCACAAAGCCGTTTACAGGTTGTACACCTTACGGCCTTCTGATCCCGATGCAAAATATCAGTTTGCGAAGTTCGGGCACGCGAAAGGTTTAATAGTAACACAGCAGTATCGACTTTTACTTTTCGCTTTCCCCCCCCCCCCCCTTTTTTCGTTTTTTTTGCCTTTTTTTCTCTTGCTGGGCATTTAGTAGCCTTCATTTTGGAGGGAAAAGGTTTTAGGAAAGTTTTTAGTATCTTAGGATTAGATTAAAGGAAAGGTAGGCGGGTAGTGGAACAAGATTTTCATGGAAATTTTCGGGTCAATGTTACATGGTTTTTTGCCTGTTTCTCTGGTGTACTTGACTGAATTGTCCTCATTCTGGTATGGTTTAAAAGATCTCTCCACTCTGCAGAAGTTAGCGGACATATAAGTTATCCCTGACCATTAAAACTGATGACGTCACAAGCGGTAGAAACGAAGTGGATCCGCGCGGGCAGTTAGGGGCGGCTCAGGGTCGAATGGGTTAAGGTTGTGCACGAATTTTTTTCTTCGGTTTTCAGTCTTCATATTTATTAAAATATCACCAAAAATGAGCATTTCATGAGGTATGCCTATACAAGTATGGAATAGAAAATTACACATTTGCCTCAAGCTCTGCTTTATCTCCAGGCTGATACAAGCTGCGATTTAGTCTATTCAGTGTTAAATGGAAAATTCCGCTTAATAGAGGTGTCCACCTAATAGAGGTTGGTTTTAGAAGAAAATATAAGACACTTATTTCAGGACCGGACTAAATGTCCGCTTAATAGAGGGTGTCAGCCAGGAGGTGTCAGCTGAACCGAGGGTCTGCCTAATGTAGGTTTCACTTTATAATAATTTAAAACTTCAGTATAGCGCTTTTTCGAAATAGATCAAAAGCACTTTACAATAACTGATTAAATCATATGTAAGAACATGAATAAAAGAAGTAGAATTACATCGATAGTAAATAAGCAAAATAGTAAATAATAAAAAACACAACTATATATTCAAAGTGATTCGCTCAAAGGAAAGGTCTTTATCACTCTACCATTAAACTTTCCTTTTATAGAATGGTTTTACTTACAAATCCTTAAAAAAGTTTCTAGTGGGCACTATCAGACACTATTTTGTTGTTTTCATTTGTTTTAATTTTGACAGTCTATTATACACCAACTGTTCGCAGAGTTCTATCTAGGATTTTCAGGAAATGTTTGAATGATAACCGCGGATTTGGTACGTGTGCTTCAGTGCCCTCTCTTGATATGCGCTGATATGCAATCTGGTGCATTTTGAGAAATGTTACAATGAGTGCACTGACCTCGTCGCGTCTGGATGAACTTTCCGATATAGTTACTTATATACTGTGATGATAACAGTATTTTTTTCGGGGGAAGTGGGACATTTTTTTTTGGGGGGGGGGGGGGGGCGGGGGGAGCTTCTACCCCTCAAACACCCTAGATAAAAACCTGGTTAGATAGTGTTTATGGGTTTAAGCACAACCATTCTACCATTTGTCCTTTATGGTTGCGTACTTTTAAGACTGTATGAACACAATAATTAATAATTAATAATTATCGTTTATTCAATTAATAGATATCAGATATGTTGAAAATAGCTGAAAGTTATCAGTTTAATAAAAGAAATGGAAAATGGTATTTTCATGACATGAATTTTATATTACACCAAATTCAGTGAAATGGTTCAAATTTATGTTTTAATACAAGAGACAGATGGAAATGATGTATTTATGATATTTATGATATGAAACACAAAGAGGTGAATTATTATACAAATAATTACAAAGCATTTTTGTGTGTTGAAATTAAATTATGACAAAAATTACAGATTATTTTATCATTTGGTCTAACGATCCTACGAGTAACAAGTCTTACTCGATTTTTTTCCTTGGCCCACTGTGCATGATTTGTTTTCTCTACTTTAAGCTGTGCAGGAATTTTTTTGGGTAATTGCCTACCCCCCCCCCCTCAAAGATAAAATGGTCCATCCCTAAGTACCAGATTTTCTGAAAACGAAGCTAGTGAAATTTGTGTGAAAACGCGTCAAAACGCGTCAAAGCAATGGTTGCACTCTTAATCTAACTTCCACCCAGTTATTTTATTTAGGAGATTTGATGACATTTGAAAAAAACAAGAGAAGAAGTTTATTAAAGGGAAAATATTTTATACAAAAAATATTACTGGTTTTAAAAAGGTTACGTGGAAGCTAACCGCAAAGCGTT
Organism: Porites lutea; assembly: GCF_958299795.1. Lineage (NCBI taxonomy): Eukaryota > Metazoa > Cnidaria > Anthozoa > Scleractinia > Poritidae > Porites > Porites lutea. The sequence goes on along the minus strand of NC_133203.1, from coordinate 15,434,916 downwards.
GCAATGGAGCACTCAACGCAGTGTAAACTCAAAACTACTTGCAGCATCTAACTGTATCCTACTCTTAATTCTTTAACCCAAATGCAACTCCAATCCTTTTCTTGGTACATTTGAAGAGCAGCATTGGCTCGGTGGGTAATTATCTCGGAAACCAAAACAAACAAACAAACAAACAAACAGACAAACAAAAAACGCCACTCTAAAACAGTTAATGTCCTTGGATTTTTTCAGACTGCACAAAAGGCACTGCGATGACCTCCTAAACAACTGCTGGTATGCTCCCTCAAATCATGGAGACACATTTGGAATTCGCCATGATGAAATATACTTCCACGAGGACATCATCCCTTCACAACCTGTGACGTCATATGCAGTGCTTATCCGAGGGAGCCCAAAGCATCCTGGGACATCCGTAGATGGGGGCATTGGTGAGGACATCAGTTCACAAGCAGTTTCTATGCAAGATTGCGGAGACATTATGATTGAACGAGCTAGTTCTCTAATAGACGGACTCATGAAAGCCAGAGATTTGTATAGAAGCCCTGAATTTACCCAAGATGTGATGAAAACAACAGCACTGTCGATGCAGTGGTATACCTATGTCTTTTCCTGTTCTATGCAATTCTTCCCAGGATCCATTGAGCGCTACAAAGCTTCTGAAATCCATTCGAGACACATTATTGCAATGATACGAGGTAATATGTATAAACTGGATTTGATTCACAACGACGACGAAGGACGAGAAGAGATTATCACAAAAAGCCAGCTGAAAGTAAGTTGATAAACGTTGGAACTTTTGCTGCACAGTAAGTTTAAAAAATACCCACTGCCAAACGTATAGGAGGATAGAATAATTCAAGTTTAACAATCAAAAAGAATTACTCTTAAACTAAGCTGCCTGGGGTTTAATAGCTAATTGATTTTAAAAAGCTGAACAAAATGTTTACAAACTGAGGTCAATTTAGAGTAATCTCTCCCCATTTTTCAGTTGGTTTGTAAATTGACACCCAGTTCAGGGGGATGAATCCATATCATTCATAGTTATGGTTTATTTTATGTTATTTTATTTTTTGACTTTGCTTTTCAAGACGATGAAAGAGATATATTTAAAAAAATTGCAATAGGGAAAACAATAGGGATGGTGACATAACAATGCCCCTATCCCTGAAAACAATAGGTAGTGCGAGTTATAGGGACCAATGAAATAAGAGGTTTGGATTCGCGCAGGTCAATCGAAAGCGTGTTTTTAAAGAAGAAGTGTCTGTAGCAATCAGATAAGGCAAAAACCATCGAGCAAATGTAATTGACAATTACTTCCTTTCTTTACGTGCGCGCTTGCTATACTGACACACTTTTATATTTGATTCCAGAAGAAATTCGAAACCATCGTAGAAATGGACGCGTCAAGAGAACCATCGACTCCAATAGCTTTTCTCACAAGCCTGACTCCATCTGAGAGATGTCAAGAAGAACAGCGTCTCAAGTGCCTTAGTCAACGAAATGTTGATAATCTTTCACTGCTCCGTGACGCTCTTTTCGTTGTGGCGCTCGACCCTGCTACTTCTCCCCGAAAAGCTAACGAAGCCATGTTCGAGCTACATTCGGGAAACTTCGTAAACCGTTGGTATGACAAAAGCGTGCAGCTTGTTGTGTTTGGTAATGGTGTGGCGGGACTTGTGAATAACTATTTGGCTGGAATGACTGGTACGGTAGGGACAAACTTTGTGCGAATTGCAGTGAAAAATGAAAGACTTCCTGGAGAAGAAACTGAAGACGGTGGGTTAAGTTGTGACATACATTTTACTCAAACTTGTTCTGTTCCCTATAAGTTCAGCACTGAGAGTTTTTGCCATATTAGTTTTGTCTTTAATTCAGTATTAAGGAATAGATAAACGAGTTGAAGACGTTTTATTTACGCGTGAAGGGACAAAGAGTACGTACAAGCCTCATAGTAAACAAAGTAAGAACTCCCCGCGTTAGCAAAAGTTTAAATACGTCATAATTGATTTCATTTTAGCGGAGCTCCCGCGTCCGTCTGTACGTCCGCCCCTTCATTATAATGGATGTGAAATGTCTTACTACCTTTAAAGTCCAAGGCGTATACAAATTGTGTTTAACTTGATATTGGACATTCATGTTATGATCAAATGAAATAGGGTACCCGCTCACCAGTGTCACATGACTGTACCGCGGGGCTCAGGTGTGTTACTCATTGAGTTAGGATTAGTTCTGCTGGCGGTTAAGGTATTCAAGTGATCCCACGCTCAGAAACTTTACTTTAGAAGTGTGCTAAGTGTATATATTAAAGTTAGACATAATTTTCGCTGAGCGCGCAGGGGATACCTGATAATGAATTAAGTGGCATAAAAGTTTTGCAAGTGACGCATGTGTATCTTTAGCTTGTCCTGTTGAGACCATGGAGCTCAAATTCAGAGTTATTTGGGAGCCAAGGCGACTGAAGGTTGCTAAGATTGAAGGAATGTTAAAGCAAGTAGTTGTTAAAGGCACACTGTTTTTGCAAATAATCTTTTAGGTATGTTGCAGTTTCAGCACAAATTGGGTGGTAAATTTTTAGCTTAAATGGAATGGTGGGAAACTGGAAGCTCCGTTAGTGTAGGACCTAAACCAAATATTTGAAACTGACATAAACCAAGTTTCGCTCGGTTTCAGAACATCTCGTATTTTGGAATGTGCTATTCACAATCTTTTTTCTCTTATCAGGAGGATATGAGGGCTTCAAGATCTGGCCAGAAGTAAGTCCTATAATCTGGGACGATACAAATGAAGAATATTTCAAACATAAGACAGCAAAGTTCATCAAGGAAAGTCGAACATCAGGTCCGTTTAAACAGATGTCTCAAGACGTATTCAGAATATGCGCTGGTTTCAGTTTTGAGTCCATGTGTAAAGACCATTGTGTGACACCAGGGGGAGCCTTTCAAGCTGGACTGCAACTTGCGCTCGCTAAGATCTCTGGGAGATGTATGAGTGTCAACGAAGTCGTTAGTATAAGGTAAGACAAGTTCCTGTTCATCTATTCAAGGAGAGTGCTAATCTCTCCCTACAAAGAGAGGTATTGTATGACGCCTAATTAAAGCATTTTCTGGTTGAAACTCATTCACGTAGTCTCGTTTTGTGGATACATTTTTTTAAATAATAAAGAATTCATCTTTTATTCAAAATATAAGATGACTGGACAATGATAAATTTAGGTGTCGTGAAGTATCGCCCTCGCAAGAGAAAAATTTGAAAAAAGATGGTCTGAAATACGGAACGATATAAGCCCAGAATCTTGACAAATATCCAATTAAGTGTCAAAGGGTTTTTTACCCGAATTTAAAACAATGAGAAACTATAAAATCGTCACCTTAACCTGGTTCCCATAAATGGGAGTGCCCTTTCGGGTCACTTACGAGAGTTAGTCGCAGTTTCGACTGTACTCAGTGAATCAGGAATGGCTATTGCTCAACAGCGAGTTTGAAGGTTGGAACTTATTGGGACGACCCCAACGATACAATCTTTACCCACCCCCTTTTCACAAATGTGTGGTTTCCAATCACTGTTATTGAGCGTGATTTATCTTTAGCAGCTCATAATTGTGTTGTTTACCTCATTTATGTTCTAGGCATTTCCGGTTTCATTATGTTTTACATAAATGTACTAGGCAATTCCCTTTTCATCACTTTTTATGTACTAGGCATTTCCGGTTTCCTTACGTTTTATGTACTAGGCATTTCCGGTTTGGTGGAATGACATTCATGGACAGCAGTATGGCGGACATGAAAAAATTCATCAAAAAAGCCCGCCAATCAGAAGGCAGCTTCCAAACCATGACAAAACAAGAACGTGTGTTGCTTAAATCTCTGCTGAAGAAAGCTATTGAAAGTTACAAAGATGAGGTCTTGCGTTACAAGAAAGGCCAAATGAACCTCTGGCATCTTGACGCTCTTTACAGAAACTTGGGACTGCCAAACCGCCTTCCGTTTAGGAATACTCCACAACCACAGATCAAGAGAAGGTTTAGGCAAACTGTTGCTGATCTACTCAGATCACCGCTGCTCAACATGCTGCCAACTCAAGTTGCTGAAAACGTGACCTCCAATCCATGTTGGTATCCTGAGATCGAGGCTATTGGAAGGCCTGGGGTCAAGTGTATTCTGCCAGATAGATCAATGGCATTGCATTATATGTTTGGGAGAAATGCGATATCAATCACAGTGAATGCAAATCCTAAGCACCCTTGTTATAGACATGAAGAGGAGTTTGTCGAAGAACTCGACCAGTCATTGTTGTTTGTCAAAGACTTGCTTGATGCTGAATAAGCTAACATAGTTAAAGCTTCAGGACATTACCATGCAATAATCCAATAAATTTCGATTACCACTGAGACAGACATATCCAATTTATTTAGAATAAACATGAATTTTATGTATTGCAACATAACAGATAGCTACCAGCTACCACTTATTAGATACTCACTTAAAAGAGAGCCCAATCAATGAAAGTATTGGTCAAGAGAAGAAGCCTCCCGTTCCTTATACGTGATTGAAACGGAAACTAGCTGCGTACTCAAGGCGAGCTGAAAAATTTACAGACAGACCCCAGATATTTCGAGGGTCTGAATAACGTTTTCTGTTAGTGTCATTTACACAGTTGAATGGTAGTAAGAGTTCAAACAACTTCTGACATTTTAGTGTTAAATGTTTCAAGAGGGTCTCAATGGGGTGGTGGCTTTTACGGTTATCGGCTAAAATTTTGGCTCTTTTACGGCTATCGGTTAATTTTTTTCAGTTACGGTTAACGAATAAGTTAAAAAGTAACTTCTTTTGTTTCAAAAAGTTAAATATTAATTAACCCGTATTTTTTTGTATCCTTAAATCAAAATAAAGGTGTTCGGATCACATAACAGAAATGGCCGTTTTCACACTAGAGTATGATTATTCGTGTGAGACGGGTTACCCGTTTGATGATTCGCGTCAGATAGGTAATACGTCTTAATTTGAAAATGGAATGGAATGAAAAGGGAATTTTGAATGAACAATCCATCTGACTTTTGAAGACGAGATTATCCGTTCCAGGTGGTCTGTGTACAGCCGCCCCCTCCCCCTCAGAAAAAATCGGAGAAGGGGTGTCTGTGGGGGAGGGGGCTACTGTACACAGGTTAGTCTCAGACGGATGATCCATTTCTAGCTCTAGTGTGAAAACGGCCGATAACAAAATTCACGTGTCCAGTGTTTTTACAGTGAAACCGGTTGTTCGTTTGCGCGCCAAAAAAATTTCAAAAATTTTCAATCAAATTCCCTGCCCACGAGCAAATCATTCCAGACAAATGCAACCAAATTTCCCCACCCCAGGCTGCACATTGCTGTCCATCCCAAAGCAGAACCTAAGAAAGGCACAATAAAAATGTCTCCAAATAAAACTCTGCAATCTTTTACAAACGTTGCTGCATCACCAAAGATACATGTTCCTGTTACAGCTGCAATTGTACGTTTTAACCATAATCCGTGTTACACTGCGTAGAATACATAAACCTTTAGCAGAAAGTCCACATTTGTAAGTCGAAATATACCGTTCTTAGTAAAGGGTACAAAGAAAGTCAGTTTTATAAGTTTACAGTGATTGTAGCGAATGAGCCATACACTAATCAATTGTACTTGCAAAAATCGACTCGGTTTCTCTTTACTTCCGCTTACTTTGATACCACAGTTTATTAAGAGGTTCAATTGATCAAAAACACGATAAAACAAACGAAATTTGAAGACAAAACGGTGAAATCCACTCAGCCTTCGCTTGCTCTCATTGGCCTCCATGACCTCCTGATCTTTTCAAACCGTATGGCGCATGCGTGAAGCGTGGAAGTGGGAAACATATGTTCGGTCTCAGTCTTTTTCGTCCGAGTCGGCAGTCAATTATCTCCACGTCGGGCGAAGAAAGATTCAAATATCCCCTCCCCCGGGAGAACAAGATAAGTCAAATGCCCTACCCCAGGAACAACAAAGACAATCAAATCCCCACCCTATGCCCTGCCCCCCCCCCCCCCCCCGCCGGCTTTACATTGATAGGTGCATAATGATAGCGAAGGACTGTACGGAACGACTGTCTGCCGTTGCCTTGTCCGTAGGCCGCATTATTCCGCGCGGCTTATGCGTTTTGGGTCACGTGGTCCGAGCGAGTTCTCCACCGAAATGCCTTGACCGAGATTGCGTGGGAAGACGCTGTACAGCGACTAGGCATAATGTCTACCGTAGCGTCAGAGAAAAACAAGGAAATGTTGTTTGTCGGCAACGTGTTTTACAAACATTGACATCTCTGCGTGTTGTTTCACTAGTGTTTCGAGGGCACGACCTACAGAAAATTGCAAATATTAATCCCCAGCAAGAAGCCACACTTTCGCTATGGAAAAATTAGTTCCCCGAGAGAGTGCCTAAGTCTTGGTTAACACTTAAAAGGCGCTTGGCCTAACGTGCGTACGGAGTCACACTAGCCGGGAAATAAAAAACGCAACCATAAGTGAGTTTAGCACCTTCCTTAAAAGTAGCAAATCTAGGTAACAATTTATTTTACGCTTAACTCTTTTTTACCCTATTTACGGCTAACGGTTAAAATTTTTCAATTTTTACGGCTATCGACTAAATTTTTGGCCGTTTTACGCCTATCGGTTAACCCCGTTGAGACCCTCTTTCAAAGGCACAGTTTAAACGTCGAACCTTTCATTGGCTGAACACAGTGAGTTTGGTAGGTTGTGAGTCGCTACTATTCATTGGGGTGTTACTTAAGACTCCTTCGGCCGGTATAAAGATCAAATTTGGTGAAAACAAAATATATTTATAAGACATTACGTTAGTTAAACGTAAGATTTTGATCGTTGACATGGCAACATTGATGTTTAAAACAAGCCTAGAACTGTTAATTCAGTAGGTTTATGCAAAATCCGGTAATCAGATTTTCTTATGAATTTGCATATAGTTTACAATTAGGAATCCTCGTTTTAGCCAACTTTATATAATTTAAGAGAATTGTAATAAACAGTTTTTTAAATTGTTTAACAAAACAAAACACCTTTCATGTCAAATTTGATTTTTTGGTCATTAAAATCTTCTGTTCAACTTTAATCTTCAGGCTTTCAGTGGTAGAAGTACGATATTGACTAATATGTTGCCAAATTTCGTCACTTCTAATGAGCAGATTTTGGAATTTCGTCTTTTCTTTACATTGTAATGTCAATAGGGAGCTTAAGCAACTACGATGGACGACCACAACGACTACTCAAAAAACAATAGAACAACAGCTCTGCACGTGCATCATGCTTTTTAGTACATTTCTTTGACGTCCACTGCACGACTACAACGTGAAACCTCCTAATTTACCGTTTTACGGAGGACGTGAACATCCGAAGACGAATTGTCCTTCCTCTTTTTGAACTTGATGAAAATCCTTAAGAATTCAACTCCAGGAAAAGTCGCCGGCATTTGACATAGTGAGCGGGTCCAAACAGACGCGATTAAGTTTGAAAGAACGCTAATTCATTTTTTTACCAATGTTTCACTGCGGTCGTCGTCGTCCTTGCTTAAGGTCCCTAATGAAAGTCAAAAAAACAAGCGCTCTCATATTTTTTCCTAAGTACGCATGCTCAACACTCACGCTGGGGACACGCGGTTGACAACGCCCTTACCAAACCATATGTATTTTGAAACTGATTTTAAAGTATTTAAAATGTATTTTCAGTATTTGAACACTATTTTCCTGTATTTTAATACTATTTGACAAAAAAATTTAAATTTTCGCCCCTGTTTGAAATATATCTTGAGTGTAGTTAAATTGTATTTCATTTATATTTCATTTATTTTCTTACAATTTTATACTGTTTTTGCATTTTTGCATCCTATTTTTGATGTATTTTCACAATATACGCGTGCTATTGCTTTTCTTCCTCTTTGGTATTTTAATACTATTTTCAAAGTATTTTTATTGTATTTGCAAATACGATTATTTTACTAAATTTCGAAACCCATTAAAAAGCTATTAAAATATATTTTGAAGCATAACATTTTAATAGCGTTTTAAACAGGTTAAAACACCTTTAAAATCAGTCGAAAAATATATTAAAAATATATTTTTGGACCTATTTTAAACCTGTTTTTTTCAAAATACGTTTAAAATTGCCATTAAAAATAGTTTTAAAATAGTATAGCAAATTAAAATATGTTTCTGAAACTGTTTTTATCCTGTTTTTATTCCGATTTATAAGATATTTAAAAACTATTTTAGACCTGTTTTGAGCCTTGCAAAAGCCCTGGAATTTTTTATATATTTTAAACGAATTTAAAAATACATTAAAAATTCTTTTTTATTAGCGTTTTAAACAGGTTAAAACACCTTTAAAAGCAGTCGAAAAATACATTAAAAATATACTTTTCACCCTATTTAAAACCTATTTCACAAAACAGGTTAAAAACAGTTTTCAAAAATAGCTTTAAAATACATTCAAAACAGTGTTGGATTTGGTAAGGGCGGCGACTAAAACAGAATAAATTTAATCAGACAACTTCTGGCCTTTTTTCCCTGCCGGTCCTCTCATTTTTCTAAAAAGTCCCATTGGCTGCATATCTTCTCATAACGATGTTAACAGTAGAGTGATAAAGCATTTCAAGGGGCGAAGACTCCTAGGTTTTTATTTTTCCTTTGAGATCAGTCAGTCTCGCGCGCCGAAACAATTGCGTCAGTGAAATTTCTTAGTGCACACACTACTTTATGTCAAAGAAGCTGTGTTACGTTCGGCCACTTTCTTGTGATCTGTAGCTTTTCACGCAATCGGAACGCGTGAAGAACACCTAAGAAAGTCTACGAAGGAAGCTAACTTTATCACTAAGGGGGCCATAGAAAGCGTCCTTATTAACGAGGTATCCGTATTAAGCGCGTCATGACATGAAAGTAAAAATACCTATTTATTTGCCAAAATAGTAACAGAAGTAGAACAGGACAATTAGTATCGTCAAATTAAAGATCTCTAACCTTTACAAAACCGCCAATAGGCGTGGACTATGTCTATAGAAGCACTCAAAAGCCGCTCTTTTAAACATTAATTAATAGCTGACTTAATGAATGGCCGTCCGGTTTTCAGTTTGATGCCGACATACATTAGCTCAACTGATTGGTCAGGGACTAGCTCTGGCTAGCTATACATGAAAGTTCACTCAACACTCACAGTTCTTCAATTCTGTATTACTCTTGTTCTCAGATTTTACAAATTCTTTACAGTTTCAAATCTAAACAGGCCAATACTAACGTATAACGTCCTGCTTTATGAAAATACGGCCGTTTTATAGATGCGACTGACTGTCAATCAGATTCAGTTCACAAATTTCGAGAAGACAGCTGAACCCAGATGTTGTGCAATTACAAAGTGAACGTGTTCTGTATATTTTCAATGCTAGAACTCGACAGGTCTAATTAGCAAAAAAGCAATTTTGCACGTGCAGCACACTTTTTTGGTACATTCGTCGTTGTTTTGCACGACTACAACGAGAAACTTCCAGAAACTTCTTAGTTACACGTTTTTTTGTACGTGTTCTCGTTCACTTTTTTTTCACTGCCGCTCATTTTCTCCTTGCATCGGTGGCCGCTCGCATTTCTCCTTTGTCAATGCCGCTACAAAATTTTCATGTTGTTCTTCCAACAAAAAATGTCTTTTTTGTTCTTTTTTTATCTCTGACTTTAGATCTCTGTCGCCCTTTTTCTCGTTGAGTTTCGATGGCCTGCCGCCTACTTTCTCTTTCTCTGTATTTCTCCTGCTCTATATTCCAAATCTGTGGACATGACAATGAATCTAAGCTAAACACTTTAGACAACACAATTTCCGCTTTTCGTTTTCGTCTTTATTGACTCTTTAGTTGTCCCTGTTTTACGAGACGTGGGTGGCTATGCGATTTCCTGCAAAAATAACCTCGAGTTGCATTTGGGTTGCCATCCCTGTTGATTGAGTTATTTTACATTGGTATACCTGTGGTGCGGACGGACGGTCGTTCTGTGTACGGTCACGTGATTACCAAATTTTCTGGAATTTTCTTACCCATGTTGCTCCGCTGCGCTAAAAAAGAACTGAACACTTCGCAGGTAGTTTACAATTGGCACTTAGTTCACCAGATGTCTCTGATCTCTAGTTAGACTAAATAGTCTAAAAGGTTACAAATCAAATTGGAAGTATGCTGCGAGGAGATGTTGGAGACTAAAAAATTCGTAGTAACGATCAAGTGATATATACACATTTTGCATATTACAGACCCTATCGCTGAATCAATTAATACAGGGTTTGCAAATTTTATTGATGAGTGGAGTCACTGTGACTACTGCTTCACATATTTTGGAATCATTTTGGAATATTTGGAGTCAAGTATCACAACGAAAAAAGCCATTTTCAGACTTTCCAGTACGTGGTCCTGGCATGTATACAGTATCGTGAGGCATACACGCAGTAGCTGTGGCGGTCCGCTGACCTGGAAAGCTCAAATCCATGATGGCGGTCATCGAGTAAACTTTGATCGTAATTTACCCTCTTCCTGTTTTGTCGTGCAGTATAATTCTATAATTTTGATTTAAGGTTTACAACGTTTACAACGTTTGAGAAAAAGGTAAGGACAAAACTGTGTTTGTTACCGAAAATTTCTGGAGTCGAAGTGGCTCCCTGTTTGTTAACGAAAATTTCTGGAGTCGAAGTGACTCATTCCGTAACCTCTGTGGAGTCATCTGAACAATTTTGGTGTATTTGCGAACCCTGAATTTAATAGTTCAGGGGCACCCAACGACAATATAGTTCAAAACCACTTAAACATAGCATTGTTAAACGTTTTTTGGTATTTAAACGGTAGATATAGGCATACTTTTATCCCCCCCAAATTTTTCATCTGTTCGGATCTCCTAGCTGAAAGTCTATTGATCCGAAAATTATGGGGACCAGAACTTACCATTTTGAAAACTTCAGCCAGAAAAAAGGCTCCCGAAAACTCTAGGTGACCTTTTTAGGGTAAAAATCCGTTAAAAATGGGCAAATGGACGATTTTTTAGATGTTCGAAAATCCTAGGAGAGGCAGCCAAGCAAGAAACTGTACAACAAATGTTCCGAAAATTCTAGATCTCAAATCGTCTTCCGAACAGATATTTTCCGAAAATTGACGTTGGGTGCCCCTGATAGTTGAGTGATACGATGGCCGGTTTTACTCTAAGAGAGATTATCCGTCTGAGACATAATCCATCTTCAAAATCCGTCAAAATTGACGAACAACAGAAGGATTAAGTAAGGCGGATTGTCCATCCAGTTGTTTAAGACGGCTGCATTCACACTAGACACGGATTATCCGTCTCAATTGAAAGTGAAACGGTCTCAATTATGGATCGACAATCTGCCTGACTTGACCTATCTGTTTTACCGTTAAATTTGACGAAATTTGAATATGAATTATCCGTCTCTAGTATGAAAACGGCCAATCATACGAAAATTATTAAAATTGTCGGCGCGCGCCACTATATACGAGACGTAGCGCAGCGAGAATGACGCAATAAGAGGGTTACAATATGTTTTTACCTTATACAATTGGTCAAATATTAGTGAATTTTTGCCGAGCTGAATTTTAAAGAACTGTATCTAGGTTCGGAGAACGAATAAATAAACGTTGTCTTGTGTCTGCCTTGAAGATCTTACGAAAAAGTGTGACAAAAGAGCAAACTTGCTAATTAACCCAATCAAAACCTGTTACCTACCTAAGAACTTTGTTTCAGTTCTTGGATGTCATTTTTTTCGTGTGGTCTTGTAAGAGCAGCAACAGAATACTTGTTAGGGTCATGGTAGTGGTCAACTGGAATTTTCTTCAAATTCATATTCTCTGAGGCTGTTAGATTATACAAATGAGATTTAATTAGCATAATGAAACTTAACACTTAGGCGTCACCACGCGATTGTTTACTTCCACAAGACGCCTTATTTCTTAGTTTTTCATCGAAATATCGAGTTAAAAGAAGCAAACATGTACTTGCTGATAGAAGGCATCAAAATAAGCAATGCTTTAAAGGCAAAAGGCTTAGCGAAAAGGAATTCATTGCGTTTGCAGAACTTGTGTGGCAGACATAGCCTGCTCGGCGAATTGCGCGCAAAGATTTTTGCTGTTTTCTTACCTCGATTTTCGCTTTCTTTGTTTTTTGTTATCCTCCGGAATCCTTTAAAACAATTTGCTTGACTTGTACTTGGTCGAAATTTGTCGATACAAGCTTTCATCTTCGTAAAGCCCGCAACAAAGTCCTTGCCGCATCGACCCGTTTTTCTCAATTAATCATTGCTGGTTTACACGTGACGTCCCGGCGGCCGTGGTGCATTTCTCTCCTCTGGGAGCTAAACTCTATTTTCATGTTAATACTTCAGAAAAAATTATATTGTATTCACCACCAACACACCACAATTTTTGTGAGAATTTGTTTACCTTGCGGTAGAAATCTGTCATCGGTGGACATTGCTAAGTGCGAATCCGAGTTTCAAGTTGGAAAAACTTTGAAAATCAGCAAAAACATCAAAGACGCCGTAGTGCTTGGGTGGGGCACGCAGATTTTGGAAAACTCGAGCTAGACAATAGGAATCACAGCGGTAACTGTCAGCGCTTGTCATGAACGTAATCCATTTGAAACACGATCAATTTAAAATAATCGCGGCCGGATTTTTAGACCTACGCGAAGAGGCTTCGCCATTTCAAAATTTTTACGAAAACTCTCTACACGCCAGGACTTCACACGCTTATAAACCTTCGCTATTTTAAGGTTTTTACGGGAACTAGCTCTCTATTGAAGACGAACCAGTTCCCGTCTACACCTGCAAGCACTTCACAGGCTTGTTATTCTCCAAGTCAAGTGCACTTTTCGCATCCAAGCAATTTGTCTTCTTTATCTGTTCCTTCCTCCTGAAACTGGGAGTGGAGGAAAAAGATCCTTCGACAAAGGTTCGGACGAAGAAGAGAAAAATGTTTTCTGGTATCTGGCCTTCTTAAGTTCTCAATGTGTCAAAGCAAAAACTATTAACTCCCACTAATGCGACGTCCCTCCTCGGCTGGACTAAAAGTTTTCTTTTCCGGTTGCGGTTTCGAATTTTTGTGGTTTTTTAGCCGGCAAAGATGAAAACTTTTCCCAAGTGCGACCCATGCCTTCGAGGCAATCGGAAGTAACGCAATTTTCTTACGAATTCCCCCCCTTATCCCCCTCCAAGATCATTTGTTCCTTTTTTCCTTTTTGGTCCTGCACGACCTATATTTGCAGAAGCACATGTTCAATCACACACTACTGCAAGAAGTGTTCAGTCAGGCGGGTTACCCCACCTACGCAGGTTACCCTGCATAAAATGTCTGATTTTAATTTGATCACGTGTACATGATAGGTGGGGTGAACCACCAAATGTTACCTCACCTATCTAGGGTCCCCCACCTCCATGTAAACAGGCCCTAAATCATAAGGCTGAAAATGGATTGTGAAGCGTTAAAAAGCATGTACCTTTTACAGTTAAAGTTAAGGTTGTACATTTTTGTTAAGGTGATTCCCTAGTTTTGCACTGCGCATATCTTACTGCGCATAACAAGATGGCCACCGTAAAAAAGAGCATGTGAAGTAATATTATTAAAATGAAGTTGACTGAAGAGAAACGCTGTTGGAATTTTTGCTTGCTGTTGTTTCTTGCCGAGGTGAGACTCAATGTGTTGCGAATGTGCATAACGTAAGCAATACGCGTGTTGCTGAGTTCGACCTCTTCTCGGAGAACCGCGATAGTGGTTGTTTAACTTGTGCTTACTCACTTTGATTTTCATTTAAACACTTTCTTTATCACATTGTGTCCTAAATGTGATATCTCGATGTAAATTCTGTAAAAACGGACTTTTTAATACTTTCTTCCCCTTTTCACATACATTCTATTTTGAAACTCGCCCCAGTCCTCTCTCAAAAATCGGAGAAAATGCGTTTGATGCGCACTTTCTGCAGCTCTACCGCAAAAACGAGTACGGTGACCCCCATTTTTTATTTCATGATTTTAATAAGGACAGTGCTTCCTTTCGATGAGAAAAAAATTGGCACAAATCTATGTTCAGTTTTTTGGCAATTTTACTAAATTGTACGGATTGAGCCATCACGGGTCGAAAAGCGCGCGTCCAATTTAATTCTACTTTGGAGCGTGAAGTAAAAACAAGGGCATTAAAGGGCATTTTTCTGGTACGTAAGTGGATAAACAATACATAAAAGTCAAATTCTGTGTGATGTCACATGCATCATCGAAAAAATCTCTCCTTTTTGTCTAGTTTTGCGCTGCCCGCGGTTTTTGTAAAAGGGTCCTAAATAGCCGTATTTGTCAGCATTGTGACGTCAAAACGAGCACGGTGACCCCCACTTTTTATTACTTTTTTATCATCTTCTTGACTTGTTACATCAGTGTACCAAGTTTTAGCTAAAATCTATGTTACGTTCTTTTACTATGGAATCACCTTAAGCGAACTTGCATATCTCAGTGATAGCTGCCCACTGAGTATGGTGTTATACTTACTGATAATATTTGTCATTATGTTACAACCGTACAGCCTTAATGAAATATTTTTAAGTAGAGAGTGAAAACTAGTCGGTCAATTACTTGGCCAATCAAAAGTCTGGTCGTTCGAAATGATGCAATTTTTCTATTGTCTTTTTCTAACCTTATCTGGGGACCCCACCTACATGCAAACAGGCCCTTAAGCGAAAAAAGCAAGGAGTACACATATAGCTGAACAGCTGTCCATGGCTGCCACTGCCTGGGTGATATGCTTGCACGCATGCGTGAGGTACTGGCCAGGCCGTAGGTCAGTGTATGAATGGCCCTTGCTTTACGTTCGTCTTATTTTATTTTATTTCATTTTAAACAATATTTAGTCAGGGGTGCCCAGTTCAGCGAGGGTGGTTTGAATGAAGCCCTGATAAAAAAAAAAAAAAATTAAACAACTGGTATAACAAAAAGTAGCGGAGGCTCAATTTGGCTTAGATCTAAAGTGCCTTTTTAGGCCAGACGCAAACTTATTGATATATTGCTCGCTCCTCAGGAAAAAAAAATTGACTTTCTTCCTTTCCAGTGCACTGTTACAGTTTACAGTTACAGTTCTTTACTTGAGTTTCTATTACAACATACTTGACGTTTCTGTTTTAACAAAATTTAACAAAATTTTATTACTGTTCGTTACTAATAAAACTGTAAGCGGTTGATCAGTCTCAAAAGAGATTTGTCATGAATGGATAATCCCTTGCAATTGATTATGAAGGCAAGCTCAGTCATGACGTACTCCCTTATTTTTTTGATGCCATAAATTGTATAAGCAGATATCTACAAACAAAATAATTGAAGTCGTCAACCCTTAGCTAAAATGCAACAAAGCACATGTTGTGTTCCAACCCATCTCAACGTTGCTTACAGGTCAATGAAAATGCTATTATATTTTGCGTTACTTTCTGGTATTACATTTTGCGTTAACAAAGTTATTACATTTTGCGTTAGCCTGCGTAGCAAGCGTTTCCTTGCCGTGTAGGAGCAAAGATCGAGGAACGACAGTCAAAGACCGCGCGAAAAATGGCTCTCGTTTCATTTCTCGCGCGGCCAAAACCGGTCTTTCTTTGCTCCGAAACCAGGCCAAATGGAAACGCATGCCACGCAGGCTAATTTTGCGTCAAATATTATTACATTTTGTGGCGGAACAGCGTCTCGCAAAGGAACGTGTTATGGAATGTCGAAAAGATGCAGGCAGCACCGTGAACCCTTCTGCTGTTGGTCTTCCTGATCAAGCTTTCCTGTCTGAGGTCAGAATTTTTGATCATTCAACGCCAAAGATGCAATCGATCCTCTATGAAGCGAAGAAATTTAAAAACCAGCATCATTACCAGTATTGTTGGGCCAAGAACTCTGTGGTCTACTTGAGAAAGGATGCGACAGCTAGACCGATCAAGATCAAAGGCATAGACGACCTACAAAGACTGGCTGAGAAGTACGATCAATCGTGTATAGTAGGTAACAAAATGGCTCAGTGTAGTACTGATTATTACAACCGTACGATTTTAAAGAGTTACCTTACCTTAATGTCGATATTGTTCGAACCCACGACGGTCAGTTCAATAACAGCCTAGAGAGCCAAATGCCAACAAAAAAGCATCTTGCAAAACTTTCTAGTATTTATGATTTGGATCTGTTTTGTTTAAATACAGACTCTTATCCAGACTCTTATCTAAACCCTGATTGTAACCTTGGCAATCAGTCAGCCCGCTGCCAGTATTTTTCACCTCATAGCTTCTCAAAGTTTAAAAATACCGCACATAATGATCAGGATTGCTTTTCTCTACTGCATAATAACGTTAGAAGCCTGAAGCGTAACCTAGAATATCTTCAAGTACACCTACTAGATGAGCTCGATTTTAATTTAGTGTAATTGGAGTCACTGAAACAAAAATAACAAGCGCAGATTCGCTAAAGTTAAACGTTTTTCACAACAGTCGTTAAGCCCGCTAGAGTTTATAATAACTTGGCAACGCTAATCGACAACACATATTTGTTAACAGGATTGACGGACATCAGCGACCACTATCGGCTGTGTATAAAAGTGGGACGGGGACAAGGGGACGGGGACATAGGGACGCGTGTGTGGGGACTTGGGACTTGGGGACGCCAGACGAGGGACTTGAGGACATCAAGTATGGGACGCGGGGACGTGTGGGGCGGGGACGCGGGGACGTCAAATACAGGGAAGCAGGGGACGCGAAATGTGAATGATTATCGCAAAAGTCGGAGATAAATGCGATATCAGTCACTTTCCTCGCCCTCCTTAAGGTTCCTCCACGCCTGTTTACAAAGCGAAAACTCGGCGAAGACCCCCTGCATTGAAGAAAGTGAAACTGTTGTCCTCGTCTTCTTGGTGATGGAATATTGGAGCCCAAAGTAGGGTAGGGTGGGTTGCGGTCGCCAAAATTTTAGTAGAATAACAGCATTCAATTCCAAATAAATAAAAAATTAAGTGGCATAAGCGAGCTTCGAAACCCGAAGTGCTAGCTCCGAAATCCATCGCCTGTGCCACTACTCCACGGGGGATTCAACTACTATAGCAATAATTATTGTGTTCTACATACTTTTAGTGGCAAACCTAACAGTAAATGCTTGCTAACAGTACTTAAAAATTGATTTTTACTGACGCGTTTTTGGCTATGCACGTTAACGCAAGTAAATTTTAATCACGTAAATAAGATAGAGGCAAGATATAAATTGTTGAGATTAAACGTGAAGTTGAGTGAGATTTTACTTTTACGCTTACGTGCGACCTTTCAGACACTGCCTCTATTTTATTTGAGAACGTAAATTTTCCGCACGTAGGCATGGAAAAGTTACGCGACAGTAGAAATCAACGCTAACCCTAATCACGATAGTCAGTGCGCTTACTCCTATTATAAAGAAATATTTTGTGTAAACATTATAAGGTGTTCGATGTGGTTTTGGAAGATGGAAGCATAAATAACACATTTTCAAGAAGAAAGAGATATTGCATTTACCTCCGACTTTTGCGATAATCATTCACAACCCGCGTCCTCTGCGTCCCTGTATTTGACGTCCCCGCGTCCCATACTTGATGTCCTGAAGTCCCTCGTCTCGCGTCCCCAAGTCCCAAGTCCCCACACACGCGTCCCCTTGTCCCCGTCCCACTTTTATACACAGCCGCCACTATTCCCAGTTCGCGCTGTCTCACTCCCCTAGGGAGAACACACATCTTAAAAAACGTAAGATTCGAGAATATCCACGTTTTGCGCAAGATGCTTTTAACAGGGAGCTTCTGCAAATTGATTGGGAAACTAGTAGTTCAGTTGATTAGTCCTTTGCTCAGTTTTACAATCAATTAAATACGCTAATAAATTTCGAGACAACAAGCTAAGCAATTTGCAAAACCGTGGATTACAAGTGGTTTCGCGAATATCAGTTACAGTTAAGTTTTCGTTATTCAGATCTGGGGACACGGTGAAATACAAACAGTATAGAAACAAAATCTCAAGCTTGACTCGCCTTAGTAAGAAGCTCTTCTATCAGGCCTTCTTTAATTGAGGCTAACCTAAATAACATGAAAAAAAACTTGGGAGAGCATTAACACGTTAATTTGAAGTAACCGATATCCTCAATCGCTTTTTCTCTTCCGTAGGAAGAAGCATCATACGTCTGGACGAACTTTCCTTCGAAATACGTCTTGAACGACGCACTTACGAAAAGGTAGTTCGTCTAGACGCATAATGTTTCTTGTGCCCGTCTTTATACTTGAGACGCATAACCCAGACGAACAACAAAATGTTTGCCCGAATTCGTCCAGACGGATAATGCGTCCTTAGTATAAAAGCGGCCAATATACCTTCCTCTATACTAGTAGACACTTACGTGATTATTTTGGTGATCAGGTCTACCCTAATTCTTTCTTTTTTGATCCGGTTATTCCGTCTGAAATAGAATCTGAAATATTATTAACACCTCTAAACAAAAGCGTTTGGATTATACTCCTGTCCCATTCGCATTTTGAAAGGCGCGAATCACATCGTGTCTGCTACCCTGGCGTGAGAAATAATGAACATGTCGGTCCAAACACAGGGCGCAGAGGAGTTATTTGTGATCGCATGACTCCTTTTAAAGATCAAGTTCATAATAGATTCTACAGTAATCAGAGGCGACTCGTTCATTCGGCAGTAAAATTTTCGCTTCATTTGTCGTCATAAATAACTCCTCTGCGCCCTGTGGTCCAAACCGGTGTTTATCCTTCCAAGTTAAAACGTGCAAAAGTTGTTCCAGTCTATAAGACAGGTGACAGAACTGAACGAGGCAATTATCGCCCAATTTCATTACTATCTGTCTTCAATCGATTGTTCGAAAGACTGATGCATAAACGCCTCACATCCTTTATCGAAAAAAAAAAATTCTTTATAATGCACAGTATGGTTCCGAGCAAACTGTTCTACTCAACACGCAATTTTGGATATTGTTAACAGAATACAAAGTAATATGGAGGCAGGTTTGTACTCGTGCGGCGTATTTATTGATCTAAAAAGAGCCTTTGACAAAGTTGACCATACTATTACTACTACTACTACTATGCTAATTGAGTAAATAAGTTTTACGTGGAATTATCAATGATTGTGGTTCGCGTCGTATTTGACTAATAGGACCCAGGCTACTCAAGTTAAAGCTAGCATCTCTAGCAAAGGGAAAATATTATTTGGTGTTCCTTAAGGGTCCGTGCTAGGGCCGTTGCTTTTATTAATCTATATTAATGACATTTACCGTGTTTCCTCGAAACTACAACTTCTACTTATTTGCTGACGATACAAATACATTATAAGCAAACAATAATTTGAATTCTCTTAAATGAATCTGTTGTTAATGAAGAACTAATATATGGAAGTCTGCGAATGGCTTAAAACAAACAAATTATCACTAAACACAAGCAAGTCTAATTTTGTCATTTCTCATCCCTTTCAATGCAAGCCTGATTATAAGGTAACCTTAAAAATGTATGTCAATGACTTAAAGATATTAACTGCTCTTAAACAAAAACATTATGTGAAATACCTCGGTGTTTTGATTGATAGTCACCTCTCATGGAGGTACCACATAGACTATATTTCGTCATAAGCAAAGGGGTAGGCATCATTGCCAGGCTTAGGCATTATGTGCCTGCCAGTACCCTCTTATCGATCCTTAATCGAACCATACATTTCCTATGGACTAACTTCATGGGGACAAGCTACCAATTCAAATCTGAACAAAATTCTAATATTGCAAAAACGAGCTCTACGGTTAATGTACTTTTCTGATAGCAGAGCTCGCGCTATTCCTCTGTTCGTCAGGTCTAGTGTTTTGCCTCTGAATATGCTGTACTTTAAATATTCGGCTATCCTAATTATTGCACGATATCTCCAATAAACGGGCTCCTTCTTGAATTTCTGAATTGTTCTGCCATTCCAACATGACCCACTCTCATTATACCAGATTTTCTTCCGCAGGTAATTTTTATGTCCAGTGATCTAGACTCAGTCAGCTAGTATTATTTTTTTCTAGAAGTGCTGTAATAATTTGGAACAAAACTCCTCTTACGTTACGTGAACAGCGCAAAGACCCTTTTAAGCGTAAATTACATAAATTATTGATCAAGGTTTTGGAGACTAAGAAGGTGTATGTTGATATGAGTACCATTACCAGTTCCTAACTGAACTCCTTATTCAATTGAAGTGTTTTCCTTCCTTATATCTATAGGTGCTACTTTTTATCTATTTCATTTTAGTTTTTGCTTTCTCTATCGTACTTTCATTTGCCGACTTTATAGGAGACAGTTATTGTATTGAGGGCCACTAGTTCATCAGCTTTTACCGCATGTGCTACCCGCATTAAATAAAGTTGTTACTTACTTATTTACTTACTGTTGCCCACCTAGAATAACTACACTAAATGTGGGTAACATAGTCTCAAATTATTTGATAATTGAATAAATTGTTGTTGTTGTTGTTGTTCATAGGATGAATGAATTTTCATTCCCTAAACTAGAATCGCGGCAAAAAGGTGTCAGGTTAGTAATCAGTATTTCAAATAGGGACGACCCTGTTTATATAAGCTGTTTATATGTACTTTGTTCAATGTTTTAGTGTTTATTAGACATTGTAACTTTTTCTGGGGTTATCTCAACGAAGGAAGTAGTTATTACAAGACTCTTTGTGTTGTCGTAACTTGGACAATTACGGATCTTTGCGTATATTTTGCGCCTTATGTATTTCTGCGGATATTTTCGGTTTCTCTCTAATTCTTGTAATCAATCTTTTTTTTTTTTTACCTAACAAGTCGATCAGGTTGCTTCAGACTATTGACGAGCCCACGGGAAGTTCACAAAGTCATTCAACTAAACAGCACATAATCCTGATAAACGCGAATTTAAAGTGGAATTTTTGAGAGACTTGAAGAAATAATCTAGGATGAAAAGTAATTTTCTTTCCTTTGAAATAATACTTAATATGCAAATGTTATTTCACAAAGTTCTTTTCTCTTTTGAGAGACAATTTCAATAAGATTAAGTTATTAGCAACATGTTTTAGAACCGTTAAAAAGAGAAGTTGATTGACAGCTAAACGGACTAAAGAAAATTGTTTTGCCCTTTCAAATTTGAACACTTTGCCACACAATTTTGCAAAAGTCTTGTAATTACTTACTCCTCGGTAAAAACCAATTGTTATCTTGCACTGTTTGATTAAGCGTGTTTCCTTATTTGAATAGTTTGCCAAATGGATCCAACAAATCTGGGAAAGGTGGTTCGTTCGCCCATGTTTCTCTTTTAAGCTGCCTCATAAAATTGTCTGTCTTACGGGTTGCGTACTCCTCTACGTTCAGAAGCCCGGAAACAAGACCGTCACTCCTACCCAGGCTTCCCGCTGGAAACGACCTCATGCCGGGAGGTTGGGAAGAGTTTCCCCCAAAGATTTGCTGCAAGGAATCGGGAACCCACCAAAAAGAAGAGACTGGAGCGGTTCCTAGATTATTTCCCCTAGAGATAGTAGGATGTGTGTTCTGAACGCCTTCACTGGCTGCACCACTGGGTGCTGCCCGTGCCTTGGCTTCCTCGTCCTCACTGCCATTGAAGAACAAGTTCAAATCAGCGCTCAGGTTAAACTCCAGTGTCGGCGCGGGACTACGTCTCTCGTACTGGGGGCGCAAAGATGTGGCACCCTAAAACAAACAAAAGCTCAGTTAGTTTAGAAAATAGCACCACGACCTAAAATCCTTCTTGAGGCTAATCTGATTTGTTTCAAGTCACCCACTTTTTTAGGGGTTCCTCGTCGAATTCCCAAAGCAAGAGTACACACTCGAGTTAAGCAGCGTTTCCGTATTTTTACTTTGGCGGAGCGCGAAGTAAAGAATACGCCCTGCTTGGGAATGTTTCAAAGTTGCATCCGGAGGTCCCGAAGTTGCTTCCGAATGTCCTGCAGTTGTTTCGGAATTAGCTCGACATATCTTCCAGTTCTTTGACTTATTCTTTAAGGGGAAAGAAATAATTATGAGGAAGAAATTTACTTTTGGAAGAAACAAAGAAAAAGTAATTATTACTTATGGCTTGCCCAGGGTTTGAAGCGGCTTATGTGTGACCCGTCAGATCGGATGAGACTCTAAATTGAGGGATTAGCCCATTGCGCCACTGTGACGCAAGGTAATTTGAGATGTGAAAAATAGCCATAAGTTATGCACGAGGTACGGGAAAAGTTTCGGCGCGCAAGTTTGTTACTTTTCGGCTTGTTTTGGCTATTTGATTGACGTAGTGACAACGGAATGAGTTGGAGATATCGTGAGATCACTTCTAGTTCTTTCAGCTACAATAAATATATGAGGTGGAGCGCAAAGTATTAAAGGATTTGCGAAGCTGAAGAATGTCGTAAACTTGAAGTTTGTTTCCGAAGTGAGGCCGTAAGTTCTTCGAGATATTTCAATATCAGCTCGAGTTGTTTAGTGTATCTGAGGAAGAAAGAAATATTATTTTTTGCTCGCCTTTGGGCTTGTAGTTACTCATCTTTTCCCCGTTAGATCGCGGAGACGAGATAGTAGCATTAAAGTAAAAGATGGTTGATTTGTGGGTTTAAATTTTTAAGGGAAAAGCTTTCAGTTCCGGTTGACGTTCGCAGCTCCAAGATGGTTTCTTATTTAAGCGTCGCCCAAATAGATTAATCGAGTTCGCTTGTTTTACGTTGTTTTGATTCAAAGTTGCAATAGGCACGAACTACATGCGAACGTAAACAAGCCAAGGGACCAGAATGTCTGCCAGCGAACGGCTCGTACAATGTAAAAAGCATGCCGAAAAGAAAGTTCTGCTAGCAGGGTACTTCATCCCACTTTTACGACCTCAAAAACCTTGCAACAAAGAAACACAATTCCCAACAGTGCGGGGGCGAATTAATTAAAAGCGATGAAAAACGCAGGGATAATTTTCAATTTGGAGGGAGAGATGAACTTAATCTGAACTTTACCGTATTTTTTTACGGCCGTTTTTTTTTCAGAAATTTGGAAGTGTTAAATCCAGGGATTAAATCTGTGAAAAATATTTGGAACTTAAAACGGGTTTAGATCACACCCAAGAGTTTGAGGGATTTTCGTGCTTACTGTCAGGTCTATGCGTTCGTGAGGAATGACATTTCAAATAGCATATTACAAGAAATAGCTCTGTTTTTTTGACATGCGATAATTCGTTTATTTCCATCCTTTCGTAATTGCTTTATGTGTTGTTTGAGTTTTAGAAGAAATCAATATTTTTGAATCGTTGGTAGTGTTAAACATTGAAAATCGCACTGTGGAATTGACGTGTTGGGCTTATAGCCAAGAGTTTGACAATATTTTTTTCCTCAGATGTCGAGAGCGAAAGATGTCACCCAATGACGCAAAATTCCGTGATCGAGCACGAGAATATTAAATACGGGATTGTTTCAGTGAGGGGGAAGGACCTGAGAGGAGTGGCCACATATAAAGTATTTTCGGGACTCTGATAAATTTATTAAAGCTAATTGATGTTAGCCTTTTACTCTTAACATTGAATGATGCATAATTTCATTGCATATGTTCGGAAAGGAGGCGATTCCTTAAAATCTTATTGAGCAATATATGAACTCGTAAACAAGTTGCATTCTTTCACGTTGAAAGCGTAAAATGGGCAGAGTACAACATCTTCACGTGCAAAGTGGGTGCCTGACAGTTATTTTTAAAACCCTTGGGCTAATTAGATCAAATTCAGAACTGGTAAATTTCGCCACGGAATCGGTTTACCATTTGTAAAAATCAGTTTCATTTACCGAAACACGACCGCAAAGGCCTGAAACCAGTATCAAAGATGACTTTGAAGAAATGGAACACGAATTTCCGATTGGAATATTCCGTCCGGAAAAACAGGACTGCCTTTTCAGGTGTTCCGTTGCTCCCAGAAATTTTCCGCTGAAACGACCCAAAAAGTCGAGTTCCACTTACTTTCCAACCGGATTTTCCGGAACATTTTGGTAAATGCAAATGTTAAACAATCGATTTCTCTCTCTCGAAAGCGACAAATTACAAAGCTATCACGTGCAAACTACGTGACAATACAACTCACAGTAAGGCCCTGATTACATGACCCGGGCTGGCTAGCTCTTCCGAGGTGACTTTTATCCCTGTAATACATGAGCCAGCCTGGAGGTGCCATTTTTATAAAGTGATTGGAAGCAGTGGGCACGTTTCTCGCTTGGTTCATTCACCGAGCTACCCAAAAAGCTCGATTACTTGGAAAATTTCCAGCCGGGCTGGCTCAGTTGACATGTAATCGCAAAGCTGACTTCGTTTCGTTTTTTACTAAGATGCCGAGATCTCCTCAAAGCGAGACAGCCCAGCCCATGTAGTCAGGCCCTTAGTTTTATTGCCGAGTTTTTACGCCTTTCCCCTTGACCTCACCGAATTTTCGATGTCCCCGAACCCACGCACCGAACATTTCAGCCCCCCCAAAAATCCCCATGCCCCCTTCTCCAAATCAAATGAACTTTCCCTTATCCACGTTCTCTTAATACAAGTAATATCAAAAATGGCCAAAAGACAATCCTAAACGAAAAGCCTAACAACATTTAAAATATAAACAAGTATGTTTTCGACTATTGGCTTTCACAACCACCGCTTCATTTCAACAGACTGTAACTACACTATCCCTTCATGACCAAATAAGAACTCCCACCACTACCTCACTGCAACACCTAACGGGGGGAATAAAATGTCAGGGATGGAAGGGGGGAAAATAGGCCATTTGCACGATGGCGTCATTTTACTACTACGACCAGAATTCTTTTCGTTTTTCCTTTCACATTTAATTTTGGTAATCCCAGAGAGGTTTAAATAACAAAGGCGATAATTTGCCCAAGAAAAGAAAAACCCGAAGGACTGTGGTCGTAGTAGTAAAATGACGTTATCATGCAAATGGCCTATTAGAGTAAATTGTGTTGCTTGGGAGGGCGGTTTCAACACAGGCTCTAATATTGGAAGGTGAGATGTACTTAATCTCCTTTTGGTTGGAGTAAATTAAACCCAGTGCTCTGTCATTAAAAAGAATTTTCTAGGATTTAAATGGGGCTGGCGTTGTTAAGAAAGGGTAGCCAATGTTTCATAGGTCCCGTGTTCACCCCATTTGACCCTCCTACATGTGTACTAAGAGTCAAAGGAAATGGAAATATTGAATAATTGCAGGTGAATACGTAGCTAACCCATGCCATCTCTACTAATAAGTGTACTAATAATTACTTGTGAAATGTGTCATTACTACTGAGTGGATGAAATGGTAGCGGATAGTGCTGTAATGAAAATAACAAGTAAATGCTGGTAATTGGAGAGAAAATATTTATCGTCAAGCAAAGTACAGCAATGAGAGTGTTTCACTTATTGGCATACATATAATCACTCTTGACAACTACTGTTTGAAACAGTAAGGTGCAAACATAATCACTTACACTAAAATAGAAATTACATGTAGCAATGTTATTAAGGATTTAGTTGAGGAGAATTATGAAAGTGATCATAGCTCATGATTATTGAATACGTAGTACCCTCATCACAGGTAACCCAGGCTCTGTGATAGTACCACAGTACGGTTCTAGTAAAATTACAGTGTTTGTATGGGGTAAAAATACGATCCTAAAATTTGCAGGAAATACTAAATATAAGTCAATGAAACTTACCCTGCAGTTAGGTGTTGATGTCCTTATTACTCCAACGAAGTTTCGTGATAATTTGTTCAAATTCACTCTATATATAATTATAATATACAAGGAGAGATGCCATCTTCGCCGCCATGCTCTCATTCAACACAACTTTTTCCACGAAATTCGAACTCCAACAGAAAATAAACATGCCAGGATCGTAGTAATAGGATAGCAGCAGATATAGAAACCAATGAAGCTTTCCCAGACAGAAAAACGAATCCCGCAGACTTTGACAAACTCGAAGGATGTAATCCAAAAAGGCCGAGAATTTTTGCCGAAGTAGCCGGGCCAGATCAACGCGCGGCCACAAAAATGAGGCCTGGGCACTGTACAAAAAAAATCCATCCTGGATGTCCTGGGTTGACCTTTCTAGGGACCGTTACATAGCTTTACCAAAGTTAGCCACCCCTGCTGGAAATACATTTGCTCCAGGGCTATTGTTCACTTGAGACAAACGCGACTCGCCCAAGCAAACTACACGTTCCAGTGCACGCGTGAAAATGAGAATAAAAAGAAACATGTAAAAGCTGATGTTTGCATATTGCAAACTCTCCGAAAATTCCAGTTTTTCAAAGCGCAAAAGCTTAAAGGGGCTATGTCACCCCACACGCATGCGCGAGCCAATGAAAACAAAATTGAAAAAGACGGCCCAACTTTTTCAAGTTCTGTCGAAGATTTTGGAAGGCTGTTTTTATCTGTCTAAATCTCAGCCATCGTTCGATAGATAGCGAAGTTTTGTATTAAGAATCGTTCTATGGTGATTACAGAATAATTTTTTGGCGTTATTTTGAAATTGTTTGCCTGTGGAATGTTTTTACGTGGATTTACTGTGACCTCTTATCAGCGGCCGTTGTAATGGCAGAGTTAATGACGGCTACTCCACAATGAGCGATGGAATCTTGGTAATGGGTTCATGATAACCGTCACGAATATAGAGGCATTAAGTGACCACTAAGCCCACTATGAGAATGTTGATGTAATTGCTGTAGTTACTGTAGTTGGTGTAGTAGCTGTAGTTGGTGTAGTAGCAGTAGTTGGTGTAGTAGTTGTAGTTGGTGTAGTAACTGTAGTTGGTGTAGTAGCTGTAGTTGGTGTAGTTAGTGTAGTTGGTGTAGTAGCTGTAGTTGGTGTAGTAGCTGTAGTTGGTGTAGTTGGTGTAGTTGGTGTAGTTGGTGTAGTTGGTGTAGTTGCTGTAGTTGCTGTAGTTGGTGTAGTTGGTGTAGTAGCTGTAGTTAGTGTAGTAGCTGTAGTTGGTGTAGTTGGTCTAGTTGGTGTAGTAGCAGTAGTTGGTGTAGTAGCTGTAGTTGGTGTAGTTAGTGTAGTTGGTGTAGTACCTGTAGTTAGTGTAGTAGCTGTAGTTGGTGTAGTTAGTGTAGTTGGTGTAGTACCTGTAGTTGCTGTAGTTAGTGTAGTAGCTATAGTTGGTGTAGTAGCTGTAGTTAGTGTAGTAGGTGTAGTTAGTGTAGTTAGTGTAGTTGGTGTAGTAGCTGTAGTTGGTGTAGTAGCTGTAGTTGCTGTAGTTGGTGTAGTTGGTGTAGTTAATGTAGTTGGTGTAGTTGGTGTAGTAGCTGTAGTTAGTGTAGTAGCTGTAGTTGGTGTAGTTAGTGTAGTTGGTGTAGTAGCTGTAGTTGCTGTAGTTGGTGTAGTTAATGTAGTTGGTGTAGTTAGTGTAGTTGGTGTAGTAGCTGTAGTTGGTGTAGTAGCTGTAGTTGGTGTAGTTGGTGTAGTTGCTGTAGTTGGTGTAGTTGCTGTAGTTGCTGTAGTTGGTGTAGTTGGTGTAGTAGCTGTAGTTAGTGTAGTAGCTGTAGTTGGTGTAGTTGGTGTAGTTAATGTAGTTGGTGTAGTTGGTCTAGTTGGTGTAGTAGCAGTAGTTGGTGTAGTAGCTGTAGTTGGTGTAGTTAGTGTAGTTGGTGTAGTACCTGTAGTTAGTGTAGTAGCTGTAGTTGGTGTAGTTAGTGTAGTTGGTGTAGTACCTGTAGTTGCTGTAGTTAGTGTAGTAGCTATAGTTGGTGTAGTAGCTATAGTTGGTGTAGTAGCTGTAGTTAGTGTAGTAGGTGTAGTTAGTGTAGTTAGTGTAGTTGGTGTAGTAGCTGTAGTTGGTGTAGTAGCTGTAGTTGCTGTAGTTGGTGTAGTTGGTGTAGTTAATGTAGTTGGTGTAGTTGGTGTAGTAGCTGTAGTTAGTGTAGTAGCTGTAGTTGGTGTAGTTAGTGTAGTTGGTGTAGTAGCTGTAGTTGCTGTAGTTGGTGTAGTTAATGTAGTTGGTGTAGTTGGTGTAGTAGCTGTAGTTAGTGTAGTAGCTGTAGTTGGTGTAGTTAGTGTAGTTGGTGTAGTAGCTGTAGTTGCTGTAGTTGGTGTAGTTGGTGTAGTAGCTGTAGTTAGTGTAGTTGGTGTAGTTAGTGTAGTTGGTGTAGTAGCTGTAGTTGGTGTAGTTGGTGTAGTAACTGTAGTTGGTGTAGTAGCTGTAGTTGGTGTAGTTGGTGTAGTTGGTGTAGTTGGTGTAGTAGCTGTAGTTGGTGTAGTTAGTGTAGTTGGTGTAGTAGCTGTAGTTGGTGTAGTAGCAGTAGTTGGTGTAGTAGCTGTAGTTGGTGTAGTTGGTGTAGTTGGTGTAGTAGCTGTAGTTAGTGTAGTAGCTGTAGTTGGTGTAGTTAGTGTAGTTGGTGTAGTAGCTGTAGTTGGTGTAGTTGGTGTAGTTAATGTAGTTGGTGTAGTTGGTGTAGTTGGTGTAGTTGGTGTAGTGGGTGTAGTTGGTGTAGTAGCTGTAGTTAGTGTAGTAGCTGTAGTTGGTGTAGTTAGTGTAGTTGCTGTAGTAGCTGTAGTTGCTGTAGTTGGTGTAGTTAATGTAGTTAGTGTAGTTGGTGTAGTTGGTGTAGTAGCTGTAGTTGGTGTAGTTGGTGTAGTTAATGTAGTTGGTGTAGTTGGTGTAGTTGGTGTAGTTGGTGTAGTTGCTGTAGTTGGTGTAGTTGGTGTAGTAGCTGTAGTTGCTGTAGTTGGTGTAGTTAATGTAGTTAGTGTAGTTGGTGTAGTTGGTGTAGTAGCTGTAGTTGCTGTAGTTGGTGTAGTTGGTGTAGTAGCTGTAGTTAGTGTAGTAGCTGTAGTTGGTGTAGTTAGTGTAGTTGGTGTAGTAGCTGTAGTTGGTGTAGTAGCTGTAGTTGGTGTAGTTGGTGTAGTTAATGTAGTTGGTGTAGTTGGTGTAGTTGGTGTAGTTGCTGTAGTTGGTGTAGTTGGTGTAGTAGCTGTAGTTAGTGTAGTAGCTGTAGTTGGTGTAGTTAGTGTAGTTGCTGTAGTAGCTGTAGTTGGTGTAGTAGCAGTAGTTGGTGTAGTAGCTGTAGTTGCTGTAGTTGGTGTAGTTGGTGTAGTAGCTGTAGTTAGTGTAGTTGGTGTAGTTAGTGTAGTTGGTGTAGTAGCAGTAGTTGGTGTAGTTGGTGTAGTAGCTGTAGTTAGTGTAGTAGCTGTAGTTGGTGTAGTTAGTGTAGTTGGTGTAGTAGCTGTAGTTGCTGTAGTTGGTGTAGTTGGTGTAGTTGGTGTAGTAGCTGTAGTTAGTGTAGTAGGTGTAGTTGGTGTAGTTAGTGTAGTTGGTGTAGTAGCTGTAGTTGGTGTAGTAGCTGTAGTTGCTGTAGTTAATGTAGTTGGTGTAGTTAGTGTAGTTGCTGTAGTTGGTGTAGTTGCTGTAGTTGGTGTAGTAGCTGTAGTTGGTGTAGTTGCTGTAGTTGCTGTACTTAATGTAGTTGGTGTAGTTGGTGTAGTTGGTGTAATAGCTGTAGTTAGTGTAGTAGCTGTAGTTGGTGTAGTTAGTGTAGTTGGTGTAGTAGCTGTAGTTGGTGTAGTAGCTGTAGTTGGTGTAGTTGGTGTAGTTAATGTAGTTGGTGTAGTTGGTGTAGTTGGTGTAGTGGGTGTAGTAGCTGTAGTTGGAGTAGTTAGTGTAGTTGGTGTAGTAGCTGTAGTTGCTGTAGTTGGTGTAGTTAATGTAGTTGGTGTAGTTGGTGTAGTGGGTGTAGTAGCTGTAGTTGGAGTAGTTAGTGTAGTTGGTGTAGTAGCTGTAGTTGCTGTAGTTGGTGTAGTTAATGTAGTTGGTGTAGTTGGTGTAGTTGGTGTAGTAGCTGTAGTTAGTGTAGTAGCTATAGTTGGTGTAGTTAGTGTAGTTGGTGTAGTAGCTGTAGTTAGTGTAGTAGCTGTAGTTGCTGTAGTTGGTGTAGTTGCTGTAGTTGGTGTAGTAGCTGTAGTTAGTGTAGTAGGTGTAGTTGGTGTAGTTAGTGTAGTTGGTGTAGTAGCTGTAGTTGGTGTTGTAGCTGTAGTTGCTGTAGTTAATGTAGTTGGTGTAGTTAGTGTAGTTGCTGTAGTTGGTGTAGTTGCTGTAGTTGGTGTAGTAGCTGTAGTTGGTGTAGTTGCTGTAGTTGCTGTAGTTAATGTAGTTGCTGTAGTTGCTGTAGTAGCTGTAGTTGGTGTAGTTGCTGTAGTTAATTTAGTTGGTGTAGTTAGTGTAGTTGCTGTAGTTGCTGTAGTTGCTGTAGTTGGTGTAGTAACTGTAGTTGGTGTAGTTGCTGTAGTTGCTGTAGTTGCTGTAGTTAATGTAGTTGGTGTAGTTGGTGTAGTAGCTGTAGTTGCTTTAGTAAATGTAGTTGGTGTAGTTAGTGTAGTTGGTGTAGTTAGTGTAGTTGGTGTAGTAGCTGTAGTTGGTGTAGTAGCTGTAGTTGCTGTAGTTAATGTAGTTGGTGTAGTTAGTGTAGTTGTTGTAGTTGCTGTAGTTGCTGTAGTTGGTGTAGTTGCTGTAGTTGCTGTAGTTGGTGTAGTTAATGTAGTTGGTGTAGTTGGTGTAGTAGCTGTAGTTAGTGTAGTAGCTGTAGTTGGTGTAGTTAGGTAGTTGGTGTAGTTAATGTAGTTGGTGTAGTTGCTGTAGTTGCTGTAGTTAATGTAGTTGGTGTAGTTGCTGTAGTTGCTGTAGTTGCTGTAGTTGCTGTAGTTGGTGTAGTTAATGTAATTGGTGTAGTTAGTGTAGTTGGTGTAGTTGGTGTAGTTGGTGTAGTTGGTGTAGTTGGTGTAGTTGGTGTAGTTGATGTAGTTGATGTAGTTGCTGTAGTTGCTGTAGTTGCTGTAGTTGGTGTAGTTGGTGTATAGTTAATGTAGTTGGTGTAGTTAGTGTAGTTGGCTGTAGTTGCTGTAGTTTGTTTAGTAGCTGTAGTTGGTGTAGTTGCTGTAGTTGGTGTAGTTAGTGTAGTTGGTGTAGTAAGTGTAGTTGGTGTAGTATAATTAGTAATTTTTTTTTCTGCGGTATTTTCGCACATGTTTCATCACTCACAAACAATCATAAAAGCTAATTGTGATGGTCTGTACCTCGTGTAAAACTTTATATAATGTGCTAAGCCTATTAGGGACTGGATGGAATTGTGCTTATGGGGAGGGGGGGGGAGCGGGGGGGTTGATCATTGATAGTCGGGGAGTAATGCAAAAGAAAGAGTCTCCAGAATTCAGATTTCCAGAGTTTGGCATCTCTGCTGTAGTTCGATGTAGTTTGGTGTAGTTTCGATGTAGTTACTTTTTTTCAGTTGGTATAGTTGTAGGAATACGATGACGAGATTGTAATGTACATTCCATCAGTTTTTCCCCCCTTTTTAAAGTTTCTTTTTACGTTCTCGCTAAAGAACGTAGTAGATTGACGACGGCCAACTAGTTTTCTCGCCAAAATGACACTTGTTTATGTACTTAGTAATTGGGAGGATCTCGAAAACGTTCTGGTGATTCTTGAAATTTATTCTTTCTAACGGGTAATTAATCTTATATAATGATGATATTTGATATAATTTCATTGAAATTATATGATGTCTTCACCTTTATTTCCTTTCTCTTAATATTTATGTAATTACGCTACACAATGTCTGACTGCATCTAGCACTTGAAATTTACGTATTATCTTCATTTTAGCGCCGTTTTCCCTATTTCCCTAAAATCTATGGTCATTAAACCTCAAATAGTGACCTCACCGTAATTACTTTAAAGCATTGTCATTATGTGAAAGTTTTGGTGAATAGAGAGTGCGATTTAGTATTCGTCTATTTTTGCCCGCATAAATAAAGAGCCCTGGATCACATATATTAAATGACCATTGCGACTTACACGATTAACCCTTGTTTGTTACTTCATTGTTACATGTAAGTAAAGATTTGAAATAAAACTATTTTTTGTTGTTCTTGCTACTTTTGTGTTTGTTCATTTCCTTTTTTATTTCAATAATCGACCTCCGAGTTAATTTGTGTGCTGTAGAGCGGTTATAAAAATCAATACATGAGTTGTAGAGCTTTGCGACTTTTTCTGGTTTCTTTTTACAAGATCTGATTCCCAACGACAGTAGACAAAATTCCAAAATCATAAGTTCCAACACAGAAAAACTGCTACGTGTGTAATCCGCGCCTTCCCTTTGTAATAAAAATGGTTTTTCTGTTATTCTTTTAGTGAAAGATGTTTTAATAAACTTGCTTTTGTAGTTCTTTCTTTGCTTTGCTTTAGGTGAGTTTCTTCCGTTTCCACAGCTTTTGCATTTGCACTTATCCCCACATTTTATTCCCGCTTTCAAACATTTGCATCTACTTGAGTACTTTCTTTTTCTCCCAATACTTTGTTTTGGTACCTCGCAACAGTTTAAAGTATTTGCATTTTTGTTGTTGACACCACAACGGCACTTTATTCGGATTTCCCGCATTGTCCTGCATTTTCCTACAAATTGGGGTCTTGAAAGTTCAATCAATGAATCATAATGACCACTTTCCTCTTGTGTAAATGCGAGATACAGCGGCACATTGGAAATAGCCTGAACTTGTGGCGTAACGATTGTCAAAGGCCAATCTGTTACTGACGTTACAAGGACAAGGGGAAGGTGGAGGACATTGGCTGCGGCAAGTGGCATAGCATCGCCAATACTCGCTGCAAAATGACCTGGCACTAGGAATCGTTTCGCTTCAGAATAATAGTCAAGGCCCGGTTGAACAAAGTGTTGGTATTGTTCGCTGTTACTTAACCATTCTTGAACCACTAATTGTCGCAAATTTCGTGCTATTTCGGTAATACTTTGTTGATTTTTGATTCCAAGTTTGTTGAATTGTTCTTCAACTTTTTCGTCGCATGTGGTCAACAAGTTCGATATCTGTAAAGCGAGCGAAAAAAAGAAGCAGTCCCCATCTTTTGGTGATGGTTGTCTTCTAAAACCCATATTTTCTGCGCGCTGATCAAGGATGCTTTGACTTGAATGATTGGTGTTATGTTCTTTATTCATTGACTGGAAAACCAATAGTGACCGACGGAAATCGTGACTTTCCAGTTCATCTAGTCCATTACCTTTTATGTTATTATATATTTTGCTCGAAACGTCTGCTCTATTGATAATGGCTTCCAGCATCAAACTGTCTTGCTCGGAATTAGATCCGTTGAAACTCAGGATATCAGCTGGTAAAACGCTTCTATTGGCATTCTTATAAAAGCCAAAATTCTCTTCTACATCGATAGTTTCCACTACTTCTTTTTTAGATCCCTGTTTTTCATCTATTTCAGTATTTATGAGATGAAAAGCTCTGGTAAACAGAGCATACGCAAGTTTAACACCTAACTTACTTCTTCCTGCAATTTTTCGAAGCTTTCTGTGTAGCCTTTCGTTTTTGTTTGTTCCACACCCAGGGGGAATCTCTGACAAGCAACCCTCCTTGATATGAATTTTAATATTTTCTATAGCTCGCAAAGATTTCTTGTTAAGTACCAGCCTTCTTCCTGATCTCATGCCCTTCCACTTTTTTTCAAAAATTTCAATGTTTTGTAATAGAGTTTCTGATGATGGCGTTTCTCTTTTCCTTGTTTTTCCGTAGTCTCCTGCGGCTCGAAAGACATTCCGATATTGCCTGGCTATTGCTTTTCGCCAACTCCATCTTTTTGGTATGGTGACCAAAAAGCGATTTATGGCATGGAAGAGATCTAGTTTAACCTGCAAGTGTAGGTCGTTGAAAAATGCTCTTAGTTTCTTTCGTATTTGACAGCAGTTGTCAACGTAAATCGCTTGCATTTGTTTTCTTTGTGCTCTCAGGCGACATGATAGTTCTCGGAAAAGAATTTCAGTTTCTTCCGCCTTCGTTGATTTAGTGAACCGCCATTTAATTACTTGGCCTTTCTCATTTAGAACACAAAATAGTGCATTGAAAACGTTAATCCACTTTCCATCTTCTTTCCGTGGATAACCTATGTTCATGACGGATTTGAATGTGTGATCCGCTGATATCCAGTCGGCTGTTGTCTTCTTGATGGAGCTGATATAATATTGTTCCCTGTTGTAGAATTCGTCTACAAATATCATTTCTATAAATTTTGCCGATGGGAATACTGCTTCCTTTTTGCTGTGGTTAATCATTACAACACCAGTTCTTTGATAGATAGATTTGATTATGTTCTCGATTTTTTTAAATGACATCCCACGATCAACCATTGCACAAATTGCTTCTGATAAGGTGTAGAAATATCCACTTTTCACGGTCAATTTAAATGACACTGATTTATGCTCTTCTAGGAATTCCATGATAGAGATGTGAGTTGACACAAAACAGTGGTCACTGTCTTCGGTACAGCGATATCTTCTGGCCACGAGCAGTACGGAATGATGGAGATCATATACCTTCCTTGGACTTAACTGTCTGCGAGTTCCATCGTTCCACATCGTTGAGGTTTTCAACTTTCCAGGTTTTTGGTCAAGAACGCAATATGGACAACAGAACCCCTTGAATAAATCAGGAAATTGTATCAAAGGGTCCCATATTATTACTGGTAACATGGGCGATGGTGTATATGGCCTCTCTGTGGCTTTAACATCTTGCACAGCAGGATAAACCACTCTTGGTTGAAGAATCTGTCCAGATTCTATC
The DNA here is from genome assembly GCF_958299795.1 of Porites lutea. NCBI lineage: Eukaryota > Metazoa > Cnidaria > Anthozoa > Scleractinia > Poritidae > Porites > Porites lutea. The sequence continues at coordinate 15,400,240 of NC_133203.1, read as the reverse complement.
TCAGACAAGTATTGTCCAAGCAACTTACCGATAAAAGATTGCATTTCCATTGGAACGGTTCCAGCATCACTTACGAAAACAACCGAGGCCAAAGTCAAGCCCGAGAGCAAAAGAGACAACATCTTCATGATAATTATACTGTAATAGCTTGCATCTCATTTAATATGTTAAGGACATGAGTAGATGGTTTGTTTACACAGATTGTTACTGCAAGTTAAAACATTAACATCCACCATTGTTTCAGGTTGCGAAATCATTAGCACGCCCAGATTTAGACAAATATTGGAAGGACTATTAGAAAAGTTATCGGGGGGGCGGGTGGGAACTTTCGAGCAGCAGGAAGATTTTTTCGTTATCAAATTCCTTGTATGAATTTTTTTTGAGGCTGTAGCATTAACATTTTTTAGGATTAATTGGCGTGCATGAATTTTTTCTTATTTAATTTTCCCTTGCGCGATTTTTTTGTTTTTTGTTTTATTCCAGTATTATAAACAGGATGTAAAGTAAAACTTGCGGGCTAATTGACCAACCAGTCAAACCAGTCACCGGCCTGCCCACCAACGACTGCACATTAATAGAGATTACTTCTACTAATTACTTGTTGACAGTTGAGATATGAATAAGAGTGTACAAAGGTGACAAAATGAAAAACAAGCTTGTTTCAGCTCAGTGTAGTACGAGCGTTGAATGCGTATTTAGCTACCACTAGTTATTGGTAGTCATTGGTGGGGGTTTGTGACCTGACCCTTTTTCAGACAAAAACTTAAGACATTTTCGGCTCCTGTTCTACACAAAGCAAATGTAAGGGAGTACTCGCCCGCGGATTGATATCTTTTTTCACATGATGATTGCTCAATTTTGCACTAATTTTAGATAGCAAAAACTTTAATGTAATGTTTTTGAGCGGTAAAAAAATAAAATAAAATAAAATGATGAGTAAAAAGAAGTGTTTGCAGAAAGGTCTTGCATAACAAGGTGAAACAAACGATTAGGCCAAATACAACTGGAATAGTTCCGGGAATAGTTTTGCCATATGATATGCTTGGGCCCAGCTGGGTGCTTGGGCTCCAGGTTGTGTAAACGTTCTCTACCTTCCTACGTAAATGTGATAGGAATCTCTAGAGGATCGTCGCTAACCCAGACCAAAAAAAAAAGCACAACCCGATTAAAAAACAGTTGCGATATTGACGGAAAAAACGTGGGACTTTCAATACACCAAAGAAACCCAACTTAAAAATACTGATAGGACAAAGAAATAAGAACTCTTTATTGGTGTCGCATGGATTAAAACAAGGAAAAAAATCTTGCCTAGAGGCCCTATAAAAGTTGCGACACAAGAGACGCAAGTACACTTGGCTAATCTTCGTTTATTTGAAATGCGTAATACATTGTGAAATGGGGGTGCAACTAGAGTTATGCACGGCCAAATAAGGAATTTATTTCCTGAAAAAGTTACTCGCGTTACTATTACAAAATTCGCATCCAACTTTTGTTCCGACACTTGTTCAGTGAGTGGAGTCTCAAGAGGACCCCCAAGACTTTTCTTCATAGGAAACCGTTGACCAAAGCATTCGCGGATTAACGTAAGTAAAATAGTCATCTTAAACAAGTTCCTCAAAGTATTGTAGAAAGTTAGGAAATCCCTTCCCGTAAGACCTTGCTGATTTTTTCGTATCCTACTCAGCTTACCCAATATCTCTAAGTGCATTTCCCGTCATATAACATTTGCAGGCAACTTTAGATATGAATGAATGACCATTCTTAATAGCAGGTACTCTCCATATAGCCGTTTTGTCCCTAATCTCCATCGCATGCGTCTTTGGGATGTCACTAAACACTCCCCCATTCATAGCGTGTAAATCGGTTTCCGCCATTTTCTAAAAAAGACCGTCCTCCAACTTTGATCCAAATGAATCAGAAACGGCTAATTCGAATTAACCTCTAGATTTGACTCTATGTGACTATTAGACTCTATGTATAAAATTGATATTAATTGCATGTACACTCGATATTTTGACTAAACGGATGCTTTACATTAATCATACTCATTTTCCGAGTCAGGATTAAACGGTAGTTAATGGCCTATCAATTGTCTTAATTCTAGAATGGGAAAGTCTAAAGTTGTTGACCGCGAGAGCAAAATGTGTATTCAGACGTCCGAGAAGGATAGTGAAGGACGTGTCACTAAGAAATTTAAGGCGGCGTCCAATTTCACCTTCAAACCAGTACATCAAGTCATGGGGGCGAAGGACGGATATATCATGAGGGTCACCACGTTTCCCCATAACGTGAACATGTATGTACTTGTATGGTCAAATTTTTAGTTTGTTAAATCTATGGATAGCAATGTGTTTAGTACTCCGGTACCATTTTTGGCCCAAAGGCTTACAAAAATTGCACTGGTCCACGTGTACATCAGTCTAAAAATAGCAATGTGAGTGCGCAGCCCCTAAAAATGAATATGGTATTTCGCCCTTGTCACGTTACTCCATACAGAAATAAGCATTTTTTTCTCCGTAACGTACGTTTCGACCCCAAATATTCAGTTCGGTTATGATATTTACGTAACTACGAAAAAAAAATTTAATCATGGATTTTTCGTTATGATTAATGCTTCAGAAATGAGAATGAACCGAGTGTTACACGAACCACACGTCGAGCTTCCGGCCTTTTTATAGAATTTTTGAAAAAAGCATGCTTACATTTCTTAGGGAAAAAAAAGTGACAAAACTGTTTTTCTGTTCGTGGAAAAATGCTTTGTGGTACTTTCAACAGAGGTTACATGCAGCAGGTGGCTCGCAACACATAACTCGGCTAGAGTACTTCGGAATGAGTCCAGAAAGAAAGTCTAGAAAGGGTCCGTTAATTTTTTTATGGGGTAGGGGGGGGGGGTGTGGGGGTGGGGATGGTGAGATTTGAAGGGCAGTTCCTGTAGAATATGGTAACCCCCTTCTTCATCAACATTGGTTTTGGTGCCCCCCCCTTGATTCCCGACTGATAATTGAGATGACCTCCCCCCCCCTAGAAAAAAAAACGAAAAACAATTAAAGTCAACTGCTGCGCTTTAATCAAATGGAAGTTTTGAATGGCCTTAAACAATGAACTAACATGGTCTGTTTAGCTGTCGTTCCAAAGGGGGTCTGTTTACTACAGTGAGAACCTACAGAGAAACTTTCAGTTAGTTCTTTTTATACGGCAAATTATTTACTGTAATGGATGGTATGGATGGTTTGTAAAATTATGGGCATTTGTTAAAAAATGAACGGTCCCTAAAAAGTGGCCCAAAAAACTTCTATTAAGGTTTTTAAGCTAGTGTTTTTTTCAAAACGCCCCAATTTTTGTACTCTCATTCGCATTAACGCCATCTCAATTAACTGATACTGCTTTGACTGATTTGTTGACATCAACCTGTTGTCTTGCTTGTTTTCAGCAACGCGTTTGTTCCGTCAAATCCGAAACTGGATGTTTTCGTGAATCACCTGAACAAAGCCCTCCGGGGTAATGCAGCGGGTGGTCTGGTGTGTTCGCTATCTGAACACATGTTCAAAAACGAACTAGTACGAAAAATCAACAAGTTTCTCAATGGAAAAAAATATTCCCTACTATTTGTCACTGATGTCTTGGGAAAAATCCCCACGGAGTACCACGAACAAGGAGATGTATTTGTTTTGTCTGACGAGGTATAATCAATAATTAGAGAGGTACCCTCGTAAAATTTTTACATTTTCGTATAGTATATGTCTTATGCGAAGAAATTAATTTTCTCGCCCTCGAACAAGATAGTCTGTATTTTTTTGGGGGGGGGGAGGGGGGTGTAGAGCATTGTTGACAATTATTTACAAATTAAGTTATTCAGGCAGTTTCAGCTTTGAAAATTTGGCACTGGCACAGAAAATGGACAAAATAACACATGCCTCCTTTATATCAAGGAAAACTCGAGCATAGCTAAACATTTACGGGGGTACGGACAATCCTTAGCGTGTGTTACCATTCAAACAAATATTTGTTTTTTTAGCATATGTAAAAGGAGATTCATACACATATACGTCTTAGGGACGTGTTCTTCATTTGCGAGTTTTCAAGTCACGGCAAAACAGGAAAAAATAGTGAAGAAAGTGAAAACAGGGTTACAAAGGGACTTGCAATATTTACAGCTATTACTTTCTTACCTCGGTTTGTTTTTAGTATTAGTTTTTTGCTGTTGTTGTTATTAATGATTTTCATTTATATTTTACAGTCGACTCCCGATAATTCGAACCTTCAAGGGAAATAGAAAAAAGTTGGAGTTATCGAGGGTAAAATTCTGTAGAAAATGATCTGAAGGGGAATGAAAATTGCTTTGAGTTAACGGGAGGTTCGAGTTATAGAGGGTTCGAGTTAACTGGAGTCGACTGTAATTTAGTTTACTTGCTACCATTAACTCTCGATTACATAACAACAAAGTATCAACCCGTTTTAATCTCAAACTCTCTGTTTTTTTTTTTATTTCGTTCGGCCTGTAAAACTGTTATTTGATATTTTCTCCTTTCTACTTGCTTTATTTTTTATTATTGTTATTATTATTATTGTTTTAATTAATTAAACTTAAATTAATAATCTGCATGATTCACGCGATCCTCTATTGGCGATCATTTAATATTCATAATATGGCATCATAAATAATAATACGCTGTATGTACTATATCTGAAAACGGACACTGCAAAGGAACTAATTTCTTAACGCTGTCGTTTGTTTGTCATAGGTTCAAATCACCGGAGAAGGGGTACTAATTCCCGCAAATGAGAGAGAATTCACCTTTTTGCCTGATGATCGGCACTTGAGAGCAAGTATTCAGACACCGCTGTCCATCGAGCCCTTTAAGAGTGCTATATCAGTAAGTTTTCAGCCAATCATTTTAATTAAAAATTAATAAAAAAGGTGAAAGAATGAAATAATCGTCTATACCATAAAAGACTTTAAATTTTAACTTAACACTAGGCTACCGCGCGGTCCCTGCTTTATTGTGCCCATTTTTTGTTCGTTTTTATTATCTGCACTATCCATTTCGCACATCTTTTCGATGGATCTGCTTTTTCAATTTTTAGTTAAACTTGCACGTTGTACAATATTTTATTCCCTCAAATTTCGTGAGTATTAAAGTTCTCGATGTCGGAAAAATTGCGAAATTTTAATACTCAAAAATTAATATCGCAAAATTTAATACATTTCATAACCATGGACAGAATAAGGACCTCCATATTATGTCTGACAAAACATAATAAGAACGAAGTTTATTAGAGATTAAGTATTTCCTTTGTAGCTATTGTCGGAAACCTACTGTTGAAAGTCTCGTGTGTTAACATTCATTTTGTTAGGATAAAATTATTAATTCTGTTATTACTGTTCTGAGGTCAAAGTAGCCTGCGAGCAAGCTCTCCTATTTATACGCGCGTGTACTTTTCTCGATATCCCTCAAATTGAGAGGTTGCTCGCAGGCTAAGGTCAAAGTATCCTTAGTTCACATATTAATGAATAGAAAAACTCTAATTATACCTTTCCCTAAAAGTCGCGAAATATGGCTCATGATGTTTCTTGACATTCAATATTCGCGAAATTAAGTGATGCCCTAAAGTAAAAATTTTTGTAAAATAAGAACCAATTCAACCTGTTTAGGCTAACTTACAAAATCCACAAACATTTCGGTTCTAACAATTTTGTACGTAGAGGCCTACAAATATTAGTCGCTACAAACCAGGAATTACCTCTTAAAAAAGTGGAGTTATCTCTAGACTTCTCCTGACTTCTGATTTCATTATAACACAAAGGGAATAACGTTGACATGTGGATTTTTCTAGACTATGGAACTGGCTCTGAAACACAATTTCGCCGCAACAATGTTTACAATGGGATGTTTTGCCATGACCATCCATGCCGACGCGGTCAGAAAGCTGGATGGATCTCCTACCGTGGTTCTGGTTGGTCCAGCAGGGAGAGGAAAGACAACTGCGCTACAGCTAGCAATGGCGTGCGCAGGTCAGTTACTTGAACAAGTCTATCATCAGCCCAAAAGTGATCTTATAATCCCCTTAGCTGGGTCTAAAATTTCTTATGATACCCAATTGAAGCTTCTTAGAATGAGAGTCATTACGGAATGTTCCTTTCGGAAACGAAATCGAGTTGAAAGGAATCCAGTTCCCGGCCAAGTTGCCCCTAATAAGATCAATGGCGGGGCAGCTAGCTAATCGGCAGTCGCCCGTGATACCTCGAAATTTTGTGGCCTTGTACCACAGGAACACCAAGATTAGGATGCATTCTGTCAAACGCGAAAACGATTAGACAAAAAAGAAAATAAGGAATAACTGTTAAAACTATCTTAAGTACCAATTCCAGTTTGTATGCAAAGCTTACGACCAGGTTAAATTTTCTTTGCAGGAATTCAGGATATTGGTTTTATCAAAACTGCAACGAAAGAAAAAATTTTACAACGTGCTAGTCAATGCACGCTAGGGGTCTTTCTGGATGACCCACCTAACATTTCCTCATTAAAGGAGTTATTCATAGACTTCTTTAACGGAGCCAGCCGTGAAACAATATCAAGAGGGCATGAGAAAATCAGATGTGGTCTGATGATCACATCGAACGAAACCGTCTCTGGGTCAGCAAGGTGAGCATTTTCCATAGAACCCAAAAAAACCCGTCTAACCATTCACAAGTAATCCAGATCGTGTAATACAACCGTTCCCACTTTGGTCTTTTACTACCCCAGATTTATTCCTTAACTAACGTGTCCAGAGTTACAGAGGCCGGATTAATGACGGGGGGATTCTAATTTTAATAGCCGTGCTTTAGAAGAAAGATTGGAAGATACTTGTGTATTTTGACGGTGACTGATATAATGCATTACTTTCATCACGCTAACAGTTTCCACTTGTTTGACTGAGCTAGACTTTTGTTGTATTTTTCAGGGAACTTCGAAGGCTCGTGTACATACCGTTCTTGGGTCCTTCTGTAAGAGGGGCCACCGCAAACGAAGTGTCTGCCCATGTACACATTAAAAAAATGATTAATCAAGGGTACTTTTCTAGTGCCATTGCTTCATTCGTGCGGATGGGAAGTACCTTTTTAAGGGAAGGCATGGATGAGATTGCCTCAGATCTCATACCTTGGGTAACACCCCGTCTTAACGGGTGTTTACCTGATTCAATTCTCCCTTACGCGACCTCGATGTGGTTTAGCCAGAGAGTAAGCTATTGAATTTTTTGAATTTTGTGATATGAGTTGATATCCCTTTTTGGAAAATAACGGACATATTGAACACGTTTTTTTTTGAAATTTGGTTTTAGTTTTCTTAATAATTATATTTTTTTCTCTTTCTCGTTACATTATCATCGGTACATTACTCGCACGCAAGTAGAGTCAGAAAACCTAGCCTACTACCTAGCCAACTCCTATTGTATTCCATTGTAACGGTTACACTGAACTGACCTTGAGGAGTCTTTATAATGTTCAAAAGCTTCTGCTAGTACTAATGCTCTCAATATTGGCGTCCCACGGCACAAATATATCTATAATTTCTACCCTGTTATCCGTTTTGTCGACCATTATTATTATCATGACTATATTATTGTTATTGTTGTTTATGTATCATTTTGTTTCAGATTAGTAGTGAACTGTTTGGTGACAACCACAAAAAAATTCTCGACAAGTTCTTTGAAGAGACTGTGGCTCCGTTTGCAATAGCGAACCAGCCCGGTGAAATTTTGAACGAAGTAGGTGGGGACGATAAGGATGTCCCAAAAGCCCTTAATGTACTGCAGGCCTTCAAGAAAGATCTGAAGGAATTCATCATACACACACCGATATCAGAGGTACTGACTGCTTGCAATCCTTTTTACGAATCTGTCCCTAGACTGCGGTCTAGCTTATTGAAATATGAGAAGATATGATTTTCAAGTAAATCAAAACTACAACTTACTTGCGATACAACCCGCCAACACCTGAGGATCTTAACCCTAAAAAATCTGTCCAATTTGAAAAAAGTAGAGCACATCTCTTATACAATACAAGCCCAATAAGATTTATAATGATCTCTTTAACATCTCTTTTATCTGCGTATATCCCCTTTCGTTTCTCAGTAATTTGATTCTTTCTATTTTTTGTCTTTTACACGATAACAGGTACTAAAAACAGTAAAAATGGGTAGATCAAAAGGTACAGATTGCCTGGTGATAATGCCTGGATTTTATCAGGGAAAGGATTATAATCCTGATAACCTTCACAGCCATCTTAAAAGAAGCAATCTCGGAGGTAGCCAAGCCAGAAAACCAAACCCTGCGAGCAAGAGTGTTAGAACAACTCTTCTCTCACTAAATGCCTTCAATGACGAGGAAAGGGATTGCCTGGAGAAAGGTACATCTTTACCAGCGTTTTTATGTTATGAAGAGGTTACGGTTTGTTTGAACATATTTCGTTTCTACAAAAGTGTCCTTTCTTCGAAAATGTCTGGGCATGTGAATTTTGAGGCCCATAACAGTGGGTGTAAGCTATAGAATTGTGCAAATCGAGGATGAGGGTTTTCCCGGATAAAAGTTCGAGATCTGCAGAATTGTTCATGTAATGCTTAAATAGACGAGCAGTAGTGTTTTATCAAGTTGAAAGTCACAAATCGAAGGCAATTAATTTTATTTCAACGGATTCAAAATCTTTCGGTGTTCTAGTTCTTGCACTGTAATATTTAGATTTGGGGTTATTTTGGTCTAAAAAAATGGACGTAAAGTTAAGCCTATCAAATATAAAGACATTATATTTTTCTTGATGAATTATCAACAAGCTTTAGAATCATACGAAATTTTGACATTGAATTAAATTTTTAAGTTCTAAACATTCGTTCAGTAAAGCCCCTTTTTACCGCTCGTAGACTTTCTGCAGCGAATGCCTGATGGGTGTTGTTATTTTTTATAAACGAAAACGCAATAGAGTGAGAAAAAAAATTCTGAAGTCTGGAACTATATGTATTTCTCTCTTTGTCTTACAACGCTAGCGTTAACTCCTTCAAAGGACGGAACTTGTGAACAGTCTTTGCCGGAAAAATCCAATTCAGGTACGATTGTTTACTTTTTAGTTTACATGGAGGGACACTGAATTTCGTGAAGCAAATCAGTTAATTTTTGGATTCTGAAAAATCTAAAGTGTATGGAACTAACTAAATCATTTGTAGGTACAGTAAATCCTAACTTACCTTATCATTATTATCATATCATCATCACTGTTAATATTACTTATATAATGTTGCAAATATTTTAAAATTGAGAATACTGAGGTAACGAACAATTTGGTCTTCATTTCTAGATGGGATAACGGTGACTAAAGAAATCCAAGAGTCAACTCAGAAGCGTAAGTCATTAAACTGAAACATTTCTTGTGTAAAAAAAAAAATTGGGAAAAGGAGAAGAAAATTCCAATAACTTCCATTGGCAGTGGCTATTTAATAAAAACAAGACAAATTTTTGCATTCCTTCAGTTTTTAAAGTCCTTACTTAATATTTGACTTTTTTGGACGAAAACATGACCGTATAGATATGTATAAAAAGCAAACTGATCGTCTTTGTCAGAAAACATTTGTTTAGACTTTCATTTGGCAGTCTCATTTGTTTTTGCTGAGAAACAAATGTTTGTGGTGATGCAAACTGCTAACGGCGTGTAGCAACGTCTTCTCCCTCTGATTACATTTTTTTCTCCCTGATAGGTCTCTTTAATAATTTTAAGTGTTACGTAAGATAAAGAGAGCGTCTTAGTCGTTAATAATGTACTAGCAAAAAAACTAACGCCGAACAGGAAAATAATGTCTCGGTCATTTGGTCAGTAATCAACCATTCTAAAATAGCTTATTTCATTTTTATTTTTACCTTCAGTTGTGGATGACGAAGATGTAGTAGATGCCCGCCGCCCAGGAGATAATTTAGCTAATTCTCCTAAAGGTAATTTAGCAAGTGATATGATTGAGGCGTTTTCTTTTTTTTTCTTCCATCAGTGGTCAGGAACTATTTTCATTGACCGAGAATATATATCATATACATTTTTATATAAAACTTTCAATATTATTGAAAAAAACCAACCGACTGCTTTCCATTGTTATGTCAATGATGAAACTTTTAAAACTCACTTTGGTTTAAAATGTGAACAAGTCTTCGAAAATTGTTTGCCGACTTAGTTGCGTCTTATGATTCACAAAAAAGAAAGTCATGATGAATCCGTCAAACAACGACCGTGCGCCAAACTTAATTCGAAACCTTTAATCCCTTCAGTAAGATTGATTCAAACTCTCCTTTGCTCATAGATACGATTTTTGCTGATACTGCATCAAAAATGAAGGTAGTGGAAGGAGAGGTCAAAGAGCCAACACTATTTCGTACGTTTCAATTTTTCTTTTTTTTAAGATGACATTCTCATTTGTTATTCACGTAAATGTAAATTTAAGGCTCGCCTATAAACGCGCCTAGCAAGGTGCTAACCCTGATAATGGACTTCAACTGATAGTTTAATTTTAAGGGAATTTTCAAAAACAGCAAAAGGTCTACAACGTTTTGCTTCATCGCGACGGCTGTCAAGTATATCTACTGATTATAATACACAAAGCAATCTCAACCTGTCATTTATTTCAGGTGTGAAGAAGGATTTACACGCATGGAAAAGAAAACGTTCAATGGGAGGCTTCCCAAAAAGAGCAAAAACGGGCGTTTCAGGTAAATTATACATTGAACTGAATAGTTCTTGTACTTGAATTGCATAAATCACTCGAAAATATTTTAGTCATTGAAAAATAAACCCTCTCTTAAAATGAACTCTAGAATCTTAGGTATATTTTCAGTTTCAACTGTATGATCCTTTTTCACTGGAAGTCGGAACAAGTACCTAATAAAAAGCATAATAGAATCAGCAGAAAAAAGTATAACACATAACAGCGACTACAACAGGAATTTGATTTGTTTCGTGCCAAATTAAGAATGGGCAGACTTGATTAAAAAATGATAACGTGGTTGAAATAAATAAATCGACAGGGAGCAAAAGCAGGTTAATGTCGTATTGCTTGATCAGAAATTAATAAATAGACAATATAAATTGACCATGGATTTATTACCAGCTCGTACCTTATCTTTGCACTGGGGTCAATCTGTAGCTTATCAAATGCTTCTGATTTTTCCTCATTTAGGCAAGAAGTCTAAAAAGGCACGTCTACTATTTTCATACGACGACAATTGGTGAAGCGTGCAAGTGTTACAATTGTAATTCTTAATAGAACAAATATGGCTAACTTTGTGCCAACTTCAAAACCCTCGTGACAAGAGTAAAAAAAAAATGGAACTATGATGAAGAATATCTGTTTGCGAGGAAACCAGATACTGATGGTTCCTACTCGTGGCTAATATAGTTGTAATTAATTTGTATTTGTCATAAACGTATCACCACTTTGGTGATTAAGAGGCCAAAGAATATGTAGCAGCCCTGGGCCCCTTTGAAAACTGCAAACAAACGACGTGATTGGTATCATATAATAATTAATAACTTAGATTACGAAATAAGGCATGGTTGCAATTAAATAATTGTTGAATCAATGGTACAAAAACCTGTACCGTACACATACACAGATAGGCTTAAGTTCTATTTTTCAGTTAATTGTGAGCATATGCATATGTAAAGACTAGTTGCCTTAAATATATCGTTTACTAGTTTTGTTCTTGGAAAAAGGATTTATTACGGTTTCCCTCTAATTATGTACGGATATCTAGGAAAGAACAAGAAAACACTTTCGGGAAAAAATGCAATGTACAATCAGTTTATGATAGTTACATGTATGTATTTTCCTTTGAAATGGAAAATCAAAAACCAATATAGTCATAAAAATAAAACACGAATCAGTTAAATATAGCTTGTGGTGTCAAACTTTTTTCGTCATTTCTGGCATAAAGGGAAAATTAATTTTGAGGTCGCTACTTTTGGGGCTCGTTAATTTCCGGCAGTGGGGGTTTCCTAACATCTGTGAAATCTTAACGCAACTTTCTGGGGGTTGCTTCTTTGGGAGGCTCGTTACTTTCCGAAACTTTAAGGTAATATACCAATGAAGTGTTTATTGCTGCGATCATCTAACCAAAACAATGCAAAACAAATCTACGAAATAATTTTACCGGTTGAAAGCTTTATAAGAAAGTTAATCAATTATGATAATATTCAAAATAAGCGAGATAACAAAGAGACATTATTTCATTAAACAAACAAAAACAACAATAACAAAAATAAAAATCTGTATTAACCAGGCAAGAACAACCGAAGAACACCAAACAATTTTTTTTGGTGTTCACGTAAGTTACGATTTACGTATTTTTGGTTAATATCTGTCAGAATAAAATCTTGTATACCTACAAAAACAACAGGAACTATGACAAACTACACCAACTACACCAAAATACAGCAACTACACCGAAATACACCAACCACAACAACTACAACATGCCAACTACAGCAACTAACCCAAACTACAGTAACTACACCAACTACAGCTACCACACTAACTACTCCAACTACAGCAACTACAGCAACTACAGCAACTACACCAACTACAGCTACTACACCAACTACACTAACTACACCAACTACAGCTACTACACCAACTACACCAACTACAGCAACTACACTAACTACACCAACTACATTAACTACAGCAACTACAGCTACTACACCAACTACAGCTACTACACCAACTACAGCTACTACACCAACTACACTAACTACACCAACTACAGCTACTACACCAACTACACCAACTACACCAACTACAGCAACTACACTAACTACACCAACTACATTAACTACAGCAACTACAGCTACTACACCAACTACACTAGCTACACCAACTACAGCTACTACACTAACTACAGCTACTACACCAACTACACCAACTACATTAACTACACCAACTACAGCAACTACAGCAACTACAGCTACTACACCAACTACAGCTACTACACCAACTACACTAACTACACCAACTACACCTACTACACTAACTACAGCTACTACACCAACTATAGCTACTACACTAACTACAGCAACTACAGCTACTACACCAACTACACTAACTACACCAACTACAGCTACTACACTAACTACAGCTACTACACCAACTACACCAACTACACCAACTACACCAACTACATTAACTACACCAACTACACCAACTACATTAACTACACCAACTACACCAACTACAGCTACTACACCAACTACAGCAACTACAGCAACTACAGCTACTAAACCAACTACACTAACTACACCAACTACACCAACTACAGCAACTACAGCAACTACACCAACTACACCAACTACATTAACTACATTAACTACACCAATTACAGCAACTACAGCAACTACAGCAACTACACTAACTACACCAACTACATTAACTACAGCAACTACAGCTACTACACCAACTACACTAACTACACCAACTACAGCTACTACACTAACTACAGCTACTACACCAACTACACCAACTACATTAACTACACCAACTACAGCAACTACAGCAACTACAGCTACTACACCAACTACAGCTACTACACCAACTACACTAACTACACCAACTACACCTACTACACTAACTACAGCTACTACACCAACTATAGCTACTACACTAACTACAGCAACTACAGCTACTACACCAACTACACTAACTACACCAACTACAGCTACTACACTAACTACAGCTACTACACCAACTACACCAACTACACCAACTACATTAACTACACCAACTACACCAACTACATTAACTACACCAACTACACCAACTACAGCTACTACACCAACTACACCAACTACAGCAACTACAGCTACTACACTAACTACAGCTACTACACCAACTACAGCAACTACAGCAACTACACCAACTACACCAACTACACCAACTACACCAACTACATTAACTACACCAACTACACCAACTACATTAACTACACCAACTACACCAACTACAGCTACTACACCAACTACAGCTACTACACCAACTACACTAACTACACCAACTACAGCTACTACACCAACTACAGCTACTACACCAACTACACCAACTACATTAACTACACCAACTACAGCAACTACAGCAACTACAGCAACTACACTAACTACACCAACTACATTAACTACAGCAACTACAGCTACTACACCAACTACAGCTACTACACCAACTACAGCTACTACACCAACTACACTAACTACACCAACTACAGCTACTACACCAACTACACCAACTACACCAACTACAGCAACTACACTAACTACACCAACTACATTAACTACAGCAACTACAGCTACTACACCAACTACAGCTACTACACCAACTACACTAACTACACCAACTACAGCTACTACACTAACTACAGCTACTACACCAACTACACCAACTACAGCAACTACACCTACTACACCAACTACAGCTACTACACCAACTACAGCTACTACACCAACTACAGCTACTACACCAACTACATTAACTACAGCAACTACAGCAACTACAGCTACTACACCAACTACAGCTACTAAACTAACTACAGCTACTACACCATCTACACCAACTACACCAACTACATTAACTACACCAACTACAGCAACTACAGCAACTACAGCTACTACACCAACTACACTAACTACACCAACTACAGCTACTACACTAACTACAGCTACTACACCAACTACAGCAACTACAGCTACTACAGCAACTACAGCAACTACAGCTACTACACCAACTACACTAACTACACCAACTACAGCTACTACACCAACTACACCAACTACAGCAACTACACCAACTACAGCTACTACACCAACTACACCAACTACATCAACTACACCAACTACAGCAACTGCAGCAACTACAGCAACTACACCAACTACAGCTACTACACCAACTACAGCAACTACACCAACTACAGCAACTACACTAACTACATTAACTACATTAACTACAGCAACTACAGCCACTACACCAACTACAGCTACTACACCAACTACACTAACTACACCAACTACAGCTACTACACTAACTAGAGCTACTACACTAACTACAGCAACTACAGCTACTACACCAACTACACTAACTACACCAACTACAGCTACTACACTAACTACACCAACTACATTAACTACACCAACTACAGCAACTACACCACTACACCAACTACAGCTACTACACCAACTACAGCTACTACACCAACTACACTAACTACACCAACTACAGCTACTACACCAACTACTGCTACTACACCAAGTAGACCAACTACACCAACTACATTAACTACACCAACTACAGCAACTACAGCTACTACACCAACTACACTAACTACACCAACTACAACTACTACACTAACTACAGCTACTACACCAACTACACCCACTACACCAACTACACCAACTACACCAACTACATTAACTACACCAACTACATCAACTATAGCTACTACACCAACTACACTAACTACACCAACTACAGCTACTACACTAATTACAGCTACTACACCAACTACAGCAACTACAGCAACTACAGCTACTACACCAACTACTGCTACTACACCAACTACAGCTACTACACCAACTACAGCTACTACACCAACTACACTAACTACACCAACTACAGCTACTACACCAACTACAGTTACTACACCAACTACAACTAATGCACTAACTACTGCTACTACACCAACTACAGCTACTACAACATTCTCATAGTGGGCTTAGTGGTCACTTAATATCTCTATATTCGTGACGGTTATCATGAACCCATTACCGGAATCTTTGATGGAATCTTCCCTATAGTTCACAGAACCTTTCTATTGAGTTATTTTAGAGGCTGCTGGCTCTTGGATTTTTCTTGTGCTCAAAGTATGTGGACATATAATGAAGCGGCTATCGAGTTGGCGGCGGCCGTTTTTGTAAACGATTACAAGAGCATCAGGCCATGAGTTTCGTGACGAAACTAAACTCCTGGCGAAGGAAACATTATAAAATTCGGCTAGATTCCTTCTTGTATTTATCTGGATTCACAGCAAAGATAAACACGACCGTTTGCTCGTCCAGATTGTTCTCAACGGACTTAGAGAGGCTTGTTAGTACGAGTTAGATCCTGTAAATGTCATGTTTTTGAACTGTTTGTGTTCGAGCATATTTTTGGAAAATAGCAGAGTTTACTTTCCCTTTTTATCAACGGACTGCTTATAGTGGAGTAGTATACCAATGATGCTTGGTTCTGTTTTTCTCGACGTCGCAGTGATTCGGCACGATCGAACAATTTTGCGCGATAATGTATGTTTCCCTAAGATCAAAACAAAGACTTGATGTCTCTTGTTCTATCAGCATCTAAATTATAAAATCACTAGCGACAGACAAGTCTAATTGTTAATGATTTGAAACAGTCTTGGTCTTTATCTTCGGTCTAGCGTCTTTTGTAGTTCGTTTGCAAAATACAACTTCGATCAGCCTGTTCGATTTATTTTGTTGAATAAGACAATATGTTGTTGTTGAATTTTTGTTTGCGCTCTATTTTATAAATGGCATGCGTTTTTACTTCAAAACTACAAGTAAAATTGTCGTCACAATTTTATTCTTGATCTAGCATAACCAGAGAAAAAACGTTCCGTGAATTCTATCGAAATATCCCTTATCTAAACCCATTTCGCTTGTTAACCTCTCTAAATTCGGAGCCTTGGACGTGACAGAGAAGATGGAGAAAGTCACGCGTTAAAAGCAATAGAATTTTGACAGTTGAAAGTAATTTGCATAACCTCAGAGCGCACATGGAGAAAGTCACGCGTTAAAAACAATAGAATTTTGACAGTTGAAAGTAATTTGCATAATCTCAGAGCGCATGCTCTCCAGCTGACATAGCCCCTTTAATTGACCACGACGACAGCGAAAACATTAACAACAAACACCAATTTTATAGATTAGCAAAACATCAGCTTGGAATGTGCATCATACCATTACCCTTAATTTGATCGTTTATTTAAAAAAGCTATCCTATTACTACGATCCGGGCATGTTTATTTTCTGTTGGAGTTCGAATTTTTCTCATGCTCATTCTCATGCTCCACGAAGATCGATTCCGAGGATTTGTTCTGGTTAGACGCTGAGTTCACATGTGTAACACGTACATTGAAGAATGCTGTTTCTCCTCGTGACGGTACTATTGCTTCTCTGTCAATCAATACGGAGGGAGGGTCCACTGCGTTAGTTTTGACCCGAAAACAAGAGGCGATCGCGCGACACTTACCGTCTGTCCGTAAACAGTTTTCAAGTTCGCATTTTTCCAAGGTTCGCTGTCACAGCTGCTGTCACATTGTTCGTTCATCGTTCGCTCACACTTTACGGTCCCTCCCATAGCAAGTGCTGTATTGTCGCGCGGACGCGGTCGATATGCTTGAATATTCAAATCGACTAGTAATCCTGCCCGTTTGCGGGTCATGGCGGAGCGTAAAGGAATGAGCGAACGATTATCGTGCAGTTGCGATGGGTTTGGGGAGCCAGCGAGCAAGAGGCCGGAGCACACTTTATTTGCAGATTAGCCGATAGCATTTTGGAGCGGATTCGTCGATTATTATCAAATTTATTACGCTTCGCTTGGAGATGGTCTCTTTTTCTTGTAGCCAGCCTTTAATTCTTCTTTAGTGGATAGTACCTACGAGTGCAAAACTTGACAAAATGCCATTTTAACCTGCCAGGACCGACAATGAGACGTTCAGTTAAGGGTATGTTAGCTTTGCTTTGCTATATTTTGACTTCTGGGCTATTTTAGTTCGATAATAGGGTTCTTAAATATAACGGCTCGTAAGAGTGTCAGATGGGAGATTCAACGACTCATCCCATTTTGACCATGTTATTGACATACACTTCGTCTGGGCCGCCTTTGCTGTACATAGATATATATTTTTACTTTGGATGGTTTTGGGGAAGTAATTGTAATGAAAATTGTAAACAAAAATTTTGTTCAGGAAGGATTATTGGATCTTGTGTCTTATAGGAGGTGTCGACCGACATATCGGTCGAGTATCGGCCGACATATCGGTCGATAGTCGTTCGTGATGGTAACGGAAGTGTGTCGGTAATGTATCGGTAAACCGTTGGTCGAGTATCGATAACGTATCGGTCGAGCAACGGCACCGCCTGTTCAACTTTGATACCGACCTCTTCCGTAGCGCTTTTCTTTGTTTAATACCAGTGGCACAGCTGCCTTTAAACCATTAAGCCCAGGCTTAACAAGAATTCGGGTCCAAATTCAATGAACGTCATCTTGGTTTTTTAAGTTGATTCGTTGTACGGATCCCCTTTGTTCACCCCAATCATTTAGGATAAAAATTCGTACTTTTGCACAGTCTCAAGCTTTCTCAGCTAATCGCTTCCTTCTTCTTTGACAACTTACAGAGATACATAGAGGAAATCAGCAAAAGACCTTACAACTGAGAGAGTTGCAATACTGTTCACTGTTCTTGTTGCCACATCTGTGTTTACTGCGACTCCAGAGAAATGATTTTGCACTAAGACAAGGGTGAAAACTAGTCATGACACGTGCGATCCCGATATTAACAGAACGGCTGATTCCTAGCTCTTGCGCTCACTAGCTTAATTGCAATAAT
The DNA here is from genome assembly GCF_958299795.1 of Porites lutea. NCBI lineage: Eukaryota > Metazoa > Cnidaria > Anthozoa > Scleractinia > Poritidae > Porites > Porites lutea. The sequence continues at coordinate 15,381,583 of NC_133203.1, read as the reverse complement.
GCCAGAGGCAACCATTTTAGAGATCATCCTGAATATGATCATCCCAGTTCAGGCTCTGATCAATTTTTACACCAAGGGATTTAGAAACCAGGACCGGCATGTTTAACCGGAGCGTCTTTGATGGGGTGCAGCACTCGTGACAAATGTCTTACCTGACTTACAGCCGTTTTTACACAGGATTGTGTACGACTACTATGGTAAGACCTGAACCAGTCTCCTTCTTCGGGGCCGGTTATACCATGTCAGTGAAGTTTAGATAGTAGTAAGGTATGGTCAACCGTATCAACAGCCTTTTTGAGGTCCAGAAACAAAACGGCATTAATGTTACCGTGCTCAATATTCAATGACCAACCATCAATTGCCTCAAGTAAGGCAGTGTAACGGTAGACTGAGCAGAACGAAAGCCAGATTGGTTACTTGACAGTAGTTTATTATCTGTCAAGTATTTATACAGCTGATCATAAATTGTACCTCAAAAATCTTGGCGACCACAGTATCGGCCTATAGTTGTTTTCCTTCATTCTGGTAAAGTGGAGTAACTCTAGCGCTTTTCCACTCATCGGAAAATATCTTTTTTTCAAGTGACAGTTTTAATAAACACGTCAATAAGAGTGAAAAAATATGGTCATCGAACTGCATTCGCGCAGATCCTCAAAAAATTGGGGAAAAAAAGGCTAGTCTCAAAAGTGTCAGATTGTAGTCTTGTAACTTTCGACTGTGTCGCTGTGACTGTGTTATCAGCAATAAACGCTCAGTCGCCAAAAAAAACCTTCGAAAAATTGATAAATTCGCCCCTAGCCAAAACATTTTTTGCCTTAGAAGATAGCCTGAGTATCAAGCGTTTCTGGGGGAAAAGGGGAAGAGAGAAGGGACCCTAACTCTAACCCCAGCCCCCCTACCACACCTAAAATCTCCTCTCCCTTACCCATTAGGACGGCCTGATACTCGGGCTATTGGGAAGAGGCAACTGAAATCTAGTAGAGGAATCCTTATAAGTATCGTAGTGGACCTCATTTTTGTTATGGGCCTCAATTTACTCACATACAGTTTCCAGGTCATCCTCAAATTTCCTGTAAAGGGGGATTTTCCGTGGGACCTGATGGGACTTGATGGTGGCTTACTGACTAATATCTAATTCAACCAAGGGGCAATCATGATCAGAGGTGCCAGGTACTATGATCGTCAAACAAAAAGGAAGAAAGGCCGCCTGATCGCAGCAGGTTAGGTTTTTCCTATGCTACTCTAGTATTTGAAATGATATCAGAAGAAACCCTAGTCATGCGCAAGACCTTCCCGTGACTTTTGCTGAGACAAATCTGGTAACTCGATGTGAACAATGCGCTACGTTTCGCGATATCAAATTTGACCGAAATGGGCAAGGTAAAGGCAAGTGTCCATCTGTCTGGCCCGAGCTTCTCGGGCTTGCTCAACTCTTCTGTATGCTTTGTCCACTACGGAAAGCCATAATTTTCTGTGAGTAAAGCCACGCGAGGCGAGCGAAAAGGTAAAATTATGCAAAGGAGGAGAGATTTTTCGTCCTCTTTCCTCGCGTTTCGCTGCTCGCCCCCTTCGCTTTCAATGAAACATTTAGCATCTAAACCGATAAGTCCACCGAGGTGTCGGCTGAGTGTCGGTGAAATCGCAGTGATATGTCGGTGATCCGTCGGTGAAGTGACGACCGACTATCGACCGACTATCTACCGAGAATCGACCGACTGTCGACCGATAGTCATCAGGGACCGACTATTGGCCACATATCGACCGACACACGATCGGTACTCGGTGGACAGTCGACCGATGTGTCGACCGACAAATCGGTCGACGCCTTTACATGTCACACATTATCGGTGTTAAAATCTGTTCACTGTACAGTAAAACTTCCTGTAAACCTTATGCTTATGTTTTAAAGGCTGATCGGCTGTCCTCAGTCCGTTGGAAAGATATTCTTCACGTGCATAATAAAGATCGTGTAACTGTTGCTGCCTATCGTGGCATCGAAGAAGATAATTTTGACTGTAACGTTAACTTAAAGCGTTACCCGATCTTCTGAACACTTTGTGAAGGGTCGGCAGTCCGTGTTCCCTCTCTTCATCGGTTTCATTTGCAGTGTAATTATAGTATTTTTCGCTGCTTCTGTACATGCTTGTGGTCGCTGTGTTAACGGCGTTGCCTTCGCTGTGCTGAGCGATGTCCTCTCTGCTACGCGGTTTCTCGGCTAGCGATGAATTTTAGTCGGCGTTCTCCAGAGTTTCGGTAATCTTCGCCGGCGAGAATTTCAAGCCAATTGTTGTGCTTGCTGTTCTGTTTTATTTGCATAGGAAATTGCTCGTGATTCACCGATCGTACATATTGTTTCACAGACGATGAATAAACACATCAGCCCTAAATGAATACAACGTGAAGGTGCGCCCTGGTCAACGGCGGTAAAGTCTATGTTGCCTGGAAACACAAAATGCTCCATGACATAACGCTACATGACGTCATTGGCGGTCACCAAGCGATATATTCATAGAAAGAAAGATAGAAAAGATAGAGCATCCAGTTTTGCAGTTGGCTAAGACCACGCGTGGTTCATGTACTGCGCACGCGCTTCGCTTGCTCTCTTATTATTATTATTATTATTATTATTATTATTATTAAAATAGCTATTTATTTCGACGGGGACATTTTTCTCTCGATATCACAGATAACAGGGAAATGAAAAATCTGCTTAGCTGATATTTTGATTCTGTAACAAACTCTCTCCTCAGGACAGTTGTTTTATTTCATTTCTTACCGAGCTATTTATCTCGAAACGCGACATAGTTTTACATGTTTTGAGCTTCGGATTGTTAGCATGGGATTCAAATAAGACCACCATCAGTTTCTAATGCGCATTTACTGGAATTTTATGAAATCTGGCATCTCAGAGATTGAAATATGGCTCAAGTTTTGAGTCAGTGGCAGTAATGAATTGGGTAAAATTTGGGAGGAGGGAAATCTAGTTCCTTTTGTAAAAAGGTCAAGGGACGGGATAAAGTTGAGGAAGAGGGTCAGTAAAATTTGGAGAAGGCTTTCCTCTATTTACTTAAACCTTCTTCTCCCCCCTCTAAGTAATCTTCGGTTTCTAATAGACTTACTCACCGGCCGAGACTATTTGTCCGCTTTTGAAGAGCGATTTTCAAGAGGCCCTACACTGAGAAGCCGGGACAACCGAGCTGGCTCGGCTCTCTAGATCTCAATAAACTCAGTCTCAATATAAAGCCAACTTCTGTAAAGTATTAGTCCTAAGTGTGATATGTTAGCGCACATAGCATGTTTGTGACCGGTCAATGACATTTACAGCTGTTTCTTATGGAGCCTAGTTGCCAAACGCAATCGATCGTGGAACCGCGTTTCAGTTCAGTGAAAATCAAGGAGCTACGGTTTGCTCATTTGGCAGGTTTTACCTTTACGTGTCTCAGCGTCGAAAAGAAGCCCTAAACGAATGCAGCTGTTTCTAACTTTTGGAATTGGCTTTGGTTTCTGATTGATTTCAGATTTGCCGATATCCGAATGATGCGGATTTCCGGATTCCACTTCTCCGATCGGTTTACGTGTGAACCTGCATTTAACCTTGCAAGGCTGGTTGAATAGAAGCTTTACTTGAAGTTGTAGCTCTGAAATCTCAATTTTCTGACCCAAAATGAAACTCCTACTTAGTTGATTCTCTGATTGTCGAAACTCTCAACTCTGTACAGGCGTTTTACCGTGCTATTTAGCTCGAAATGTGACAGAGTTTCACCTGTTTTGAAACTCGGATTGTTTGCACGCGGGATTCAAAAATGGCCGCATACCAGCAACTTCTAAGATACATTTACTGGAATTTTATGGAGTCTGGCATCTAAGAGATTGGGATATGGCTCAATTAGTGAGTCAGTGTTAGTAATGAATTAGGTAAGCCGTACTTTTGACAAAATCTGCTTGAGATAAATTCGTCAGTCTCCAAATCTGAAATTATCGCATTAGCTTGCAGGTACGTTGATATAACTGAAACGGTCATAAATTTTAAAATAATGAAATCGTATATGAGATTTCGTATATTCTTAATAATGGATGATCTATCTTTTTGTCTATTTGATCTAGAGCTTTCCACTAGGTCAGAAAAAGGCGTTTAAACTATGGTCATTTTTAGCCTTTCGCTCCAGGCAATTAGCTGGGGCCATATTTTGCTTGATTTCGTCTTTTCGGCTACATTTAGTGAATAACTATTACTTTCACGAGAAACTAAAGATGTTTTCCGATAAATAGGTGTAAAATGCATTGGCAGATGATGAAAATGAAACACTTTACAACGCTGCAAAAAATGCCAAAGTTTCAATTTTCGAGACGTACGAACTGGCCGTGGCGGGACAAAATGCTCAGTTTCCCTGACCTCGGCCAGAAAATTATTGTGAATCAAAGCAACGCTATTTGAGTTATCTTCTCGATAAAACTTTTCACTTGCCAGAGTTTCCGGACCAAAATTTGTGGTCACGCGAAATTGAGTGGGCGGTTTTTACTGAGACTGCCTCTTAATAGTCGGAAACCAAAATGTGACATCCACGTGCATTTTGGTCTGATTTTTAGCAACATAGCTATTTTTACCAACTTGAATACGCTGATTTTGAAACTCATTGTTGCCAAGCTCAATTTTAGCGTAAAGATGGCATTTTGGGGCATTTCATTATGACGTCATTGTGCAAATAAGGAGTTTTCTTTCTTTAACAATTTTAATTTAAATATAACCAAAAACGCTTTGAAATTGCTATAAGTGTACTGTAAAGATCGTTGAGAGAATTTCGACAGTTTTTACACTGTTTTCTAATAAATGATAAGCCGTCACGTCAACATCGACCTTGCCCTGTCATAGAAATTCACCTTGTCAAGGGTATGGTCAGGCGTCAAGTACGCTCCTTGTATAATTGTGATATTTTGGTGAAAAACCGTGTTTATATTTACAACTGGAGATTAAGTTTTAGTATTTTTTTGTATATTGTTGAATCTAAGTCACTTCACAATTTACTTGGTCGGGTTTATGATAGTAACTGGTCGAATTTATGTAAAATTTACGAATAGAACATGTCAGGACGTCGCTCCTTACTCTAAGGTTTCAGTTTGCCATATTGTAAGAATGGTAAATGAATTTTCATAACTCTCTTAAAGAGTTAACATCGCTTAAGCTTTTCACATAAGCGAGTGCCGGTTGATGCAGCAGTTAGCGTCGGCCCAAGTACATCCACACAGCCGAGAGCACATGACATACAACTTACTGTAATTACAGCGCAGCCAGTGGCGAACCAGGTTAAAACTAACTCCAGACAAGCCTCTAAGATTGAATTGAGGGTCATAAAGATAGAGACCAGTAGATCCTCATCTTCAGCGTTCATGCTGTCTCCTCAAGGTACGGAAGCTCCGCTTTTGGAATCTGTGCCTGGCGCCAAACCTTGGTTTGTTAGTGGTATCTCTCAGGTGTTACTTAAATGCGTCGCAAATAGCGCGTAGCTTCAGTTGGTCTCTTAATCCGTCATACATAACGGACAAACAAACCTTTCTGCAGGTGCGATGGTGTCAGCACGGAGGACGTTGAGACTCGTCCAAGGAGGAGGAAAGACGAAGTGCGGCCTCACAGTCTTCTTTGAATGTTTACAGATAAATTAAACGAGGTGCTGTCACAGCCTGTGATTGCATTAAGTGGTAACAATGCCCTGGGGATAGCCAGCTTTTCGACTAGTTGTAGGCCTGGCTGACTTTCATTTCCACACATACTGAAAATTGCACGCATGACAAGTACGCACTGACCTCGGCAACACTTTGAGCACCTACACTTTTTAGCTTACTGCAACAACGCATAATTTATTATACAAGCGGTAGAGTGATCGAACCAAAAATTTGTTGAATCGGGCCTACATGTCTATGGGCTGGCTACGCCCCTGAACATGACAAGTTACGAGGAAGATTTACTGAGATCTCTTGCAAAAGTATCTAATTTGGCTTCTATGAAGTTCCTGCTCATATCCATTTTCCTTGATGACAGCTTATTGCGATGCGCCAGGAGAAGTAAATAGTGGAGACGTCTGTGTCTTTAGAGGAGAGTACCACGTTGTTTATATCCTCGTTAAGAATGATTACATAAAACAACAAAATTTCATATCGACTTCTTCGTGGCTGGATTTCGAACAGCTACGACAAGGATAGTATCTCAAAAGAAAATTGCTTTTAATTTGAACAACCACAGGATGCGACAATGGCAGTGTCAACGAATGGTTGTCCGACACGCTCGGCTGAGAGAAACCGTGCTAAATCCACTTTCTTCTCTTCTAGTGCAGGAAATACTTGCAATGGAACATCTCTTCTTACTCTTCCCACAATCTGCGCCACGTTCTTGGAGCGCCGACCTCTTGTCGTTGCTTTAATGGATTGCTTACGATAACGATCGAATAACACAGCGATCCTCTCTTTAACACAAAGTCCACGTGTAGCCCGAAAAGCCTCTGAATGTTTGTTTTTTCTGATTTTCCAACAACAATTAGCCATCGATGAACAAAGCAGCATTTCCTTGAAGTGTGATTGACTCCGGGCACCTTTGCTTTCTCTGTCAGAAATTCTGCCACAGAAGACTTGTTTCCTGTTCGCATACTGTGGCTCATGGTTTCTGCGAGAGACAGTGGCATTGGTATTGGCTCATGCTTCAATATGGCTTGCATTTTTACCTCGCTCCTAAATTCATACACTGTCTTTAATAGACAGCATAAAATTCTCTTGTTTGGGTAAGACTGGTCTGCGGAACTGCAGACCCCTGTGGAAGCGGCGGAACTTACGGAACCTAAAGAAATGACTGTTTTTATTACAACTGCCTTTGGCTAACGTGATAAAATAATTGGTTAGAATCAATTTTTTTACAATAACTGAGCGACTTCTCGCCCGCTGATTGGTCGAGATCTAGAGTTATTATCGAGAATTGAGTAGCACTAATCGAGAGCTCTAGTTGCGAATCAGGAAGTCTTCGGATCGCGGACTTCCGGCTTGTTAACAGTTGTCGAAATAAAACAAAAGGACGTGGTATAGATTTTTAAATCTCTTACTGTATTTAAAAATACAGCAAGATGAGAGTGAGGGTATTCACTTCTCGTGACGGCAGACCGCTGAAGCCATCACCATACATGCGGCAGAATCTTTGCGACCTCCTCAAATTCATTTTTACAATAAACGTATTATGCCGTCTCTTATCTAAACTGGAACTTAGTCCCACTATTGAATTCATATCAAACTGCTCTTTCAAATCTTCTCCTTTCTCTACGTCAAGGCGTCCTTCAATGATGGTACCGATTATTGAAGCTGTTCTTTGCACTTTATACTAACCCTACAGACGAACATCAGTACCTTTTACGCTCATCATGTCACCCAGGAGAGGGGGGGGGGGGGGGGGGAAGGGGAGAGATTGTTACTCGTGTTAATTTTTGCTGGGTACGTGCCGCTGGCCTCTCAGAACCCCTACCCGATAGTCTATTCTGTGGCCAAACATAGAACCCATGTTACTCACTTTTGGGAAAACGTAATTTTCGCCATCCCAACTTAGTAACTTTCTGTTTATGCATCTACTTCTTTCTGTTTATACCCCTTACACACTAAACGAGCTTTTCCATTCAGCCTTGCCCTGAGAATACGACGTAATGTTCCTCTAAAGAGACGTTCAAACTGCGTTCTAACGAACAAAAACAATATTTTAACGAGCTAACACAATACCGTATCTTACATCTACTTTCAACTTTCAACTTTTCAACTTTCAACTTTATTTAAATTTGAAAATATAGCAAGAGATACATTGGGACTGGCCTGCAGTTAGCGAGGCTATTCGAGGCAGGCCAGGCTACATAATTTACAACAAACTAGACAAATACAAAGAAATTAGGCGTTATATAAGTATATACATTTTACATTAAATAGATACGTTCTACTTAAATGCAAGGACAATAATTAAAGTGAAATTTTAAAAATAAGATACAATGAAAATAACGGACAAGAGAATTACTTTTTCATTTTCACGATGATCGTATCCACATCAATATATGAGTCTCCAGTTTCAAGGAAATCGAGTAGCATTTCTTTTAGTGATCTTTTAAAAGCTTTTTTCGATCTTTCTTTAAGAATTTGAGGTATCCCATTCCAAATTTTGACCCCAACACGCGAAAAAGCATTTCGTTTGACACTGAGTCGAGATTCTTTAGTATAAAAATGTTCAGAGGTTGAGGCACGTGTGTTGTAAGTATGAACACTAGAAATTCGAGATAAGAGTTTCGAAATATTAACCGGAGCAGTGTTTTTATTTACATCATACATAAGACTACAAACGGATTCATAATATAGAGACTGTAAAGGTAGAATTTTTGCATTGACAAAAAAAGGTTTTGCGTGGTCGTTTGTTTCAGCAAAATATATTAAACGCAGTGCGCGTTTTTGAAGGACAAGAATTTGGTCAAGGAAAGTTTTACACGCGTTGCCCCAAGAGATAAGACCATAAGTTAGATAAGGTGTAATAAGTGACTGATAAATATTTAAGAGGGTGCAAGTGGGAACAATATGCCTTAATCTCGCAATTAGCCAAATTGTTTTACTTATTTTATTTGCAACAGAGTGAATATGGATCTTCCAAGATAGATTTTCATCAATTAACAGTCCAAGATATTTAATAAAGTTTTTGCGTTCAAGGGTAACCTTTTTATTGCTTTCATTGTCAAAAATATTGACCTGGGGATCATAGTTGAGTTTTTTTTGGTATGGACGAAAAATTACATAGTTTGACTTTTTAATATTCAGGGAAAGTTTGTTTGAAGTCAGCCAGTTATACACGTGTTGGTTTGTCAATAGTTGGAGGGAGATAACAACTTTGAAGAGCCAGTAAGAAGTCGCGACTGTAATTACAAGTTTTGATTTTTTGAAGACATAAATTAAAATCACCTAAGAGACATAAATTCTTCCCTGTCGAAGTAAATTTGTCGATAGTCTCTTCCAAGTATTTAAGAAAGCTCTCTGGAGAATTACGTTGACTCCACAGATTACGTTTTTCTTCTTAACAAAAGAAATTTCTATCCACAATGCCTGAAAAGATTCGGTGGAAGTTTTTTCTAAAACTGAATAACTAAGTGTTTCATCGACAAAGAGGCCTACACCACCACATGCTAGAGGTGTTGGGACGCGTTCAAAAACGTAACCGGGTATGTTTGAAAGGCCTGTATTCTCATTAGAATTGGTGATTTTAGTTTCTGTGACACCAATTATATTGAAGTGAATACCTATTTCTTGTAAATAATGAGTCACTAGATTTTCGAGGTTACGATTAAGGCTTCTAATATTATTGTGAAAAATTGAGAGACTAGATTCAATTTGATCCTGCGTAAGATTATTAGTAAACTGCTTAAGACTGTGTGGAGAAAAATATCGGCTTCTAATACATTGGCTCATTAAAGCATCGTTATCAGTTTGGTTGGTATCAAAGGCCATATTCAAATTAAACAAATCCAGATCATATAAACTATGGAGATTATCTAGATCTCGTTTAGTCGGGAGCTCACTATTAACTGAATTATTAAATTGGCCATGGGCAAGGGCTAAGTTACCTCTGAAATTAAAGTACGGTAAATCTTTTAACAGAGATTTATTTAACTTCTGTTGTTGCTTAGTACTGGTCTTTGTAGGCATTTCAATAGTCAAACTTGATTACTTCGTAATGACAGAATATAAAAAGTACTTGAGTACTTAGCTCTGTAGGTGATCGTTCACTCCAGCTTCTGAGGCCGTGCTAAATTTCTTGTTAAGCTCAGAAAGGTCGACGAATTTGTAAATTGTGGATTCTTCAGACTTGCGAAGATACACAAAGCCATTTTTCGCCCAACAAAATTTGTACTTCTTAGCCTCTTTGACTTTCTTTGCTTCATGATATAAGGCTTGTAACCGTGGCGTTAAGTGATCATAGATATTAAGGTACTTGACATTGATATAAGCTGCAAATCCAAGTTCTTCGGTGGGCCGTATCAATATCCTGGATCGACACTCCCTTTACTCCCAAGGCTGAAAATAACTGTAGGCATAGATTTACAGTTTGCTCAGGGTGTTCACGTTCAGCAACCATCGGCATTCCGACTATCTTGATGTTGAATTGGTAGCTGTACAGTTCAAAAGCATCTAGCGATTTCTGGATGCGGTCGCAGGTCTCAGATATCTTATCGACTCTTGCCCTAATTTCTTCAAGCTCTTTACTGGCACTTACTTTGAAAGCAATTAAATCATCATACTGGTGCGAAACAAACTCCACTAATTTGGTTTTGTCTGGTGACAACACTTCGACGCCATTACCGAAAGTTAGATTGCATTCTTCAGTTCGTTCACTTAACTCTTTCAAAACCTTTTCTAGCTTCACTTTAAGCTCCGCTACTTCGTCCTTGAGTTCTTTGTTTGCTTTTCTCAATTTTTGTTCACTATTTGTCATGATAATTTATTAGAGAGAGTTACCGCTCGCAACTGGCTCGACGTTACCGGTTAACTGGATACAATCTCAGTCTCGTTAACCAGGGGATTCAAAGATACCACCAAGACATTCGCTCAATATCATCTGCTTTTCACAAACACATTCACATTAAATTCTCTCATCCTCCCAACCTTGTGCTACTGTGTTAAATATAAACCTCTCGTTGCCTTCCTTCGTACTAACAAGCCGGAAATCCTCGATTTGTGGACTTCCAGATCGGAACCAGAGCTCTCGATTAGAGCCAATGTGTTATGCCCAATTATTCACAAAATCGTCGAGTGCGAGCGCTACAGGAAGCTATCTTGACCGGGTCCAGCTTGAACTGCTTAGGGGGCGGGGGAGGGTTTGGGAACCCTAAGGTCCGCCGTCTCGGTGTGAACGTGAGCGCTCGATCTCGATGATCTTACGGGGAAATAGGGGACTGTGAACATTCTATCATTTACGTTATAATTGATTTACCTAATTGTTTTATCACATTGGCCAAAGACAGTTGTAATAAAAACAGTCATTTCTTTAGGCTCCGTAACTTCTGCCGGTTCCCCAGTTCCGTGGCTCCACGGTCTGCAGTTCCACAGATTAGTCCTACCCCTCTTGTCTGCATCCAGAATTTTTTATCTTGAAGCTAGTTGTAGCAATTTTAACTTTTTTTTTTCTCTGTCTGAAGAAAGTATATGCTCCATTACATTGCCCAAACGTTTCAACTTGAGTGATCCCTCGTAACAACTAGGACAAGAGACTGCTTAATTTCCGAAGTCGCAGGTAGGATCTTTTATTTGACTGAAGAACATCCCAAATTATTGTAGTGTAGTGCATTTTCAGCTTCATTATCTTGCCTTTGTCTCTCCCGGGCACTCTCTCTGTCGATAAAGAGGTCATCGTGGTGTATGTTATACGACATCGTTGATGCCTACGCACCAATATGAGAACCCAGGTTGTAAGATAGAACCCATCTGCTAAGCGCACAGGAAGTGTTCGTGATACAGGTTAGTATTCGCGCACCGCTGGCTCGGCTCGGTTGTATTACAGGGAGAGAGAGATCTCACGTGGAGTGCCGTTTAACTCTTTTTCCAGTCACCCTTTTGTCTTTTCGGTATTAGTTTTCACCTTTGAATTAACCGTTAAACGTTTTTACCTCGAAGTGCTTGGTGCAGGAACAGAGAGGTTTTACGATTGCTAAGAACACGTGTTATGGACGATGTTGAAAGGGTTGCATGTTTTTACTTGCAGCTTCCTGTTTATACAAGTATTACATTCGCTTTCAAAAAGTAACTATATGAAGGGGGTGATCAGTTGTTAATAAGTTATGGTTTAATATTAGTAGGCACAGCTTAAAAACTGCCAGAAATTTTCGTTATCATCTTAACAGTACACCTATCACAAGTTCAAATCGTCTCTGGTTATAGTAAACTTAAAATTGTTAAAGGAAAGAAAACTCCTTTTTTGGACAATGACGTCATAATGAAACGCCCCAAAATACCATCTTACAAATGATTCAAGCTTAGCAACAATGATTTTCGAAATCAGCGTACTCGGGTTAGTAAGAATAGCTATGTTGCCAAAAATCAAAGAAAAATGCCCCTGGGTGCACATATTTCAGTTCCCCCGTGTACCGACTGTTAAAGTCGTCAGCCATATATCATAACCCGTGAGCGTTATTCAAATATATTAGGAGACGGCTGGGTGACTGGCGTAGGATTTAAAGTGCTTACTTTTTACGTCAGAAGTCGAAAATCAACTTTTGCTGTTATTCCTATAACGTCATTTGCCCGTCAAAAACAAATAAAATAAGAATCCAAAAACAAACGATTGTTAGAAATACCGAGTTCTGTCATCCTGTGTAAAGTTTGAGCTCAAAAAAAATAAAAATAGCAAAATTAGTTTAGAAGGGACATTTTTGTATGCGTTTATCCGCCGTGAAAAGGAAAAATATTTGACGAGGCCTAAAGGTAGCCTGTGTACAGACGTCCCCCCTCCCTCAGGAAAAATCGGGAGAGGAGACGTCTGTGAATCGCCTACGATAATCGTGTTCCCGTTTCCCCGGAATGTTGGGGACAGCCTCTGATTGGTTGTAATGTTAATTCCTTGACGCAAATAATTTCTGTTGATGTGATTGGTGAATGAACCTCTGAATAGATTCCCCGGGGAAAAGCTCAGCCTTTGTGGATATTCATATTTGTTTAGCGGCATTTGTATTTCGGTTCTCTCGAAAAGGCATGAGAAGTTAAGACCACCGATGTTTGCTGCACCGGTTGCGGGTGCGTCTGTCTGTACCGGTCGGTATTGTAAATAAATGAGAAGGCATACAAAATCCAACGTCAATTACAGGTCAATTACCCCAAAAAGATTCTATTAAAGAATTGATTATTTGAAAAAATGAATCCGTTAGTCGTTCCCGTAACTGGTCTAAAATTTAAATCGGCATTCCTGTATGCGTAACGAGCAGTGAATAAACCTCCTTGCATTTGGTCAGATTGAAAATCTTTGAATGAATTAAATGTCTTAGAAGACATTTACATCAAATTTAGGGAAACTGAGCTAGTAGAAATTTCGTAACTGAATCGCGTGTGAATTCACGGCTCATTACGAATACATTAATGGGATCTTGGCAGGTACGCTTGACCCGGCTTGACTGTAATCAGATCTTATATCTGGATTTTTGGGTGGACATTGCGTGAAGATGTTCGGCTGGCCTGTGCACAGACGCCAGAGCTAATTTCCGACCTACATGTGCCTTTTCAACTGTCAGCGATAGAACAAAAAATAATTTATGCAAATGTTACGTCTCCTCTCCCGATTTTTCCTGAGGGAGAGGGGACGTCTGTACACAGGCTACCTAAAGGTTACTCTTGCTTATTCAAGTTTCCTAAAGCCAAAAAGCAACGTGAGAAAAAAAATTAAACCTCAAGCCTTTGCTTCTCCTGTTGTTGACGAGCCTTGGCTAGCTTCTCATCAGAGTCTTTGAGTTTTCCTAGAATATTCAAGGATCGTTTCCGTTCTTCGGAAAGAGCCTGTAAGCAATCAAAAAAGAACACAAGTTCATTGAAAGGAATAACAGCCTAGCAGTTCAATCGAGCGTCTTCATTTGCGACTAGGAGGGGATGTCTGTTTCATTCTTCACTCCGACAAACCAATCTAACTCAGCAGATGAGGGGTCATTACTCAATTCGAAAGAAATGGACTAATTTCAATGTTTAATCTTACCGGTTGAAACTCTGCAAAAACTGCGTCAATAACATCTTTGGCACCTATAGCAGAATTGTGGTAATCTTCCTTTATCTGATCGCATGCACCATTGATTTCACCGAAAGACATTTTGGCCGCTTTTTTCCCCTGCAGTCGTTGACGGACTGGATCAAGATGCTTCTCCTTCAGCTGACGTAGTAAGCTGTTACAGAATTCTCTTGTCAAATTTTCATTTCTGGTTTCCAATGATATCAGCTTCTCACTTAACAGATTCTAAGCAAAAGAAAAAAAAAATGCGAAAAAAATATACATAAAAATAAAGCTGAGTTTCCTAAACGAAAAAGATTTATTATAGAGAATAGAATAACAGAATAACAACTAGAATGGAATAATACAATAATAGAATAAAAACTAAAAAAGGTAACTCGCAAAAAGCACTACGAATACATTGCGGATTTACATGAAAACGACTTTTAACTGGTATGCTTAGCCTCATTCTGGGATCTGAATACTTTTACAGTGACGAACTAAGCGTGCAACAATAACGCACCACTTAAGGTGGCTGAACACAGTTTTGTGGGCGGTCAGCGGTAACTCGCGTGACAGCGCGTGTTTTAAATTAGACAAATAAACATGGCGGCGAAAAAGCAGTGATACACAGAAGACGATTTCTCAAAATCTACTCATTAAAATTTTCTGATATTTGGCAGAATTTTTACTTTTATCGTACTTTAAGTAATGAGAACTTTAAAATGGAAGTTGAACAGACGAATTTTGTGACACATTTAATAATTATAGTACAATTATATTATTGATTATCTAAAAACCCGTCTGTTAAAATTTGGTCAAATAAGTTTCAAATGGTAATGATTAACTATAGTAAGCTGTGCGCGAGTTTATAGGAAAATCTAATGAGCGAATTTTATGTAAACTAAGCAAAAGTGGAATTTTAAGGTTGTATTCAATCGTTCATGTTGCCATGGACACAATGAAAACGTCAAATTTTACCTGTCAATCAAAATCTTTCATCAGCATATTTTTCACTTGCCAAGTTTCAGCTTGACGGCTGCAACCTTTCTCTTGCCATGATTTGGCAAATGAATACACTCACAAACTGCCAAAACTGTGTTCAGCCACCTTAAAGTCACATTATGAAAGCTTCCACTTAAGTCAAGTATCCTACAACTTTGCTCTTAAGAGAGCAAGTAGAAAGATACTATGCTGATGAGGTTCCTTCTGAGTTAGCTCCTGAAGCCTTCTGAGTAGCAAGGCTTACCGGAAGTCGGTGAACGTAATGCATCAGTCAATTCCACCTGCGCCCAGCCCCCCGGCTATTGCGGGGCAAATGCCCGCCTTGACATTCCCGGGGGTGGGGCATTTGCAAATTTTGCACTGCCCGGGGCCCGGGCATTTGCCAACTCCCGGGCCATTCCCGAGCTTTTGACATGCACGCGGTTTCCTATCAGAATGTAACTACAAAGAAGGTTTTACTGGAAAAAAAGCAGATTGGCTCATCTTTCAAGGACAGGAATACATTGTAGAGGGTTGTTAAGGCATGTTCTCGATTTTACATTTCTTGCAGTGTTGACAGAGGACGGGGCATTTGCCCTCTTTTTTCGTCCCCACCCCGCTGGATATGACAGCTCAAGAGTCCCCACCCCCGGGAATTTGCCATCCAAGGCAAAAGAAATGCTAAAGCCCGGGGGTCAGCCGGGGGGGGAGGGGGGGGGGGGGCTGGGCGCAGGTGGAATCGACTGATGTATAACGCTGATTATTTCATTGTTATTGTCATGATAAATTACATAATTATGCTCACACCACGCATTAAGTTAAGATAAAAGAACTGAAAGAAAAACTTTGACTGGGAATTTAAAAAGCACTAATTGATCGGTAATAATAAATCAAAGTATTGGGATTCCAACTCAGAAATATTTCATTGATTAGATTGTAGGTTATCATTTAACACGTATTCTAATACCACTTTGTGCTATACTTGCTATTAATTTAGTTTGTGTTCCTCTTTTTAATATTAACAAATTGAAAATTTGTATTTAGTTATTGTTGTTCCATTAATTTGTATTTGGTGTGTTCTTATGTTTTATATTGAAGCCACTAGAAAAGGCCGAGTATTGTCCGGTAGGTTCTTGTGTAACAAGCTTTATCTTCATGTGTCTTCATACCCATCTACCCTACCCAATTCTAAACCATTTACTTATTATATACTATTACTTTATTTTATACTAACCTTCAGTTTGTTTAGGTGCTTCTCCGCGGTTCTTTTTGAAATTCCCACCAATTCTGTCATGAAGTAGCCTTCACCTTTCTTTATCGCCATCCCATGAAACTTGCGCAATTCATCATTATCACAAGGACGTTCTTCTTCCACGTTTGACTCCATAACCTCTTCGTATTTTTTCAAAGCCTCTGTTATAGCCTTGGAACACTTCCTCTCTACAAAGGTTTCCCAGGCATTCTGGATGTTAGGAATTACTCCTGGACTATTGATTGCTTCAACGTACAACTGAACCAGTGCAGCGAGAGCTAGAAAACAACATTGAGACCTATGACTTACGCAATCAAGAAACTGAAAAAAGGCTGAAACAATTTAGTGCAAAGTTCTAAACAATTGTCCTAGCAAGCAACCTGGGAGCTGGACATTAGTTTGAGGTGCACAGAAGTAATGCTCAGACTCGAGTGTGATTGAGACAATACATGAAAGAAATGCTTCCACTACGTTGGAGCTTCCCTTACTATAGTTGTATTTTCACTAGCTGAATGGTGTGACATTGCTGTGGTAATTGGTTTCAAGGAATTTATCCCATACTTGTTGTATGTCCTTTGAAAGGTAGCAATTCATTAACAGACCGAATGATTGTGGTCTTTTAGTTCAGCGCATCACACGTTTGGTAAGTGAAGCGACGTTGATAGTAAAAACAACAGAAAGTCTACTAAATTCTTTGCAGTACATGTCGCAAATACATAATAACACTATTTCGCATTGTTTCTAATCATGTGTTTGATTTAATGGTACATGCATTTGATACATGCTGCCTCGCAGGTTAAGCAAATGCGTTATATCAAGTATACTACATGTATGAGAATTTTCCGGGACGTACAGAATTGTAAGACTTTATCCTTTTGTTAATAAATGCATATTGTTGTTGCTATTTCCATTTAACACAAGGAGCGTTTCTTGTAATGTCGTTAAATCAGTTCGGTCAACCCTCTAGCAATTTTTGACGAGATTCGCCAGTTTCGTCAAAATCGCTACTCTCTTTTTGGGACCCCATTTGCCATGAAATTTGAATATTAGCGAAACCCAAGGTAATTATTGCCAGGTTCTAGCCACTTTCGCCAGATACGTACGCCGTTTTCCTCAAAATCGCCTTTCTCCATGGGCCCCTTTTGTCATCCAATTTGAACATTTGCTAAACCATGGCAGATTTCCAGATATCCCATTTTCACCAAGCAGATTCACCGTTTTTGTCAGATTTGTCGTTTCTGTAAACTTCAAGGAGTTTGTTTTATAATCTAATTTAAATTATCGCCTAGCCTTTGGCGATTTTTTGCCAGATTCGGTACTTTCTCCATACTGCTTGAAGGTCTGCAATATTTTCGTCATGTTCGCAATTTTCGTCAAAATCTCCACTCTCCAAAGGACCCCTTTTGGCATGAAATTTGAATATTCGCCAAACCCATGGCAAATTTTTGCCACATTCCCCATTTTCGCCTGATTCGTCACTGCCGTCAGATTCGCCATTTTCGTCAGCTTCGCTGCTTTAGAGGGAGCGCCTTTGGCGATTTTTTGCCGTCAAAGTCATCACTCTGCGAGGGGCCCTTTTTGGCATTCAATCTGAACATTCGCCAAACCGATAGAAAATTTTTGATGGTTTGCCGTTTTCGCCATATTCGTCAACTGAGTTCGCTTCCTTACAAGGAGCACACCTTAAAATCTCTTTTTACATTTTCGCCAAACCTCTAGCGTTTTTTTGTCTGATTCGCCATTTTCGCTTTGGGTGCATTTCTGGACATACGTGGGTCTCTGAAAGCAAAACCAGCCGATAAACCAATGCTAAATGTTCGATACTAGGGCCGACAATTCTAGATACCAACCACTTACAGTAAAGGAAGGACAAAAACGTCATAAACTCTAATGATATAAGAGTATTCAGCAGAGTGTTTTCTTTCTAATATCAGAACAAAACTTTCAACGTGAGCCGGAAAAACAATATTAATTTTTATAAAATGAATAATTTATAAAGGCGAATAAGATACAATAAGAAGATTAAGACCTCCCTTTCTTTTCCTATGTGGTGAAAGAAGCTAATATCGACTACAAACTTGAATATCATACACGTCATTGCTATTGTAAATGAGACGGTGTCCTATACTCTCCTTAAATTACGAAAAAAATCTTTACCTTCTCCAGTAACCAGCTCTCCTTCATTAAAGCTCTTTTTAGGGCTCAAAATATTTTCCAGCAACCGTCTAAATTTATCTAATTCTTGGAAAAAAAGGAATCATCTGACTTTCATTATCTTTGATGTTCTTCAGCAGCTCTTTGTCAGCAGTAGGAGGAGGTAACGAAAACGCTTCAAAACCAGAGAAATAATCTTTGATGCTATCAGCAACCTTCTGGCGATCTTGATTTTCAGCTGATGATGAATCAGAAACGTTGAAAACCTGTATAAATCAGTAAGCAATGGCTGGCTGTTAGTGACATAAAACTGGGCAAACGAAAGCTAAAGGTAAAAAAAAAGGTTAGAGGGCTTACTTAAACCTCTATAAGATCTAAAACATTTTTTGTTCTTCTTTAAGTCGACGAGCATTTCGAGTACATGTCGTGTGGGGAATAATTTCCTAGAGCTGGAAACATAGGAGTTCTGCTAGGGTCAAAACGAAAAAAATGTTACTGTCTACTTGTACCTATTTTCCATGTGTCCCTTTACCTGTCAGCATCCATGTTAGTATCTTGCGAATCAGAGCTAATGCAATTTATGATGCACAACTGCTGGAAATGATTCCTAATTAAAAAGTCGCAACAATTTAAATAAAGTATACCTTATTCAGGAAGTAGTCTTTGACGCTTTTACAATCTGGTGGTAGGTCATGAGTGACGTCTCGTAGCAACCATATGAAGAAAGGAAATGTTTCATAGAAAGACTTTGAGTCATCCTGCGATTTTCCAGCGTCAGCTTTGTGTTTGATCGTACCTCGATGCTCTGAGAGAGTTTAACGATATAGCTAGAAAACTAGTGAAGGAAGTTTAACTCCTCGTAACGATTGAATTATTGCCTTTTAAAGTTAACTGACATATCATAGCACATGATTTTGTTTCAGCCCAATGCAATGAAAATAAATTCGAAAAATGAAAAAAAATATATAGTTAAGAGGATACTTTAGCCCTTCAAGATCTCTCCGTGCAGGAACACCTTGTGAGTTGTATATTAAAACCGAAGCCAGTAAAACC